>NC_053492.1:247952601-248300694 GCF_905171775.1 Rana temporaria
TGTTTATAATGAGGATATTGTGCTGGATTTATATATTATTATGTATTTAAAATTAATATCTTTCTGAGATTGATACCAGAGTTTAGCGCTGCTAATGCCTATATCTCTTAGGGTGTGTAGACATATTTTTTACTTCCTGATTCACTTAATAGCAGCAGCTGGAGGGTCTGTGACCTGTCTATTTTTACAGATTCATGAGGGCTGAGGGAAAGTGGATGTTTGCTGTTTAGTGATTATTTACTTTTACTGTTTTGGATATTCTCAGTTACTGAAATTAAAACTGACCTCTGGAGTGTTAGATGACTGCAGAGGAAAACAAAGCTAGAGGGGCACTAAAGTCTCAGTCACCTGTTTCAGTGAGCTATAGTGTCAAAGTTAGTGATCTCATTGTGAATGCCCTAAATAGTATGGGCCATCGAGTCCAAACTACATTTATTTAAAATCTTGAATCAATCGTCACAAGATAATGTACTATTTGCAAAATAAAGATAACTAATATTCAAACTTAGCCTCCCCTGGGACAGTATAGTAGGATTACCAGTGGCACGGTAGGCAGAAGAAAATGAATTATTGAACCAAATTTGTAGGGCTATAGCCCTTTTTTAAATTGGACTTGATTTCTAATGTCTATTTTCTCAATTTGCTCCATTTAAATAAGCTACAGACTCCAGTGTGTTGGCCAAAATGGTGGGACACAATGCCATATATTACAAAACAGATTATAGCGCACACATGCAAAAATGACATTTATCCTGCAAGGCTAGTTAAAAACACCTGAACATATTCAAAAATACGGGGGTTTGGTCACACTATATAGTCATATAGTGCTAAGCCCACTTACTGCGACAAAGTACCCCCGAATTAGTGGGTCCTACCCTAGTAATAGAATGAAAGAACCTGGGTCTCAACCATGGGAGATATACTCCTCTATGTGGGAGAACTGAAGGGTTTCTTCCTATACACTGGTGGCCACTAATGTGAGGTAATGAAGAGGGGGAGGGGTGCTCCAGCCAAGAGACCTGGTCAGGGTCTATACAAAATACAAAAAGATACTTGGTGGGCACACCCTAAAAATGCTATACATCTAAGCTGGTGCTGCTATAAGACCAAATACAGTACAAAACAGATTATAGCGCACACATGCAAAAATGACATTTATCCTGCAAGGCTAGTTAAAAACACCTGGACATATTCAAAAATACGGGGGTTTGGTCACACTATATAGTCATATAGTGCTAAGCCCACTTACTGCGACAAAGTACCCCGAATTAGTGGGTCCTACCCTAGTAATAGAATGAAAGAACCTGGGTCTCAACCATGGGAGATATACTCCTCTATGTGGGAGAACTGAAGGGTTTCTTCCTATACACTGGTGGCCACTAATGTGAGGTAATGAAGAGGGGGAGGGGTGCTCCAGCCAAGAGACCTGGTCAGGGTCTATACAAAATACAAAAAGATACTTGGTGGGCACACCCTAAAAATGCTATACATCTAAGCTGGTGCTGCTATAAGACCAAATACAGTACAAAACAGATTATAGCGCACACATGCAAAAATGACATTTATCCTGCAAGGCTAGTTAAAAACACCTGAACATATTCAAAAATACGGGGGTTTGGTCACACTATATAGTCATATAGTGCTAAGCCCACTTACTGCGACAAAGTACCCCGAATTAGTGGGTCCTACCCTAGTAATAGAATGAAAGAACCTGGGTCTCAACCATGGGAGATATACTCCTCTATGTGGGAGAACTGAAGGGTTTCTTCCTATACACTGGTGGCCACTAATGTGAGGTAATGAAGAGGGGGAGGGGTGCTCCAGCCAAGAGACCTGGTCAGGGTCTATACAAAATACAAAAAGATACTTGGTGGGCACACCCTAAAAATGCTATACATCTAAGCTGGTGCTGCTATAAGACCAAATACAGTACAAAACAGATTATAGCGCACACATGCAAAAATGACATTTATCCTGCAAGGCTAGTTAAAAACACCTGAACATATTCAAAAATACGGGGGTTTGGTCACACTATATAGTCATATAGTGCTAAGCCCACTTACTGCGACAAAGTACCCCGAATTAGTGGGTCCTACCCTAGTAATAGAATGAAAGAACCTGGGTCTCAACCATGGGAGATATACTCCTCTATGTGGGAGAACTGAAGGGTTTCTTCCTATACACTGGTGGCCACTAATGTGAGGTAATAAAGAGGGGGAGGGGTGCTCCAGCCAAGAGACCTGGTCAGGGTCTATACAAAATACAAAAAGATACTTGGTGGGCACACCCTAAAAATGCTATACATCTAAGCTGGTGCTGCTATAAGACCAAATACAGTACAAAACAGATTATAGCGCACACATGCAAAAATGACATTTATCCTGCAAGGCTAGTTAAAAACACCTGAACATATTCAAAAATACGGGGGTTTGGTCACACTATATAGTCATATAGTGCTAAGCCCACTTACTGCGACAAAGTACCCCAAATTAGTGGGTCCTACCCTAGTAATAGAATGAAAGAACCTGGGTCTCAACCATGGGAGATATACTCCTCTATGTGGGAGAACTGAAGGGTTTCTTCCTATACACTGGTGGCCACTAATGTGAGGTAATGAAGAGGGGGAGGGGTGCTCCAGCCAAGAGACCTGGTCAGGGTCTATACAAAATACAAAAAGATACTTGGTGGGCACACCCTAAAAATGCTATACATCTAAGCTGGTGCTGCTATAAGACCAAATACAGTACAAAACAGATTATAGCGCACACATGCAAAAATGACATTTATCCTGCAAGGCTAGTTACCACTAATTCGGGGTACTTTGTCGCAGTAAGTGGGCTTAGCACTATATGACTATATAGTGTGACCAAACCCCCGTATTTTTGAATATGTTCAGGTGTTTTTAACTAGCCTTGCAGGATAAATGTCATTTTTGCATGTGTGCGCTATAATCTGTTTTGTACTGTATTTGGTCTTATAGCAGCACCAGCTTAGATGTATAGCATTTTTAGGGTGTGCCCACCAAGTATCTTTTTGTATTTTGTATAGACCCTAACCAGGTCTCTTGGCTGGAGCACCCCTCCCCCTCTTCATTACCTCACATTAGTGGCCACCAGTGTATAGGAAGAAACCCTTCAGTTCTCCCACATAGAGAAGTATATCTCCCATGGTTGAGACCCAGGTTCTTTCATTCTATTACTAGGGTAGGACCCACTAATTCGGGGTACTTTGTCGCAGTAAGTGGGCTTAGCACTATATGACTATATAGTGTGACCAAACCCCCGTATTTTTGAATATGTTCAGGTGTTTTTAACTAGCCTTGCAGGATAAATGTCATTTTTGCATGTGTGCGCTATAATCTGTTTTGTACTGTATTTGGTCTTATAGCAGCACCAGCTTAGATGTATAGCATTTTTAGGGTGTGCCCACCAAGTATCTTTTTGTATTTTGTATAGACCCTGACCAGGTCTCTTGGCTGGAGCACCCCTCCCCCTCTTCATTACCTCACATTAGTGGCCACCAGTGTATAGGAAGAAACCCTTCAGTTCTCCCACATAGAGGAGTATTTCTCCCATGGTTGAGACCCAGGTTCTTTCATTCTATTACTAGGGTAGGACCCACTAATTCGGGGTACTTTGTCGCAGTAAGTGGGCTTAGCACTATATGACTATATAGTGAATGAATGAATGAATGAAAAACTTATATAGCGCGGCACATGCGAACTGAATCGCCTCTGGGCGCTTGATGTTTCGTGTCTCAATGACATCAGAAGAGCAGAGTTTTAATCTGTCTTCTGAAAGTCAGGTGGTTTTCCTCCAACCGAATGCTGGTTGGTAAAGCGTTCCATAGTCTCGGACCTTGAAAAGCAAACCTTCTTTCTCCTTTGGACTTGTATTTGGTTTTTGGCACCTTGACCAGATTTTGGTCAGTGGATCGCAGAACGCGATTAGAATTGTGAGGTTCTATCTTGTCGCAAAGATATTGCGGCGCCTTCCCATGGATGCACTTATGTGTCAGGCAGAGTGCTTTAAATACAATTCTGTCTTTTACTGGCAACCAGTGAAGGGATCTCAGCGAAGGTGAGATTGATTCACATGTCCTTTTCCCAGTCACCAGTCTGGCGGCCGTATTCTGAATGACTTGCAGACGGGAGATTTGGTACTTTGGGAGTCCGAGGTACAGGGCATTTGCATAGTCCAGTCTGGAATTCACGATTGTTCCCACCACGACTGCTACGTCTTCTTTGGGGATAAATGGAATAAGTCTGCGTAGTAGGCGCAACAAATGGTGCGATCCGCTGACTACTGACCCTATTTGTGCGTCCATTGTCATGAAGGTGTCAAAAATGACTCCTAGACTTTTGACTTTGGAGCTAGGAGTGATGATTTGGCCCAGAATGGGCGGGGGTGTCCAGGTTGTTGCCAGTTGACTCTTTCGGCTGGCGTGAAACATAAGAAGTTCTGTTTTGGAACTGTTGAGTTTAAGATAACTCTTAGTCATCCAGTTTTCTATCGAAGAGAGACATTTCTCTAAACTAAGATGATGATCCTTTTTGTTGCAGATGCGAAAATACAATTGCGTATCGTCTGCATAAGAGTGATAAAGTAGTTCTTGGCTACTGATAATATCAAAGAGAGGGCGAAGATAGATGTTGAACAGTACCGGTGACAGGGGGGATCCTTGGGGGACTCCACATGGCACCGTGCGTTTTTCCGACGTGAAAGATCCCAGTTTCACTGTTTGTGATCGGTTTTCAAGAAAGGAGGAAAACCATGGTAAATCACCTTCTGCGATTCTGGCTACCTCGGCCAGTCGCATCAGTAACATTTTGTGGTCTACTGTGTCAAAGGCTGCGCTTAGGTCCAGCAGAACCAGGAGACAGGATTCTCCCTCGTCTGCGGCCTCGAGGGCATCGTCCCATATTTTGAGTAAGGCCGTTTCTGTCCCGTGTCCGGGACGGAAACCTGATTGAAATGGATCGAGTAGATTGTGGGTATCCAGATGCTGTTGCAGCTGTTGTACCACTATTTTCTCCATTATCTTGGAGAGAATATTTAGGCCTGTTATGGGGCGGCGGTGAGTTGGGTCCTTGGGATCCAAGTTAGGTTTTTTCAAGATGGGCTGGATTGTGCCCTCTTTCAGCAGGGATGGCACTATGCCTTCCTTAAATGACTGATTTATAAGCTGTGTGATGGGAGGCGCCAGAATGTCGGCGCATTCCTTCAGCAGCTTGGTGGGAATGATGTCATTGGGTGCTGTGCTGTTCCGCAACGCACCAATGATATTTTTGGTGGTATCGATGGAGATGGGTTCCAGAGTGAACTTAGTTGATTGTAGAAGGTTTCTGTTGGTGTTTTGTAGTTGATTGAAGAGGGGGCTGAGGGGGGTATTATTTTGCAGAATACTTACCCTGATTCTTTCGATTTTGTCGATGAAGAAAATCCGATAGTTCATTACAGAACTCTTGGGTGTCTGAATTGGGGACTTCAAGACATCCCGGATTCATGGTCTGGGTGACCATCTTGAAGAGTTCTCGGGGGCGGTTCATGGCGCTGTTAATCATCATAGAAAAATGATGTTTCTTGGCTTTGAAGATTTCTTTATGATATTGTGTTGTTATTGCCTTGTAGATGATGAGGTGATCTTCTGAAGGGCTTCTTTTCCAGGCGGCTTCCGCCCTTCTGCGCTCTTGCTTCAGAAGCGACAGCTGGTTGTTGAACCAGCCGGACTTTTTTTTCCGGATGCGGACTTTGCGTTTCGGTGCTACTAAGTCGGCTGACTGTAGCAGAGCTGCATTTATGGCATCCAGTGTATCTGAGGCTGTTAACTGAGGATGAATAGTTTCGATTCGGTTTCCCAAGGTAGATTTGAAGAGTTCCGAATGGAGCTTCTTCTGAGATCTAGCCCAGTGTATTGTCACCGGCTTGGGTGCTTTTCTCACTGGGGGAATTTTGGAAATTATGAAACTAATTGCATGGTGGTCTGTCCATGGCAAAGGTTCATTTCCCAAAATGTTTATTTTCAGATTTTGTCTGAAAATTAGGTCGAGTGTGTGACCTGAAGCATGCGTGGGACCGCATATAAGTTGCTGTAGTCCTAATCCTTCCAGGTGATCGATGCAGGCATCCGCAATGGGATCCTGTGAGGAGTTGGCCCACAGATTAAAAAGTGTGACCAAACCCCCGTATTTTTGAATATGTTCAGGTGTTTTTAACTAGCCTTGCAGGATAAATGTCATTTTTGCATGTGTGCGCTATAATCTGTTTTGTACTGTATTTGGTCTTATAGCAGCACCAGCTTAGATGTATAGCATTTTTAGGGTGTGCCCACCAAGTATCTTTTTGTATTTTGTATAGACCCTGACCAGGTCTCTTGGCTGGAGCACCCCTCCCCCTCTTCATTACCTCACATTAGTGGCCACCAGTGTATAGGAAGAAACCCTTCAGTTCTCCCACATAGAAGAGTATATCTCCCATGGTTGAGACCCAGGTTCTTTCATTCTATTACTAGGGTAGGACCCACTAATTCGGGGTACTTTGTCGCAGTAAGTGGGCTTAGCACTATATGACTATATAGTGTGACCAAACCCCCGTATTTTTGAATATGTTCAGGTGTTTTTAACTAGCCTTGCAGGATAAATGTCATTTTTGCATGTGTGCGCTATAATCTGTTTTGTACTGTATTTGGTCTTATAGCAGCACCAGCTTAGATGTATAGCATTTTTAGGGTGTGCCCACCAAGTATCTTTTTGTATTTTGTATAGACCCTGACCAGGTCTCTTGGCTGGAGCACCCCTCCCCCTCTTCATTACCTCACATTAGTGGCCACCAGTGTATAGGAAGAAACCCTTCAGTTCTCCCACATAGAGGAGTATATCTCCCATGGTTGAGACCCAGGTTCTTTCATTCTATTACTAGGGTAGGACCCACTAATTCGTGGTACTTTGTCGCAGTAAGTGGGCTTAGCACTATATGACTATATAGTGTGACCAAACCCCCGTATTTTTGAATATGTCCAGGTGTTTTTAACTAGCCTTGCAGGATAAATGTCATTTTTGCATGTGTGCGCTATAATCTGTTTTGTACTGTATTTGGTCTTATAGCAGCACCAGCTTAGATGTATAGCATTTTTAGGGTGTGCCCACCAAGTATCTTTTTGTATTTTGTATAGACCCTGACCAGGTCTCTTGGCTGGAGCACCCCTCCCCCTCTTCATTACCTCACATTAGTGGCCACCAGTGTATAGGAAGAAACCCTTCAGTTCTCCCACATAGAGGAGTATATCTCCCATGGTTGAGACCCAGGTTCTTTCATTCTATTACTAGGGTAGGACCCACTAATTCGGGGTACTTTGTCGCAGTAAGTGGGCTTAGCACTATATGACTATATAGTGTGACCAAACCCCCGTATTTTTGAATATGTTCAGGTGTTTTTAACTAGCCTTGCAGGATAAATGTCATTTTTGCATGTGTGCGCTATAATCTGTTTTGTACTGTATTTGGTCTTATAGCAGCACCAGCTTAGATGTATAGCATTTTTAGGGTGTGCCCACCAAGTATCTTTTTGTATTTTGTATAGACCCTGACCAGGTCTCTTGGCTGGAGCACCCCTCCCCCTCTTCATTACCTCACATTAGTGGCCACCAGTGTATAGGAAGAAACCCTTCAGTTCTCCCACATAGAGGAGTATATCTCCCATGGTTGAGACCCAGGTTCTTTCATTCTATTACTAGGGTAGGACCCACTAATTCGGGGTACTTTGTCGCAGTAAGTGGGCTTAGCACTATATGACTATATAGTGTGACCAAACCCCCGTATTTTTGAATATGTTCAGGTGTTTTTAACTAGCCTTGCAGGATAAATGTCATTTTTGCATGTGTGCGCTATAATCTGTTTTGTACTGTATTTGGTCTTATAGCAGCACCAGCTTAGATGTATAGCATTTTTAGGGTGTGCCCACCAAGTATCTTTTTGTACAATGCCATATATGACATCTCAAAGTCAGGACATGCCATTACCCATAGGCTCTAGAAGTGACGTGCAGTGATGCCATGATGTAATTTCTGGCATTTTATCACAATGTTCCAGCCAACTTATGGGACAATATCGCAGTCTTGATAAAAATCACTGATCGCAGCCATTACTAGTAAAAAAAAATGACTAAAAATCTATCCCCTATTTTGTAGATGCTATAACTTTTGCGCAAACCACTCAATATATGTAGAAGAATACATATCGGCCTAAACTGAGGATATTTTTTTTTTTTTTAAATTGGGATATTTAATATAGCAAAAAGTAAAAAATATTGTGTTTCTTGCAAAATAGTCCCTTTTCTTTTGTTTATAGCGCAAAAAATAAAAACCGCAGAGCTGATCAAATACCACCAAAAGAAAGCTCTATTTGTGGGGGGAAAAAAAGGAAAATATTGTTTGGGTACAGTGTCACACGACCACGCAGTTGTCAGTTAAAGCAACGCAGTGCCGTATCGCAAAAATTGGCTGGTCAGGAAAGGGGTAAATTCTTTCGGAGCTGAAGTGGTTAAACTACAACACCCTTCAAAGCATAGGGACTAATTTTTCCATAGTGCAGAAATAAAGAGCTAGGAGGAGTCCTTAGATAACACAGGAAGGTACACATAACATGACAGTTCTGAATAGGGTTGCCACCTCATCCCTTTAAAAAGGAACACATCTGAATTACACAGGTTCTGTGGCTGATTAAGGTGGTAATTAAACTCACTTGGTGCCTTATCTGCATTAAATTAGCCTCAGAATCTGTGTAATTCAGATGTGTTCCTTTTTAAAGGGATGAGGTGGCAACCCTAGTTCTGAACTTCAGGCTTTATCAATAAGTTTTATTTTACAGACCTAAAATGGAACAGATAAGAAAATCTCAAAGTCAGAGTTTACATACACTGTTTGTGTATGTAAATTGTTTAGTAAAGCAATTACAGAATCACTCCAATACTTAGTAAATGTTTCAAAGCTAAAGCACCTAATGATTTTTATATTTCTTGAGGACTCAGGAACAGAATTGGAATATTCAGCATTAAGAGCTTGCTACTGGATTTCCCCTGTACACAAAAAGCTAGCAAATGCGGGCCTGGCCCTTTAATTTCAGTAATGCTCTGTAATATATGTGAGTTTAACTTTATAGAATGTAATTTTAAATAGATTCTTAGTTTTATAAAACTTCTTGGAAGCATATTACTTACTGTTGTACTTGTTTCCTGTCTCCTTATGTACTTATCCTTTATAATGCAGTAGTAGAGAGGGAGAATTGCTGCTTTCATCCCTTAACAAAGCAATTCAAGGTCATTGCTGCAGCTCTGCAAGAGTGTTCCATGCAATTACCACAGCTGAATCTTCAATAAATAAACCAGAAAAAGTGAGAAGAGAATTTGGTCCTGCTGAGACTTGGCACCATTGTATCACATATATATGTATGAAATAGAATGCTTTGCTTTTGGGTTAGAACCTTAGAACAAATGCCAAGAACTACTGTCCATCAATAACAGAAAACTCATCCCATACTGTAAACACAGTGGGGCAGATCCACAAAGAAATTACGCCGGCGTATCTATTGATACGCCGGCGTAATTTCAAAATTCATGTGTCGTATCTTTGTTTTGAATCCTCAAAACAAGATACGACAGCATCTCAGCTTGATCCGACAGGCGTACGTCTTCGTACGCCTTCGGATCTTAGATGCAATTTTTCGGTGGCCGCTAGGTGGCGTTTCCGTCGTAATCCACGTCGAGTATGCAAATTAGCTATTTACAGCGATCCACGAACGTACGTCGGCCAGCGCATTTTTTTCCATCCTTTGCGTTCGGCTTTTTCCGGCATATAGTTAAAGCTGCTATATGGTGGTGTACTCAATGTTAAGTATGGCCGTCCTTCCTGTGTACAATTTAGAATTTTTTGCGTCGTTTGCGTAAGTCGTTCGCGAATAGGAATTTGCGTAGAATGACGTCACCGTCGTAAGCATTGGCTGGTTCCGGTTTAATTTTGAGCATGCGCACTGGGATACCCCCAGGGACGGCGCATGCGCAGTTAAAAAAAACGTTGATTATGTCGGGTCACAACGTATTAACATAAAACACGCCCCCATCACAGCCATTTGAATTTCGCGCCCTTACGCCGCAAGAGATACACTACGCCGCTAATTCGTTGAGGATTCAAACCAAAGCAAAGTAAGTTACAGCGGCGTAGCATATCTTAGATACACTGCGCCCGGCGCAGATGTATGTGGATCTGCCCCATTGTGTTTACAGTATGGGATAAGTTTTCTGTTATTGATGGACAGTAGTTCTTGGCATTTGTTCTAAGGTTCTAACCCAAAAGCAAATCATTCTATTTCATATAGATATATATATAGATATATAGATAGATCAATAGATATATAGATCTATATCTATAGATCGATAGATAGATAGATAGATAGATAGATAGATAGATAGATAGATAGATAGATAGATAGATAGATAGATAGATAGATAGATAGATAGGGTTATTTGATTATTTGAGATTTATTTGAAGTTTATTGTTTCATAGAACCAACATTGGTGGCCTTTGTAACCAGGGCCTGAAAGCCAAACAATGTGGTCCATTCTAACTCCAGCAGATTGTCTTGTATATGTGGCAGTGTGACAACTGTGTCAAATAGTTTAAATTATTGAAAGCTAATAGCTAGCATTGACAATTAGTTAATTAGATTTTATGGTGATAATAAAAAAAATGATTTTGACATTTTCACTAATGACACAGCTAGGCAGCAATGCATCCAATGCACTCAAATAAAGAGCTATGCTCCAGCAATCATGAATACAAAAAGATCAGCACTCCCCCTACTACCAACACACTGTTAAATGCATTCATGTCAAAGTGCAATTAATCAATAAAATATTTGCAATATATAACAAAGTGCAATTATTCAACAAAGTGCTAGTAATCAGTAAATATGTGCAAATACAGCAAAAGGTGCTTAATGTGCTGAAGAGTGTCATAAACAAGTACAGAAATAGTCAATCAAGTGATTTGTGCTCAGTGCGTCCTTTTGAACACTTTCCCTATACAGTACTCTTTCACACTCCCCCACTAGGTTTCTCACTCACCAGAAAATGTGGATTACTTATTAATTATAAGAAGGTCAATCTGCACCCAGAAATTCTATATTTTTCTTTCCACTGTCTAATCTCATGCGCTCCAAATGACATAAGTAATGACTGGAAGTCCTGCCTCTTTGCGCTTCATCACAACCAGGATGTCATCAGGAAGCAAGCTAGCCACCATTTCTTTAGTGCTATTTATACCTCTTTTGGTTTAACTCTTTATAAGCCAAATAATGATGCTGAATCTTTTCATTTTCAAAGATTACAATGTAAATACCAAAAATATTGACTTATTTTTGCATTTATAGCTTCTTTTTTTCGTCAGGTCCTCTTATGCATTTATATGTCCAAGCATATACCAGTAGGGGGGACTTCCATAGCCAGCGAAAACAAGTAGGGGACTTGAGTTGAGTTTAATCATCCATGATTGTTTCTCATTCTTTTCCTTGGTATTTTTGTATGTTCTACAGGCATGTGGGGGTCTATCCACCTCCTAGTCCCTGTCCTATTGTTTATATACTGTACCATAAAGCATCCCTAGTATAATCTTTAATCCAAAATGATACTCTTTTGCACAAATCATGGTTATACCCATTGGAAAAGCATGTGTCATGGTCATACATGTGTTAATAAAGGGCAGTATATATGAATAATATATTCCCACTGGTTCTCATGAAACACTGGTAAATGTATCATAGTGTTTATAAATAAATGTTCAAATACATAGATTATTGTGTCCATGTTAAAATGCCAACTACAGCCCTATTCCCCAGATAATATGCAAATTTGCGTTTATGGCTTGCAGTGGTTAAACCAGGGTGATGCCTGCAGCTGTAGGCATCACCCCAGCCATTTTTATTAGAGCCAGTGGTTGGCTCTTGAGTGATAACAACCGATGGCACTAAAAGCTGCTTGGCTGTTATCCTAATGCTGCGTACACACAATCGAAAATTCTGACAAGAAAAGCTCACATCGAAATTTTCTTGTCAGAAATTTTGATTGTGTGTATAGGAGCTAGAGGGAACGCCCCCCCCCGCTGCCTTATGCCGCTCGTCCTGGGCCACTCGTCCCACCGGTAGACCTGAGCAACCAGCCGGAATGTCCACCACCTAGGGTGAGACCCAAACAAAGCCGGATTCGGGTCGGGTCTCCGATGTAAAATATTCCTTTAATTTTCTACCTGCGGGGTGTCTATAGTATGCCTGTAAAGTAGCGCATGTTGCCTGTGTTTATAACAGTCCCTGCACAAAAAGGAAAAAAAGTAATTTAAAACTACTCGCGGATATAATGAATTGTCGGGTCCCAGCAATACAGATAAAAGTAATTGAAAAAAAAACGGCATGAGTCCGCCCAAATTCCATTACCAGGCCCTTCAGGTCTGGTATGGATATTAAGGGGAACCTGAACCAAATAAAAAAAATGGCGTGGGGTTTCCTCCAAAGATCCATACCAGACCCTTGTCCAAGCATGCAACCTGGCAGGCTGCAGGAAAATAGGGGGGATGAGAGAGCCCCCCCTCCAGAACTGTACCAGGCCACATGCCCTCAACATGGAGAAGATGGCCTCATCCCCATAACCCTTGCCCGGTGGTTGTGGGGGTCTACAGATGGGGGGTTATCGGAATCTGGAAGCCCCCTTTAACAAAGGGGACCCCCAGATCTCGCCCCCCATGTGAATTGGTAACGGGGTACATTGTACCCCTACCATTTCACCTAAAAAAGTGACAAAAAAGGTAAAAAAAACACACGCACAGCTTGGAAAAAGTCCTTTAATAATCCTTCTATGACCCGCTGCCACGATCGATACAGCCTCCATAGGAAGCACCCGCCGAATGACTCATGAACCATCTGACAGCTCTTAAAAACGGAGGGAGAGGACACCCATGACGTGGATGAGTGACCCCGCCCCCTTTGACGCGCTGTGTCAGGGTCAACCCTGATGCCACAGGGAAACCGCTGGAAACCCCCATTGCAGCAAAGGGGTGGGGTCACCCGTCCACGTTATGGGTGGCCCCGCCCTCGGTTATTTAAGAGCTGTCAGATGGGTCGCACATCATTCGGCGGGCACTTCCTATGGAGGCTGTATCGATCGTGGCGGCGGGTCGTAGAAGGATTACAGCAATGGAATTTTTAAATATTTTTTATTATAGGACTTGCCCCCTGTGTGTGTTTTTTTTTGCCTTTGTTGTCACTTTTTTGGGTGAAATGGTAGGGGTACAATGTACCCCATTATCAATTCACATAGGGGTGGGCAGGATCTGGGGGTCCTCTTTGTTAAAGGGGGCTTACAGATTCCAATAAGCCTGCAGACCCCAACAACCACCGAGCAAGGGTTGTGGGGATGAGACTTTTGTCCCCATCAACATGGGGACACCCTCCCCATGTTGAGGGCATGTGGCCTGGTACGGTTCAGGTTCTAAGCACGGGAAACATGCGCTACTTTATAGGCATACTATAGACACCCCCCAGGTACAAAATTTAAAGGAATATTTCACTTTTATTGTTTCTCTTTAAGCATTATTAAAATCACTGCTCCCAAAAAAAATTTACTTTTAAAGGGTGTTCCGCGGCTTTTGAATTTGCTGCGAACACCCCAAATTGTTTGCTATTCAGCGAATGGGCAAACAGCCAATGTTCGAGTCAAACTCATGTTCGACCCGAACATAAAGCTCATCCCTAATAGGTATATTTTGGATTTTTTTATGTCTACTGTATCTTTCAGAAGAAACATTGCAATGCACCATTTTGTAACATATGTCTTTATCTTCAGTACATTTTATAACAGAATAATTCCTCAAATTACCTATTTTATGATAAAAATATTTGTTTCCTGTACAGTAATAAATATATTTAAAAGATTCAGCCAATATCGTGTGCATAACTAGAACAATGCAGCGTGTTTGTTCAAGAAAAGAACAGACCAAAATAATACCATTTCTTACTGTGACTTTCCATCTTCGTGACTTTCAAATTAGGTTGTTTGACAGCAAAATGTCTTATCCGTCTGTTAAAAGTCAGTAATTAATTTGTTCAAATTGTGTTTACTTTTGAAGCAAGTGCCTAAATTTTTTTATTTTTTTTGTTTATTTCAGTCATTAAGTCCTAATTCCACTGTTATTAAAAGTGATTAGTTTATTGTGATCTGGAAGATAATCACTTAGGTAATTAATTTCTGAAAGAACTCTTACAGAGGGATTCTTAGCAGAACATATGCAAACTAATTAGAAATCAAAATAAGAATACACCTGCATAATTTATATTAATATGAACATAAAATCCACCTATAAATGTACCACTGTCTCATCAATCAGTTGCAGATGTTAATATTTACTCTTAATTAGATATATATGGCATATATTTAATGCACTAAATAACTGAGGAGAAGGAAATGTACTATGTTGTAATCAGCATTAGACCAGGCTAGATGAACAAAGGTTGTCTTAATGTTCATAACTAGTTGATAGAAGAGTTTTTTATGGGATTTCCAATTTAGCTAGATTTAGTTCCCCATTCACATAGCCCCATCTGCTGTAAAGTACAATGTTCTTTCATAATTGTGCACCCCAGTGTCACATTTTACAACTGCACATTTGTAACTGCCAGAACAACTAAATATGACTTTGATTTTTATGTTTGATAGTATTTAAAAGCTTTTTAAAATAGAGTAGGTATTTGGACTACTGAAAACTAATCAGTTGACATTCAAAGACTTTGTGAAATTGACAAAGAAACAGCATAATTCTGTAAACACAACCAGTACTTATTTATGTATTCTTCTTTGAGTAATACGTTTAATTATGATATCTCCTGTCTGAGCTTTTGAGTTTTATCTATATCAGCCTACCTACCTAAGATATTCTCAAACAAAAGTGTGACTTGTGTCCGCTAGCAGAAAGTTCTTTAAATATCTATAGTCCAGTATTTTAAATAGAAAATGGCTAATTAGTTATATGATTGCTCTGACGCTGTAATCAGTGTGCTGTAGTGTTAAGGAGGTGCAGGTAGACAGGTCATCTCATCCTTGTGGATAAAAAGGACCTTGCCAAGCAAGTCCTACTAACTCACTCCAGAAGAAGACACCCCAAAATAAAATCGAACTTGCAATGCAATAAGTCACCAGTTAGAAGATGGTACAGCAAAGAAAAGATTTAGAAATGAAAATAAATCTGTCACACACAGAGAGAGAAATGACAGAAATTCTTGAAGGAGACCAAAATCAACCTGAAGTTAACAGTAAAACAATTAGATAAATGAATGGCTTTGAAAAATTTCACTTTAGGATGCTCGACATACTGTGGCCCTAGATTAAAAGTGGATATAGCAGACAGACTACAGCCATTGTGACTGACAGCTTTAAGTTCT
Organism: Rana temporaria; assembly: GCF_905171775.1. Lineage (NCBI taxonomy): Eukaryota > Metazoa > Chordata > Amphibia > Anura > Ranidae > Rana > Rana temporaria. The sequence goes on from NC_053492.1 coordinate 247,968,074, forward strand.
CAATGAAATGCAAGGGCTCTGGCGGGCACTCTCACAGTCCATTTGCTTCATGGACTTCAATAACTGTCTTCCCATATCAGAGGTATGGGCAGACTGTCCTACAATCTGTAATGCCACGTACACACGATCATTTTTCGGGTTGTAAAAAACATAGTTTTTTTTAATGTCATTAAAAACGATTGTGTGTGGGCTTCAGAGCATTTTTCAGGTTCTGAAAAACGGGCAATTTTTTTTTCGAACATGCTCTATTTTTTCACAACATTTTAAACGTTGTCGCTTTTTGGGTTGTAAAAAATGGTCATGTGTGGGGTTTAATGATGTGAAAAATCCGGGCATGCTTAGAAGCAAGTTATGAGACGGGAGCACTCGTTATGGTAAAACTACCGTTCGTAATGGAGTAAGCACATTCATCACGCTGTTACAGACAGAAAAGCACGAATCGTGCAGCCCCAAGGGTGGCGTCATCCGAATGGCACTTCCCCTTTATAGTGCCATCGTACGTGTTGTACGTCACCACGCTTTGCTAGAGCATTTTTTTTTCACGATCGTGTGTAGGCAAGGCCTTTTTAATGATCAAGTTGAAAAAAACTTTGTTTTTTCTAGAGCCTAAAAAACATTGTCTTTTACAACCTGAAAAATGATCATGTGTACGTGGCATTAAGAGCCTGATACTGGTCCTGCTATCTGCTGATCATGGCTGCAATGCCTTACAGGCTACCTTATAGAAATGTGCATTTATTATTATTTTTTTAAGGTGAACTTATCATTTGTTTTCAAGAATTTTAAGAATATTTCACTAGTACTTAAACAATCTAAATATATCCAAATACTGTAATGAGTCCATTAACCCTTTACCTGCCAGGTCCGTACTTCCAACAGACCTGCCAGCAGGGGTTTTACACACACACTCCCTGTGTCTGCAGTGTGTGTATATCTGACAAGCCAACTGCTGGCTGTCAGGTGGAAGAAATCCAGCGCTTCTGCAGATTTCTGATTACTTGCACAACCCCTGGTAACGGCCACCACTTGTACGCCCCAGTCATGTATTCAAGTCTGTGCTTGCCCATCTGCGGGCCCAGGACTGGCATGGCAGGTGCCACCATGTAGAGAGGAGGGAGCTGAGCAGACATGCATCTGCTCTCCTCCCCTTCTTCTTGCTTACCCAGAAGCACCATGTAAAACATCACTTACGGGTCCTCCAGATTATTTGTTGGCTATATATCGAAAATCTTAACAACAAAGACTTTGTATATGAAATAATGGTTGTAATTATGCTAAAACATTTAATGCACATGAATCAATCTGTGTAATTAGCATTGCACCTATAATATACACCTGCAGTGATTGATTCCTAAATGTGACATTCATTGCTTTAGCTTTACTTTATTCATGCACTCCCAAAGTATAATGATTATAAGATTTACCAGTCTTATCAGACCAGAGAACTTGACACTAGAGTCACCAGCCACAACTTGGATAAAACAGCAAATAATATGTTAAAAACATGTTTATTATATTCTTGTAGAAAGAACATTCTTATAATGTGTCACCTCTATTATTAACTGTATTGCAGCATGTATGACATCATGAAAATGGTCTCCAAATTATTTTCAAACGTTGTCTGGCTGGAGTCTTGGAGCTCATCCTCCCCAGAATTGATTGAAACCCTATGATGCTCACTGGATTTGCAGGTTATGTTTCTGTAAAATATTGAGCATAATTTATGTCCATAATTTAAACGCATGCCATTAAGGCCTCATGCACACTGGAATTTATAAAAACGCCAGTAGTGTTTTGCTGTGTATTGCCGTGTTTTTGCATTAGCATTTTGTCTTGTTTTGCCGCGTTATCTGTTTTTAGCATTTTTTTGCAAAACAGCACCACTCTGATATTTTTAACTCCCACTTCACACAATCCATCTCTAGTCATTGTATATTTGTTGAGTTGCCATTTTCAGAGCAGAGAGAGCACTTGAGCAGAGAGAGCACTGTATTGTTCAGAAGCTACCTTACTTTTTTTTATTGCTGCGTTTATTAAGGACCCTGTAATTCAGTAAATTGATGAGGCTATGCTACTGATTCTGTTAAGGATGGTGAGGAGACAAATACAGCTACAGGAGAGAAGCAGCCATTGACGATGATTCTGGACCTATTCTTCGACATCCTGTCATGTATCTTCTGGATATTTTGACAACATGTACAAGGGGCTGTGTAATTAGCCTGAGACTTTTTTAGCTTTACACGCATGTCTGTTACATCTTTTGATGATCTTCTGGAGAGGCTCCAAACAAGACTAACAAGAATGGACACCCAGATGAGGATGAGCATTTTACCAAAGGAACGTCTCCTTGTGACACTTAGGCCCCATACACACCATAGAATCTATCCGCAGATAAATCCCATCAAATGGGTTTCTGCGGATAGATCCTATGGTGTGTACACGCCAACGGATATTTATCCGCAGATAAATCTCCCCTGGAATGGATTTCCAGCAGATAAATATTTGTCGACATGCACAGAATATCTATCTGCTGGAATCCATTCCAACGGATGGATCCGCTCGTCTGTACAGACTTACCGGATCCATCCGTCCAAAGGGATTCCCCGCACGCGCCGTAATGAATAGACGCATGCGTGGAATTCCTTATATGACAGCGTCGCGCCCGTCGCCGCGTCATAATAGCGGCGACGGCGCGACACGTCATCGGCAGAGGATTTCAGCGCGGATTTCAATGCGATGGTGTGTACACGCCATCGCATAGAAATCCTCTGAAATCTTAGAGAGGATTTATCCGCGGATACGGTCCGCTGAACCGTATTCGCGGATAAATTCTATCGTGTGTATGGGGCCTAAGGTATGTAATTCTCTGTATTTCATTGCCTATTAATTTTTAATACATATACAAAATACATTTTTTTGTAAATGGAATGTTAAAATATTTTATACATTTTTCCTTTTAAAAAAAATTCTCTTATTTTTTTAAAGGCAAATTTATGTCATAATGGTATAAAGTTTTGATTATTATGCATTTTATTCTAGATTTCTGGCGACAGGACAAACATTTGTTTTATTGCGTTTTCTCATGGGTATCTTCACAGTGGCCAAAGTTATCTGGGAAACCTGTTTGACACTGTGGGAGGAGTTGCATACAGCTGCAATGCTTGTGCCAAATGAGGGCACGTGGGAGGAGATTGCAGATGAGTTCTGGGAAAATCACAGTTCCCAAATTGCATCAGCGCCCTCGACGGGAAGCATGAGGGGTGAAAAGGCCTCCACATTCTAGCTGTTTTTTAATTATCTAAAAAAATTTTTTGGTGTTCTCCCTGCATTTGCTGATCCAAATCTACGAGCCAAAAAGATGCAAAAGCTGAAATAAAAAGTCTGATTATGCTCAATCACCTTGAAAATGAAAATGTAATAATTATGATACTTCAACTCATTGGACTAATTAGAAAAACGTTTTACTAGTATCAAACATATGAATTATATCAAATATCATATCCACCTTACTCACTTACTCAAAACACACATCCACCTTACTCACATTCAAATATATAGTAACCATAATGCATCTATATATAATCACATTACAACATATATGTGTATCAGGTAAGAAGATGCAATAACTGGTGATCCTTTAAGGGATCATATATAGGACCCTATGTGGCCAAGGATACAGTCCATATGCAGACACTAGAATAGCACCATGGGGACCATAAATCCATTATATATAAAATGGAAATTCCAAGGTTTGGTAATACTGAGTAAAGAAAATGAATGTCATTGACTGTGGTGTACTGGTTAACCCCCCCAAGGTGAACACAAGGGGTATAGTGGTCCAGAGGATGGTACTTGTTCAAAGCTTAGTGAGTATATTGGTACACCTTGACTTCATCAGTAAGAATCCATGTCTGCATAACTTACATAACATACATACTATCAAGAAAACAGGCCATGACCATTCCCAACCAGTTTACTGAATTTTTTGTATCACTGGATGATGAATTGTCATGGCAGAATCAGTACGTATACCTGTACATACAGTATCTCACAAAAGTGAGTACACCCCTCACAGTTTTGTAAATATTGTATTATATATTTTCATGTGACAACACTGAATACATTACACTTTGCTACAATGTAAAGTAGTGAGTGCACAGCTTGTATAACAGTGTCAATTTTCTGTCCCCTCAAAATAACTCAACACACAGCCATTAATGGATAAACCGCTGGCAACAAAAGTGAGTATACCATAAGGGAAAATGTCCATATTGGGCTCATATAACCATTTTCCCTCCCCAATGTCATGTGACTTGTTAGTGTTACAAGGTCTCAGGTGTGAATGGGGAGCAGGTGTGTTAAATTTGGTGTTATCGCTCTCACTCTCTCATATTGGTCACTGGAAGTTCAACATGGCACCTCATGTCAAAGAACTCTCCGAGGATCTGAAATATGCTCCACATAAAGATAGCCTAGGCTATAAGAAGATTGCCAAGACCTGAAACTGAGCTGCAGCATGGTGGCCAAGATCATTCAGAAAGGTTCCACTCAGAACAGGCCTCACCATAGTCAACCAAATAAGTATGAGTGCTGCCAGCATTGCTGCTGAGGTTGAAGGGGTGGGGGGTCAGCCTGTCAGTGTTCAGACCATACACCGCACACTGCATCAAATTGGCCTGCATGGTTGTCGTCCCAGAAGGAAGCCTCTTCTAAGAATGATGCACAAGAAAGCCCACAAACAGTTTGCTGAAGACAAGCAGACTAAGAACATGGATTACTGTAACCATGTCCTGTGGTCTGATGAGACCAAGATAAACTTATTTGGTGTCAAGCTAGTGTAGCGGCAACCAGGTAAGGAGTACAAAGACAAGTGTGTCTTGCCTAAAGTCAAGCATGGTGGTAGGAGTGTCATGGTCTGGCGCTGCATGAGTGCTGCAGGCACTGGGGAGCTACAGTTCATTTAGGGAACCAAGAATTCCAGAGCAAATACCTTGTGACAATAATGTTGTGGAGGTGGAAAAGAAAGTGGGGATTGGGGGCCATGGTAACCAAAATATCACTCCCCGTAAATGTATGTTGTTGGGGGCAGCCTAGCTGGGATAAATTACATGTGGATAGGTGGTGATGGTATATAGGTTCTTGATTGGCATTGAGGAGGAGGACAGTTGTAAGGTACACTATGTGCCAGTGCAGAGGTCCCTGGGTACATGGAAGAACCTTGGAAAGCAATGTGGTGACCCGCCAGTTAGTTTGGCCAAACGATACCGCATGGCCATATCATACATGCTGTCCATGCATTGATTTTCAAGATCCCCATCAATGTCTTCCAGAACATGTTTCTTAAGTAGCGGGTGCGCGCAATTTTTTTAATCTAACAGTGGGCCCATGATCTGCCACTCCCACCATACTTTCTGCAACAGTGCTAAAATTCTCTCCTCAGTTTACACGGATAATCCCGCATGGTGCACCACTCTGATACTGGCTACTACCCCGTCCATGGCCTCTAGAAGATGTGCTGCTCTCTGTTTTCATATCTAAGTACAGTAACAAAATCTTAATTCAATGTACATACAATGATCGATTGAGAAATCGATTTATTGATAGAACAATCGATCAATAGATAAATTGTAGATACATAGAAAGAAAGGTAGATAGTAGAGATGGGCCAAACACCCCCTGTTTGGTTTGCAGCAGAACTCCCGAACAGGGGTAAAGTTCTAACCCGGACAGCAAGCCCCATTGAATTCTATGGGAGCCGAACAGAAAAAAATAAAAGTGCCCATTTTGAAGGCTTATATGCAAGTATTTGGCCATAAAAGGGGTATGGGGGCCAGTTACTGCCTGGGGGACATGTATCAATGCAATTTTTTTCAGGAGCAGTGATAGTTAAAGTGCAACAATAAAAATGAAAACAAATATTTTAAATACAGTGCCTGGGGGTCCCCTTAGTCTGCCTGTAGAGTGGTGCACATTTCTAAATAAAAAAAAACAAGTCAAATCACATTTGAACTGACTCGTGGTTGCAATTACCGACACCCGGCTATTAAAAGAAAGAAAGAAAAAAAAACAGCGTGGGTCCCCCCTCAGTCCATATTGTATAGGTTTTAAGGGGAACCCCACACTGAAATTTAAAATAAAAATGACGTAGGTCCCTCCCAAACTCAATACCAGACCCGTATATGAGCATGCAGCCTGGCAGGTCAGGAAACGGGTGGGGGTGAGCGAGTGCCCCCTCTCCTGAACCATACTAGGCCACATGTCCACCCCAAAGCACCTTATTCCCATGTTGATGGGGACAAGGGTCTCTTCCCCACAACCCTGGACGGTGGTGGTGGGGGCCTGCGGGTCCCCAGATCCCAGCCTTCCCATGTGAATGAGTATGGGGTACATAGTACCTCTAGCCATTCACCAAAAAAGTGTAAAAAAGTCATAAAAACACAGACAGTTTTTGACAATTACTTTACTAAAAAATAACAAATAAAAAACAATGTCCCCTGATGTAAATCCATTGTCAATCACGCACCCCAAAAAAAAAAAAAAGCTTGGCTGACCACAGAATGCCTCCTTCATCATTTAACAGCTCTTATATAGGTAAGGGTGGAGCCACCTGAGGCCGTCACCTGGTGGCACCACCCCACTTGTGACGTCTAGGCCCGTGCATGCTGGGTCCAATAAGCCCCTCGCCTGCAAACCCCCACAACCACAGTTAAGGGTTGTAGGGAAGAGACCCCTGTTCCCATCAACATGGGGACAAGGTGCTTTGTGGTGGGGGCTCGCCCATCCTTCCCTTTCTTGACCTGCCAGGCTGCATGCTCGGATAAGGGTCTGGTATGGATTTTGGGGGGACCCCATGGCATTTTTTTTTTTTTTTGTGGGTTTGCCCTCCAAATCCATACCAGACCCAAAGGTTTCTTTTTATTATATTTTTTTACCGGCAAATGTTTTTTTTAGTCAGCTCCCAGTGGGGAGGCCCATTGATAGTTAATGACTCATTGGTTGTTAAGGGTGCCACAGAAGGCTTCCCGGCCCGCCCCTTAACAACCAACTTTTACTGCAACCGGATTAGGCAAAGCTTTGCCCAAACAGGCTGCAGATAAATACCTGAGCTCTTGACAGGTCTCTGTGTTCGGGGTTGGGTACAGGTAACAGGTGGGCAGCTACACTTGTGGATGGTGTTGACCCTAAAGGCTCTAATGGCTCATACAGAGGAATATCTTGCTCCACCTCCTTCCTCTTCCTCCATCATTGGAATGAATAGGCAGCGATTTCAAAGCACCTAAAAAGCAATTTGAAAGCACAGCAAAAATTGAGTTCTTAACCTTTTTTTGGGGATTTAAAGCGCCCCACTAGCAGCCAAAAAGTGGCACTTTAGTGCCACTAAAACAGTGCTGAAGCACCACTAAAATGAGTGGCGCTTTAGTGTTAATGGCCGGAGCTTTCAGTGTGAAAGCAATATTATTATGGTACAATAGTGTTCAATGCTTCTTAAATGGTAAGCTGTGTTTCCTTTGTGTGAGAAAGAAGATGTTGCTGCTGACCTGTGTTTCCTTTGTGGGAGAAAGAAGATGTCGCTGCTGACCTATGTTTCCATTGTACTGCTTGGACCTTGAAGAAGGGGACATACCCCGAAAGCTTGTCCTGAAAAATTGTATGTTAGTGCAAATAAAAAAAGTATCACGGACAGTACTTAATTTTCTCTGTAATGGTAAGCCGAATTAGCTTTCTTTGTGCTGGATTCAGTCACTGTTCCCTGGCATCACACAATTCTGCATAATGAGGGACACCGGGACCCAATTTTTCTGTGATGTCCAAGGTAAATTCTGCTTCCAGCTACCCTGGCTTCTTTCACTTCTTTGCTGTGACATCTCTAGAAGGTGTAACAGAGGTTGTAGGTACAGGTATACAGCTATACACAAACCAAAACCTCCAGCATCTTGTGACATGAATGTAGCAGATGATTCTTCCTGATGCATGTGTTTTACATTTTAAGTGAATCTTTTTTCTTAACTACTTGCCGACCGCGCACCGCCATTCTACGTCGGCAAGTTGGCTCTCCTAGGCAAGAGCACGTAGTATAACGTCCTCTCTTTGAGCCGCCACTAGGGGGCGTGTGCGCGCCGCGAGAGACGCGCGCCCCCCGCTCGCCGCCGACTCCCGTGCGTGTGCCCGGCGGACTCAATCGCTGCCGGGCACCCGCGATTGCTCGTTACAGAGCGGGGACCGGGTGCTGTGTGTGTAAACACACAGCTCTCGGTCCTGTCAGCGGGGGAAATGCTGATCTTCTGTTCATACAATGTATGAACAGAGGATCAGTGTTTCCCCTAGTGAGGCCACCCCCCCCCCCCACAGTATGATAACACCCAGGGACATACTTAACCCCTTCCCCGCCCCCTAGTGTTAACCCCTTCACTGCCAGTGGCATTTTTATAGTAATCCAATGCATTTTTATAGCACTGATCGCTATAAAAATGCCAATGGTCCCAAAAAAATTTCAAAAGTGTCCGAAGTGTCCGCCATAATGTCGCAGTACCGAAAAAAAAATCGATGATCGCCGCCATTACTAGTAAAAAAATATATGAATAAAAATGCCATAAAAATACCCCCTATTTAGTAAACGCTATAACTTTTGCGCAAACCAATCAATAAACGCTTATTGCAATTTTTTTTTTACGAAAAATATGTAGAAGAATATGTATCGGCCTAAACTGAAAAAAAAAAATGTTTTTATATATTTTTGGGGGATATTTATTACAGCAAAAAGTAAAAAATATTCATTTTTTTCAAAATTGTCGCTCTATTTTTGTTTATAGCGCAAAAAATAAAAACCGCAGAGGTGATCAAATACCACCAAAAGAAAGCTCTATTTGTGGGAAAAAAAGGACGCCAATTTTGTTTGGGAGCCACGTCGCACGACCGCGCAATTGTCAGTTAAAGCGGCGCAGTCCCGAATCGCAAAAAGTACTCTGGTCTTTGGGCAGCAATATGGTCCGGGGGTTAAGTGGTTAAAGTCACATTTGCCCAAGTCAAATAGTTCATTTCCAGGTGATGGGACAAGGCAAATAATTGGTTTATTTTCTCAGCAATGGTATTTGTGGACATTTCCAAGTAAAATGAAAAGATTGTTTCTGTTTTATAAAGAGCAGAAATCAAACAACACAGGTGATTTTCCTGGTTCATGTGTTTTAAATGACAGGGATTGATTATCCGCCAGTGAATGTTTGCTGAAAGCTACATTTGGCCAAGTCAAATATTTTTTTCCCAGATAATGTAATTATTTGTTTTCTTCTTCAGCAATTTTTTTGGACATTCTCAAACAAAATATAAAGCATGATAATTATTTTCCAAAGAGTAGAGATCATACAATATTCAGTTTACATCACTATATTCATAGTTACATAGTAAGCGAGGTTGAAAAAATACACAAGTTCATCAAGTCCAACCTATGTGTGTGATTATATGTATATACTCGAGTATAAGCCAAATTTTACAGCCCTTTTTCTAGGGCTTAAAATACACCCCTCTGCTTATACTCGAGTCAGTGTACCTGAAGGGCTGTGAGCGTCCATTGTTTAAAAGTCGCAGCTTCCCCCTGGTCCCTTCCATGATAGGCGTTTCCCAGCAGACACTGTGTTCAGTGTTCCGCCTATCACAGACGTTCTCTTTTACGAGGATGAGAATACATCCGTGATAGGTTGCTGGAAACGCCTATCACGGAACGGGACCAGGAGGAGACCACGACTTTTAAACAATGAATGGATGCCCGCAGCCTGTCAAGAATTTCAGGTACACTGACTCGGGCACAGGGAGGCTGCAATGGGCACAGTGAGGTTACAATGGGCACAGTGAGGTTGCAACGGGCACAGTGAGGTTGCAATGGGCACAGTCAGGTTGGGCACAGTGAGGTTGCAATGGGCACAGTGAGGCGTGCAAATGGGTACAGTGAGGCAAATGGGCATTGTTGACCATCTTTTCCACTTACAGTTGCTGCTGCATTCTCACCCTAGGCTTATACTCGAGTCAATCAGTTTTCCCAGTTTTTTGGGGTAAAATTAGGTACCTCGGCTTATACTCGGGTCAGCTTATACTCAAGTATATACAATAAATTAAATATGATTGTCCCAGGCAGGGCTTTTTTTCTCAAACAATAGGTGCTGGGACTCAACCACGACCCCCCAAAACCCCTCCACCCACACACACCTTCCAAATCACATCAAATAGTGGGTGCGATCAGTCAAATTTAACAAACAGTAGGAGAGTCTTAAAGAGGCATTAAATACCAGGATTGCATTACATACAGAGTGCAGAGTTCAGGGGGGGTTATACACAGATTGCAGAGCTGTTACTTGTAAACACAGAAACCAGACTTCTGTGTTTACAAGTGATTGTGAGGGTCTGAGCCAGAGGTGGTGGAACTGAGTTCCACCAAGTTCCCCCTGAAAAAAAAGCCCTGGTCCCAGGACAGAACCCTGGGAGACCCCGCTTTCCAAACCAGACCATTCTTAGTACTCCCCATTTATCACCACCCTCTGAACTCGCCCCTGTAGCCTGTTTTTAATCCATGTACTCTGTACTCACCCTATGGTCCATGCCATACTTACTGTACAGTAAACATTTATGGGGAACTGTATAAAATGCTTTTGCAAAATCCAGATACACCACGTCTATGGGTCTTCTTTTATCTAGATGGCAGCTCACCTCCTCATATAAGGTTAATAGATTGGTTTGGCAAGAAAGATTCTACATGAATCCATGCTGATTACTGCTAATTATATTGTCATTACTAAAATCTTGTATATAGTCCCTTATCATCCCCTCCAAGAGCTTGCATACAATTGATATTAGGCTAACTGGTCTGTAATTCCCAGGGATGTATCTTGGCCCTTTTTTAACTATTGATGCTACATTGGCTTTTCTCCAATCAGCTGATACCATTCCAGTCAGTAGACTGTCAGTAAAAATTCGGAACAATGGTCTGGCAATTACTTGACTGAGTTCCTTAAGGACCCTCGGGTGCAAGCCATCTGGTCCCGGTGACTTATTAATGTTATGTTTTTTCAAGTCTATTTCTAATTCTGTCCTCTGTTAGCTATGAGGGTGCTTCCTGTGCTGTGTCATGAGGATAGACAATGCAGTTTTTTGTTATTGGTTTTCACTCATGAAGACTGAGGAGAAGAATAAATGCAATACCTTTGCCATCTCTCAGTCCTTAGTAACCAGATTCCCTTCATCATTCTTTATGGGACCAATATGATTTGACCTCCCTTTCTTACTATTTATGTACTTAAAGATTTTTTTTTTACTCTCCTCTGCTATGTGCCTTTCGTGTTCACAGTGATGTTTACATTGTTTTTGTCATTCAGTATACTAGGTTGAATTACTGATTATTTACTATTTAGTCATTGCTCACATACAACAAACATGCCTATTAATACGTTTCTAATTTTTTTTTAGCCAAGCTCTCATCCATGTCTTTATGGACCTTGCCTTGTGCAGTGGTGTGCAGTCATGTTGGAACAGGAAGGGGCCATCATCTAACTATTCCCCCAAAGTTGGGAGCATGAAACGCCTTAAGAGTTCCCTTCACTGGAACTAAGGGGCCAAGCCCAACCCCTAAAAAACAACTCTACACTATTATCCCCCCTCCACCAAATGATTTGGATCAGTGCACAAAGGAAGGTCCATAAAGGCATGGATGAGCGAGTTTGGGGTGGAGGAACTTGACTAGCTTGCACAGAGTCCTGGCCTCAACCCGATAGAACACCTTTGAGGTGAATTGGAGCGGAGACTGCAAGCCAGGCCTTCTCATCCAACATCAGTGCTTGACCTCACAAATGTGCTTCTGGAAGAATGGTCAAACATTCCCGTAGACACACTCCTAAACCATGTGGACAGCCTTCCCATTAGAGTTGAAGCTCTTATAGCTGCAATGGGTGGGCTAACACAATACTGAGTAAGACAGGGATGCCATTAAAGTTTATGTAATCAGAATGCAAGAAGATGGAATATTCAGGGACTCCAGCATTTGTATGACATGTTTAGTGTCCTTAAGGAACGCCTTAGTGTTAATCACTAACGGCTGAAGGAAGGAGTCTATTTACTGGCCCAATCGGGAAGTCATTGAGTCGATGCCATTCACTATAGGTCTCCCTGGTGGATAAACACTATCCTTATGAATCTTCGGGAGAAAATAGATGATTGGAGTGCGATAAAAAAGGGGGCCTAGCTACAGTGCCTCCTTAGAGCCAAGTACCCCTATATGTTTACCCTTTCCACTAAATAGTAAAGTTCACCTTTGTATTCAAGCATGGGGTCCTTGGTCAATACACTATAAGTGTTGAAATCACAGAGTAAATTCTCCATATTTTTTTATAGTGAGCTTTACTAAGTACCACCAGCCCCCCCTCCCTAATCAGCAGGTCGTATAACCAAATCCTTCCTATCTGTCAATGATTGAATACCATTTTTAATATAAGCCGGATCATTTACCTTATAGACTTTCAGCAATTCCAAATCTTTAGCAACCATGTTACTGAAAACCTCAAGATGTTTGGCATCAGTGTTGGAAGGGTTAAAAACAGATTTATTCTGTAAATTGGAATACTGACAACCCGGAGGGACTGGCACACTAGCCGTTCTCACAGAAGGGGTATTTAAAAATAATTTCTTAATATTCAGGGTCCAAATACATTTCTTAAGATTCACATGGAATTTGGAATTTATTTAACCACCTAAGCCCCGGACCAAAATGCAGCTAAAGGACCAAGCCCCTTTTTGCAAATCGGCACTGCGTTGCTTTAACTGACAATTGCGCGGTCGTGCGACGTGGCTCCCAAACAAAATTGGCGTCCTTTTTTCCCACAAATAGAGCTTTCTTTTGGTGGTATTTGATCACCTCTGCGGTTTTTGCGCTATAAACAAAAATAGAGCGTAAATTTTGAAAAAAATGCAATATTTTTTGCTATAATAAATATCCCCCAAAAATACATAAAAAAATTTCCTCAGTTTAGGCCGATACGTATTCTTCTACCTATTTTTGGTAATAAAAATCGCAATAAGCGTTTATCGGTTGGTTTGCGCAAAATTTATAGCAAAATAGGGGATATTTTTATTGCATTTTTATTAAAAACATTTTTTTACTACTAATGGCGGTGATCAGCAATTTTTTTCATGACTGTGACATTATGGCGGACACTTCGGAGAATTTTGACACATTTTTGGGACCATTGTCATTTTCACAGCAAAAAATGCATTTAAAATGCATTGTTTACTGTGGAAATGACAGTTGCAGTTTGGGAGTTAACCACAGGGGGCGCTGATGGGGTTATGTGTGACCTGAAGTGTGTTTACAACTGTAGGGGGGTGTGGCTGTAGGTGTGACATCATTGATTGTGTCCCCCTATAAAAGGGATCACACGATTGATGACGCCGCCACCACAGTGAAGAACGGGGAAGCTGTGTTTACATACAGCTCTCCCAGTTCTTCAGCTCTGGGGACCGATCGCGGGACTCCAGCGGCGATCGGGTCCGCGGTCACGGAGCTTCGGACCGGGTCGCGCGACCCCACGGCTGGGCTTAAAGGGCAACGTACATATACGTTGATGTGCCCAGCCATGCCATTCTGCCAACGTATATCATCGTGCAGCAGTCCTTAATAGTGTTGAGCGGAATACGCCATATTCGATTTCGCGATATATCACAAATATATAGACGAATATTCGTGAAATATTCGCTAAAATCGAATATTCGTGATATTTTATAAAAAAAAAAAATTTTGCGAAATTTCGCTAATGCGAATGCGAAATTGATTGCGAAATTTTGACAACTGTGGTAGGAGAACTCTGATTGGCTCTGATGCAAAAGAAGGGCGGAGAAAGTATTCGCGAATATTCGGAAATCGAATATTGGTGATATTTTATCGAAATTTCGCTAATGCGAATGCGAAATTGATTGCGAGATTTTGACAACTCTGATTGGCTCTGATGCAAAAGAAGGGCGGAGAAAGTATTCGCGAATATTCGGAAATCGAATATTGGTGATATTTTATCGAAATTTCGCTAATGCGAATGCGAAATTGATTGCGAGATTTTGACAACTGTGGTAGGAGAACTCTGATCGGCTCTGATGCAAAAGAAGGGCGGAGAAAGTATTTGCAAATATTCGGAAATCGAATATTCGCGATTGCGAATATTCGGCAACATAAAAGGATCGCCTCAGCTTAGCTACTCGGCCCAGGGTCTCTAATCATACCAGCAATGCTTTTAGACGTCGATAGGATGTGATCTGTTTCAAAAATAAATTTGAAAAAATACGAATATTCGGAATAGCGAATTTTGGCCGTGAAATTCGAGTTATTCGCGAATATTCGAATATGCCATATTCGTAACGAATATTCGAAATGCGAATATTCGTGAGCAACACTAGTCCTTAAGTGGTTAAGTTGCGAGTGGGAGCAAATTTTAAACCCTTGTCAAGTACTTTGATTTCCTCATCATTAACCACTTCAGACCCGCGCTATAGCCGAATGACGGCTTCAGCGCGGATCTGAATATCCAACAGGCCGTCAATTGACGGCCGCCCCTTTGGGCGTTCCCCGCGCGCGCTCCAGAGCGCGCTGCGGGGAAAGTCTGTGTTGGCCGTGTCACTTGGACACAGCCAATCACAGATCGCCGCGAACGGCCAATCAGAGTGGCTGTTTGCGATGCGATCTGTGCGGCCAATGAGAGATGATCTCATATGTAAACATATGAGATCATTTCTCATTGCCGGCTCACACAGAGACAGCGGTGCTGTCTCTGGAGAGGAGACCGATCTGTGTCCCTTGTACATAGGGACATAGATCGGTCACCCCCCCCAGTCACCCCCCCTCCCCCACAGTTAGAACACTAAGCAGTATACACATTTAACCCCTTCCTCACCCCCTAGTGTTAACCCCTTCCCTGCCAGTCACATTTATACAGTAATTAGTGCATATTTATAGCACTGATCGCAGTATAAATGTGAATGGCGCCAAAAATGTTTCAAAAGTGTCCGATGTGTCCGCCATAACGTCGCAGTCGCAATAAAAATCGCAGATCGACCGCCATTTCTAGTAAAAAAAATAAAATAAAAAAATAA
Source organism: Rana temporaria (assembly GCF_905171775.1). Taxonomy (NCBI): domain Eukaryota; kingdom Metazoa; phylum Chordata; class Amphibia; order Anura; family Ranidae; genus Rana; species Rana temporaria. The sequence continues at coordinate 247,983,188 of NC_053492.1, forward strand.
TAATTCTGTCCCCTATATTGTAGGCGCTATAACTTTTGCGCAAACCAGTCGCTTATTGCGATTTTTTTTTTTTTTTACCAAAAATATGTAGAAGAATACGTATCGCCCTAAACTGAGAAAAAAAATGTTTTTTTTTTTTTAAAAACTGGGATATTTATTATAGCAACAAGTAAAAAATATTGTATTTTTTTTCAAAATTGTCGCTCTTTTTTGTTTATAGCGCAAAAAATAAAAACCGCACAGGCGATCAAATACCACCAAAAGAAAGCTCTATTTGTGGGGAAAAAAGGACGCCAATTTTGTTTGGGAGCCATGTCGCACGACAGCGCAATTGTCAGTTAAAGCGACGCAGTGCCGGAAGCTGAAATTTCACCTGGGCAGGAGGGGGGTATATGTGCCCGGTAAGCAAGTGGTTAAGGGATGTCCCATTATATTATAATGATTTGATTTTTGAAAAATTTTCTAATTATTTTTTAAGCATAACTATCACTGTTTTCTAATGTCATCCCACTGCCATCCTATTAATATTGACAAGCATAGTATGGAATTTTTAAAAGGATGATGTAACCATTAAAGTGTTACTAAACTCAGTAATATGAAAATGGTCCATCCACCGCCCCCCCCCCCCACCACCACCACAGTGCCACAGCTTATACATCTTCTTTTTACATTAAAATACCGCCACTATATATCTTTTTGGATGATCTGTATACCACGGTTACATGATAAACTGCACAGTTTCTCCAGTGCTGAGAGTTCAGGTAAGAGGAGATTTCCACTACAGCCTGTATACATGTCAATATCATGTGACCTGGCTATCTCTGAGAACAAGTAAATGTTCTCTTCAGCATAAAAGACACAACTGAGCATGTGTGTGTGTCGGCTACCCTGTCTGTGTTAGCTGGCCTTCCCCAGATAGACAGTGCAGGAGGGGGAGGATCTATGCATACAGGATAAAACAGCCTTTTTACACAATGCAGAGGATTAACCCCTTACGTTCCACAGTGAGTATAACAAGCATGCTATGCTGCATAAACAGATGGATTTTTACTGTTGTGGGTTTAGTTACACTTTAAGCATTATAAGCATATCATAATTTGACGGCTATTGTGATAACAACTAAATGAAGTAGCATAACTTGTTCATTATTCCTTCGGAGAGAAACAAAATAATGCTTTACACACTTTCATTGCATTATCTTTAATCTGATGGAGAGTATATTAAGAAAATCTTTGTTGGTTCTTTGACAGATGCTAAGTTTTATTTTACATAGTAAATCAATTCCCTGGAGACATTGGACTAGAGAGATTTTTCTCTAAGAAAGCAATTTGTCAGAGCTCAGGTATAATCCAGTAATGCAAAATTGATTTTCTGACCAAGATCACAATCATGTCAGTTATATTCAAGGATTTAGTGACTGTTTGTTAAATAATGCAGTAGTCCCACAATGTAAAACATTCTGTTCCGCTCCTTTTATGCATCTAGCTAATGCTTATATTTTACAAAACAGTAGTATGTTTGGGGGGAAAGGGTTCTGGGGTGGGGTCAAAAACTTCCACTCATGGCAGGACCTCCACAGTGTAGAGCAGAGATTGACAACCCGTCGATTATGATCTATCGATAAACAGTGGACAACTAACAGGTAGATCACAGGGATGAGCTCAAGCAGCTTTAGACACTAGTCTGAAGCTGCCTGAGCTATCCAGCTGCAAAGCGTTCAAAGCCAACAACCAATAACAAGTGGAAAACAGGATAGTTCAGGTGGTTTTGGACTAGTGTCTGGAAAGAGGCCTGAATACATTTCCTTCCTTGTGTTTTGGCAGTTGGGCACTGTTAGCCAAGCAGACATTTGAATTTCCTGGCATTGGTAAATACTCAGGTCTGGACTAAGGAAGTTGGTGCACCTCAATGTTCCGTACCAATCACTCATTGCTTTTATCCTCATCGAAAACATAGTGCTGCTTGAGAGACTCCACACAGCATTTATTTCTAAAAAGGCAGAATTAGTTAAATATAAGCTGTGAAATGCCTGTCTGTTAAAGCCTGCACTCAGAGATAGAGGGAGAGACAACACACACCTGTGAATATTGCCCTCCACCTGCAGTGACAGTGGTCGCACAGCCATACCTCCCCAGCTGGTCCATGAGTGTTCCAGGGGAAGTGATAAATTCTATAGCTGCAGTTGATCCACTGAGTAAGGTCTTTATTTGCACTTTATGGAAGGTTAAGCCGGGTGCAGGCTGCACTTTCTATAGATCGCAATAGGGACTGGCTTCGTTGATGGCCTTTTCTTATCCCACCCTTGGCAGCTATAACAGCTTCAACTCGTCTGGTAAGGCTGTCCACAAGGTTTAGGAGTGTCTCTATGGACATTTTTTGACTATTCTTCCAGAAGCACATTTGTGAGGTCAGGGCAGTGTCTGCAATAATTCATACCAGGTGTTAAGGGCATGTAGCCTGGTATGGTTCAGGAGGGTGCTCTCTCGTCCCCCCTCTTTCCCCATGCCATTTTTTTTATTTTGGTGTGGGGTTCCCCTTTAAATCTATACCAGACCTGAAGAGTCTGGTATGGATATTTGGAGGGAACCTCACGCCATTTAAAAATAAAATGGCAGGGTTCCCCTTAATATCCATACCAGACCTGAAGGGCCTGATATGGAATTTGGAGGGGACCCCCACACATTTTTTTGTTTGGAGTTCCCCCTTAGTCCATTACCAGGCCCTTTGGGTCTGGTAATGGACTAAGAGGGGAACCCATTTTTTTCCCAATAACTTTTATCTGTATTGCCGGGACCCGACAATTCATTATAGCCGCGAGTAGTTTTAAATTACCTTTTTACTTTTTTTCCTTTAGAAATTTCATTTTGTGCAGGGACTTTTCTAAGCATGGGAAACATGCGCTACTTTACATGCATTCTATAGACACCCCCCAGGTACGAAATGTAAAGGAATATTGTTTAATTCTAAGCATTATTAAAATCACTGCTCCCGAAAAAACTGCCGTTTTTAAAACTATTTTTCCTTCAGAAATGACACTTTGTGCAGGGGCAATTCTAAGCACGAGAAACATGTGCTACTTTGCATGCATACTTTAGACACCCTCCAGGTACAAAATTTAAATGAATATTTAACTTTTATTGTTTCACTTTAAGCATTATTAACCCCTTCCATACAGGGCATTTTCACCCCCTTCCTGCCCAGACCAATTTTTAGTTGAATGGAGGTTGGGTGAATGATTGAAAAGTCTGCTCCCTCCTCCATAGGATGTGACTTATTCATAGAAGCTGTAGTACTAGCTTCTATGATTAGCAGAGTTGGGCAAAAAGGGCAGACATAGTCAGGCACTCCTAATGGGGTTGCATCGAAGGGGGAGATTTCACTCCAAATGACACATCTCACTGAAGGTAAGTAATTTTCCTTGTGCTTATTCTTTTTTTTTTTTTTTTTACGAAACTTACACTTTAAGATGCAGTGAAAGATGGCCTTCTTTCCCACCAAGAATGTGTGCAGGTTGCACAACAGGCATGACCCATGGCTTTTCCTGGTGAAATTTGGGAAACAAAATGATGGCTCACATTTAAAAAGCTGATAATTTGACCCTATTCACCAACACTAATTAATAATTTAAAAGATAGATTAAACTATCAGTCTTTTCTTAGAGCAATGGTTTTATACCATTGAGCTGTGACCCAATATCATACCAAAGTTTCACTCAAGGGAGGCATTGGCAGATGAAAAGGAAACAGGCGAACAGCCAATGTTCAAAACATGTTTTCGTTATTTCTATTATAAAATTTTGCAAATAAATAAATAATCTTTCTTCATAAATTTAGACCAAAATTTATTTTGCTACATTTCTTTGGTGAAAATAACTCAAATCAGTGTATATTATTTAGTCTGTAGGAAAGTTATACAGTCCACAAACTATGATATATATCTAAAATGTATCAATCCTGATATACTGACGGACTTATTTCTTGAGGCCCAAAAATGTCAGGAAAGTACAGATATCCCCCAAATGACAAATTTTTGGAAAGAAGGCAGTCTAAGGTATTTAGTAAGAGGCATGGCAAGTTTTTTTAAATAATTTTTGTCGTAAGTTTTTGGAAAAGAAGAAGAAATTATTATTATTATTTTTTTTACCTATTGTCACCAGTGCAGTACAGCTTCATCACATAATGGGTATACCAATCACATTACCAATTACAGCTAGCAACACAATTGTATACAATAGATGGCTTGAAAGGAAGCCATCCATTGTTTACAAATGTCATGTGACCTGCTATGATTGGTTGAGTTGTTACATGGTATGGGCATCTGGTGGATGCAGCCAGTGACAGGTCGTGCCAATGGATGCAGCCAGTGACAGGTCGTGCCAGTGGATGCAGCCAGTAATGTCCACCGAGATCGACGAGGTGTTAATAACTGAAGTGCGCAAAGAATAAATACATGGGGGGCGTGGTCTGCCAGCGCCGGAGATGGCTGCCTAGACTGAGAGCTCGTCAGCCCGAGGGGAAAAGAGAAGCTACACAGGCCCTACCAGCTTCACCATCGAGTGCCATCCTCACTCAGCATCGACCGGAGGACACGGGGAACAATGTCCAGAAAGCGGATGACAGATCCGCAGCCCAAGAAGCTGACGGCGTTCTTCTCCACGCCACAGCACAAGGTCAGTCAGACCAAACATGGCGGCGGCGCGGCGGCGGCTCCAGCGGCCTACACAGATCTCCCTGACGAGATCCCGGAGACAAATGTCACCCACAGCCCTCCGCTGTCCCCTACTACCAGAGCGGGCGATAATCCCCTCACAGGAAGCCCGGCCAAAGCCCGAATGCGGCTGGAAAGCCAGCCGGCGGCCTCATCACTAATCGAGCCCCAGGCTTTTAGTCCCCTAAAATCCAACCAGGCCTTACAGTCATCCATGGCGTCTTTCCCCACCTCAGGCCAGCCAGTCATGGACACGACTCTAAAAGACATGCTGCTCTCACTGCAGGGATCCTTAATGTCTGATCTGTCCTCCTTATTCACTAAAATGTCGGCTGACATGCATGCAATGGATGATAGAGTTACCCACCTGGAAGATAGCATGGAGGAATGCACCTCAACTGTAAATGACCTCATAGACTCCATGCATGAAGTGAAAGACGAACAGTCCTGGATGAGACGCAAAATCGCAGATTTGGAGGACAGATCCAGACGAAACAACGTAAAACTGAGAGGAATCCCTGAATCGATCCTTCCGATCGATCTACCTAGATACGCCAAAGAATTAATGCATGCAATCCTCCCAGATGCGGCACCTAGAGATCTAATTGTGGACCGCATCCACAGAATCGCAAAGCCATCGCACCTTGCTGCCTCTGTGCCCAGAGATGTGCTCATGAGAGTTCATTTTTTCCACGTAAAGGAAAGACTCCTCATAACAGCAAGACTTAACCCACAGCTCCCTGGGCCATATGAAGGCGTCTCCCTATACGCTGATTTATCCAAATTCACTCTGCAACTGAGGAGGCAACTCAATCCTGTTACCAAAGGGTTACATAACCACAAGATTCAATTCAAATGGCGATACCCAGCCACACTGCTGATCAACAAAAATGGAGCTACTCATGTGATTCACAGCCTGGAAAAGGGGCTTCAACTGCTCCATACTTGGGGGATACTTCCTGATCCGCCACACCCTCCGGGGCTCCCCTGGCCCAAGGGGACCGCGCCAACCACGGCACTCTCCTGCTACGCAGGCTACCTAATAAGCCGTTTGGCTTTTTGAGATCATTGGGCCTCTATATCTACCATGTTATTGCCCCTCGGCTACCAGCCTTTCCTCCATTTGTTTTGCTCACTGTTTTTTGCTTAAGTGTTACTGCTTCACTCTGATTTGACTTTGATCCCCTCATAGTGGCTTAGCTGGGTGTTTCTGCCCTCTATCCCACCGTTTGACTCTGTTGGTGGACGTCCCACCTGATTCCGTTACTGTTCAGAATCCGATTGACCTAGACCTTACACCGTTTCCTCAGAATAACTTTGCCTTTTTACAGATACAACCTACCAGCGTCGATTTCCCACAAGCGCCCGGCCACCTCTGGACTCGCTGGGTGTCATCCACTGCCAAGTTCCGAGATACAGCTATCCGAAGCCCACATCTAACCGTAAGTGACTAGTCCAGCTCCTGGACACACACACCTCATAATGCCACTCAACATACTGTCCATTAATGCCAACGGGCTTAACCACCCGGCCAAGAGACACTCCTTATGGAAGACGGCCCTGGACCTACAGTGTGATATTGTGTGTGTTCAGGAAACTCACTTCATATCCACAGCGGCTCCGGTCTGCAATCATAGACATTTTAACCAGGTTTTCTCCGCACCGTTTACCTCCAAGAAGAGAGGTGTGCTGATTGCAATCAAGGACTCGATTGCATTCCAACTGAAACAGTCAATCATTGACCCGGAGGGTCGCTTTATAATCCTTGTTTGTACCATTAACAATGTTGTGTTCACCTTAGTTAATGTATACGCTCCGAATGCCAAGCAGATGAGATTCTTGCGAAAATTGATGGCCATAATTTCTCCATAAGGCAAGGTCGACTACTACTTTGTGGTGACTTAATATTGTACCGGAGATCCATATAGACTCCACCTCTGCGGCCAAACGCAGAGAGTCCCCTCTGAAGGCATTCATGAGCAAACATGATCTTTTTGATGTATGGCGGTGCATGCATGGGGCGGAGAGGGATTACTCCTATTTCTCTCCCTTCCATGGTACGTACACGCGCATTGACCTATTTTTGATAGACAAGTGGTTACTGCAGGAGGTTAGTGCAGCGGACATCCATACCATATCCTGGTCCGACCACGCCCCCATCACGCTCTCTTTGGCAGATCTGCCGAGACGAACGCAAACATCTCTCTGGAGAGCGAACAACTTTTTATTGCAACACCCCTCCTACTCTCCAGGAATCACAGATGAATTGCGGGAATACTTTAACGACAATGTCGGCTCTGTGTCGGATCAGGGTGTGGTGTGGAATGCACACAAAGCATTTATCAGGGGAGTGTTGATAAAGACCAGCTCCCAGTATAAGAAAAAACGACTGCAACAGATAGACTCCCTTACCTCCCAGATAGATGACCTAGAGACGCGAAACAAATCTCATACTCTACCATCACAATCGGCGCAAATATTATCCCTGAGGCAGGAACTAAGACTTCTTCTTCTGCACTCCTTTGAGAGCATGCAGAGAAAGCTGAAGGCCGTCTCGTACTCCACGTCCAATAAAGCGGGCAAGGCTCTTGCCCGGAGAATCAAAGGCCGCAGAATAAAAAGTAAAATAGACCATTTATTCCATCCTCACACAAAAGCAGAACTTAGAGACCCCCAAAGATAGCGGACGCTTTCAGCGACTACTACAGTGACCTTTATAATTTAAACCGCGATTCTAACACACACCAACCTACTTCCGACGATATCAAAAGATTTCTTGACCATGTAGCTCTACCTGAACTGACGATAGAACAACTGTCCCGCTTAAATGATCCCTTCACTACCCAGGAGGCACTAGCCACGATAGCATCACTCCCAAAGGGGAAAGCACCGGGCCCAGATGGCCTCTCAGGGAATACTACAAAAAATATGGCGACATACTAGCCCCCATCTGACTTCCCTTTTCAATACTGCAGCCTCCTCCTCTAAATTCCCGAAAGAGTCCTTACAAGCAGTAATAGTCACTTTGCCCAAACCAGGGAAAGACCCCATACACCCGCAAAACTTCCGCCCCATCTCGCTTTTAAACCTTGACTTAAAGATTTATACTAAGACACTAGCCACAAGACTGATTGACATAATGCCCACGTTAATTCACAGGGACCAATCCGGATTTACAACGGGTAGGCAAACTTCGGACGCCACCAGACGACTTATTGACATACTTCACTATGCCGAGTCCACCGGAACGCCTTCTCTGCTCCTATCTCTGGACGCAGAGAAGGCGTTCGACCGGATACACTGGGGCTACCTTCAACAAGTCCTCGAAAAATTCAGATTTAAAGGCCAGATCCTGAATGCCCTCTTAGCTCTGTACACCACACCCTCAGCCAGGGTATTCTCAGAGGGCATGCTTTCCAGGCCGTTTGACATATCTAACGGTACGAGACAAGGGGTGCCCCCTTTCCCCCGTTGATTTCAACCTACAATCGAACCCTGGCAGAGCACATACGATTGAATCCTAAAATAACTGGCTTCAGGATCGGCCCACATCACCACAAAATAAGTCTTTTTGCGGATGATGTTATCCTCATGTTGTCCAATCCCACGTCCTCCCTAGTAGAGACCCACAACACTCTGCAATGGTTTAGTAAAGTCTCTTACTATAAAGTGAATACCACTAAATCTTACGTATTGGACTTGGGTTTGGATGCCACCACAAAAAACCTACTACAAATTAACTGTCCCTTTGCATGGGCCGACAGTGACGTATCATACCTGGGGATCAAACTCACAAGAAAATCGAAAAATCTCTTTACAACCAACTTCAAGCCCTTCCTTGCCAAACTCCAAATCGACGTACAGACCCTTGCCAAACACGAACTGTCCTGGTCAGGAAGGTTAGCAGCTTTTAAAATGATATACCTGCCCCAGGTACTTTACCTATTTCGGGCTCTGCCTATACCCATTCCCAAATCTTATTTTAGATCCCTCCAAACACTACTCAACAGGCTATTGTGGCAGGGGAAAAAACCCCGTTGCGCACAGCACATGCTGACCAAACATAAACTAGCGGGTGGGGCCGGATCTATAGACTTCGAAGACTATTATTGGGCATCAGTTATGACTCAGCTTCGGGACTGGTTTCAGGCGCCTCCAGGTGCCCCCTGGAGCCGTCTGGAATCAGCTTTACTCCAACACCACGACCTAAAAAGTTGGGTACTGGGCATCCCACTAGGAATCCCCATCTCCAGCTCACTCCCACCAACTATGAAAACAGCCGCCATGGCATGGCGTAAACTTACAACCATGGGCAACACTTCTGAACATACCTTCTCCCCACCTCTCCCAATTGACATTTTACAACACTTCACGACAGACCTCTCCCTCACGAACTGGAAGTCTCAGGGAATAGCTCTCCTTGGAGATATCCTCCAAGACAGGTCACTGTTACCGTTTGCTCACTTGCAAGAGAAATTTGGCCTTCGCTGTACTGAACTCTTCAACTACCTTAGAGTAAAACATTGCCTTGATCATATCGACAATACAAGTTACACCATAACCTCTTGGGGTATGGACGTTCCTATAGCAAAAAAAAACACACACTAAGGGAATATCTTTTTTTTACAACCTCTCCCAACAAAAATGCATATTTTCTAAATCAAAACCACATCTCCACTGGGACGCGGATTTGGGTTGCACCTTCTCCGAGTCGCAGTGGCAGACAGCCTTAAGCTCCATATACAAGTCCACCAAGAACTCTGCCTTCTGGGAACTAGCACAAAAAATATCCCTACGGTGGTATCTAACCCCCACGAGGGTAGCGAAATTTAGCCCCTCCACGTCTGAAAACTGCTGGAGATGCGACTCCGGTAGAGGAGACATCCTCCACATCCTCTGGTCATGTCCTCTTATACAACCGTACTGGACAGAGATATTCCGTATTGTTACGGATATCGCTCAGACACAGATAGACCCAAACCCTGCTCTGGCACTGTTGAATTTGACAATTGACGTAGTACCCCCCAAATACTGGGTGGTACTGACCAACGTTCTTCTTGTAGCAAGACTGGCAATCACTAGACTATGGAAAACCACTCAAGTACCATCCATGGAACGTACCATAGACCAGATCAATATACATTACAACTACGAACTGATGTTGGCCTCCAGCGAGGGCCGCCTCCAAAAGATGCAACACAAGTGGGAACCCTGGTCACAATGGACTAGGTCAGAGGATTATCTGTGAATAGGCTATACGGCGCAGTATACCAAAATATCCTCGCCTGTACTATAGGCGGTGATCTGATGTTTGTAATAAGCATACTTACTCCTGAAAAGTAATACCTGTTTTCTTTTGTATCTGAGACGACGTAAATATTTGTTTGCCACATATGCATACTTGATCGGAATACTGACAATGTATACTTACCTTCCTTTTTTTTTGTTCATTTTGTGCAAAAAATCTTTCAATAAAAACTATTGATTAAAAAAAAAAAGAATAAATACATAAAAAAGATATACAGTATCTTACAAAAATTAGTACACCCCTCACATTTTTGTAAAAAATGTATTATACAGTGTATCTTTTCATGTGACAACACTGAAGAAATGACACTATGCTACAATATAAAGTAGTGAGTATACAGCTTGTATAACAATGTAAATTTGCTGTCCCCTAAAATAACTTAACACACAGCCATTAATGTCTAAACTGCTGGCAACAAAAGTAAGTACACCCCTAAGTGAAAATGTCCAAATTGGGCCCAAAGTGTCAATATATTTTGTGCCCACCATTATTTTCCAACACTGCCTTAACCCTCCTGGGCATGGAGAACACCAGGGCTTCACAGGTTGCCCCTGGAGTCCTCTTCCACTCCTCCATGATGACATCACGGTGCTGGTGGATGTTAGAGACCTTGCGCTTCTCCACTTTTCATTTAAGGATGCCTCATAGATGCTCAAAAGGGTTTAGGTCTGGAGACATGCTTGGTCAGTCCATCACCTTTACTCTCAGCGTTATCATGTTGGAATACTGCCCTGAGGCCCAGTCATGCTTTGCTTCATTATGTCACAGTACAGGTTGGCATTCATGGTTCCCTCAACGAACTGTAGCTTCCCAGTGCCAGCAGCACTCAGGCAGCCCCAGACCATGACCCTCCCACCACCATGCTTGAAGGATCACATGAAACCACGTAATCACTTAATCATTGGTGAAAGTAATAAACAACACTTAAAAATAAATGAAATAAAGTCCACTAAAAAGCAAAATTGAAGTGATAAAATCACTAATTGAATAGTGAGCAGTAGGATCCACATGGGTAATGATAAAGTCCACTTCAAGATGTAACTTGATATCATATGATCATCATGTAGTGGACTGTTGAGATACCCGTAGTTACATCAAATCTTCTAAAGAAAAAGAGGATGGATACTCTTACCAGATATGATGGACACATATACCGAACAACCAATTATTTAGGCTCCAAGGCTGTACAGGAGAAAGACTGGATTCTGACCGGGTGAAGGGTCGTGTCAGTACTAGGATCCCTTTAGGACCCAGCACAACTCACCTGACACAGCCTTTGCCTGGGAAACAACAGTGATTGGCCAGCTCCCCTTTAAATCACCTGTATCATCATCCAATCAGTGCTTGTGATAGAGTTACCTTTGTTTGCCACTGTTTGAATTAGCCTGACATTCTGCTCTGTGTATTTTGTGTATGATCCGGCTCGTTTGACCCTGTTTGTTTGCTTCTGATTCGGTACCGTTTGAACTCTGATCTACCTGTGTATGACCCAGCTTGCCTAGACTACGCTTTGCCTGATTCTACTGTAGTACATCCATCTGCAGTGGTGAACTACAAGCACCAGAAAACATCCATCTGCAACGGTGAACTACAAGCACCAGCTAAACGTCCACCTCCATCTGCAGCGGTGAACTGCAAGCACCAGCAAACATCCATCTGCAGCGGTGAACTACAAGCACCAGCTAAACGTCCACCATCATCTGCAGCGGTGAACTACAAGTCCCAGCTGACCTGCTCATCTCAGACCTGCTCATGGTATGTGCTCTTGTTCTTGAACTCCTAGCCTATCCTCTCTCCTTTTCATCTGCCAATGCCTCCCTTGAGTGAAACTTTGGTATGATATTGGGTCACAGCTCAATGGTATAAAACCATTGCTCTAAGAAAAGACTGATAGTTTAATCTATCTTTTAAATTATTAGTTAGTGTTGGTGAATAGGGTCAAATTATCAGCTTTTTAAATGTGAGCCATCATTTTGTTTCCCAAATTTCACCAGGAAAAGCCATGGGTCATGCCTGCTGTGCAACCTGCACACATTCTTGGTGGGAAAGAAGGCCATCTTTCACTGCATCTTAAAGTGTAAGTTTCATAAAAAAATAATAATAAGCACAAGGAAAATTACTTACCTTCAGTGAGATGTGTCATTTGGAGTGAAATATCCCCCTTTGATGCAACTCCATTAGGAGTGCCTGACTATGTCTGCCCTTTTTGCCCAACTCTGCTAATCATAGAAGCTAGTACTACAGCTTCTATGAATAAGTCACATCCTATGGAGGAGGGAGCAGACTTTTCAATCATTCACCCAACCTCCATTCATAGAAATTGTAGTACTGGCTTCTATGAGTGGACGAGCTGGGTGGACAGGGTGGGCATAGTCAGGCACTCCTGATGAGTGCCCATGATAGCTCTCTTGGTTCTATTGACCTCCGCCACACTGGAAGATTACAGTGGCAGGAAGGGGGCATCAGAGAAGGAGATTTCTACAAAATGAGCAGAGGAGCATAAGGGATATATCTCACAGAAGGTGAGAATTTTTTATTTATTTTTTTATAAACTTAGTTAACTGCAGGATTTGGTTCTTTTTCAATATATTGTCATTAGTCTTATGCCTCGTACACACAATCGGATATCTGATGGAATCTAATCCTATGGATTTTTTAGTTGGATATCCGATGAAGCTGACTTTCATCAGTCTTGCCTACACACCATCAGTCAAAAATCTAACCGTGCCAAAACGCAGTGATGTAAAACACTACAACATGCTGAAAAAAAATGAAGTTCAATGCGTCGACTTGATTCTGAGCATGCGTGGATTTTTGACCGATGGACTCCACACAGACGATCGTTTTTTTCTATCCGTTTTTTATCAATAGGAAACATTTATTCTATTTTTTTTGAGTGATGGAAAACAAACCGATGGGGCCCACACACGATCGGTTTGTCCGATGAAAACAGTCCATCGGTCTGTTTTTTTATCGGACAAATCGATCGTGTGTACAGGGCTTTAGTTTAGTACAATCAAAAGCTAACCAAAAGTTGGGATAGAAAGATAGATTCTGTAGATAGATAGATAGATAGATAGATAGATAGATAGATAGATAGATAGATAGATAGATAGATAGATAGATAGATAGATAGATAGATAGATAGATAGATAGATAAATAGATAGATCATTTTCTAAACTGTGTTGATTGTGAGAGTTTGTCTTTTCAAAGTAAGGTAAGAATGCAATGTAATAAAACTGGAAATCACATTTTTTCTGTTGTTTACAAAGGATGACATGAGTAACTTGATGTGAATGATCAAGATAAAACCCTTTTCTTTAGCAATAATACCTGACAGTCATTAAAAAATATAAATGGTATAATGTTTTTAAAATCAGTTCTACAAAACTTTTTCTAACAAAGGCTACCTCTTCTGTTACAGCCTGTGCTTCAAACATTCATCTTTTTTTTTTCTTAGATTGACAGGAAGAGAATCAATAGCTTTAGCTTTTTCAATCAAAAGATTTCTCTTGACTATATAAGCACTAAGAAACAGTATGTAAAGAACAGCAAGTCATCGTATCGGTGTCTTTAATTACCAAATGTTCCAGTGTCACACGCATTACCTACTGAACAACATATTATTCTTATTTGCTGTTATTGGGTGCAACAATTTATCTGTCAACTTTATTTAGATAATTTTTATCAGTAGCAGTGCACAGACTTTTCCCCAGCAGCTCAACATTGACTGAAATAGGACTTTAAAGTTGGGCTTTTTGTCGGCTTAGAAACACTTGAGGAGTCGTTTGCCATAGCGCCGGGAAATACTGGGCACTATTACATGTAATAGCGCCCTTTCTAGGCAACAAGGGAATGTGCGAATGCAAAAGAGCGCTATAGTAAATGACTCCCTTGATGTTTGTTTAACTGGGTGTGTTGCCCCAAATTGCATTAAAATGAACGAATGAAAACATTTCATACTATAGGATGTCTCAGCTGCCTGAATGTTCACATACAGTATATGCATGTATTGATGATGGAACATAATTTACTGTATATACAGATTACTAAATTATGATTACAATGTGCTAAAAGATAAAGAATATTTCTGCCACCTGTGAAAAAAAACTAGCCTTTCTAAGGTCAGCTATAGATATTAGGTTTTGTGCTCTTGTAGTAATATGCATTTCAGAAAGCTAATTCATTTATATAGGTATCAACTTAGTTCTCAAGGTTCTTCTACAGATTTAGGACAAAACATTCTGAAGCCCCCCTCAGATATTTTTTATTTTTATTAAATCCATAAACCTACTTTTTTAACTTGTTTTCAAATGATGTCACAGTCAGTTCCTCTTCTAGCATAGTGGCTTAGTATAAATTAGCTTTTTTATTATGGTCAAAAAGACTAAAACTATATTTTTTTCTTTTTAGAAAAAGTTCATAAAACCAGCCCATATTAACATTTTTATTTTCATGATTAATCTAGCAGGGAGAGCCCTTAACTACTTTTCCCATTTTCCAGGCTCTCTTTAGAAATGACAATTACAAAACAGTAAGAATTCACATGAATTTTGCTTTTGTCTTTAATGTCTTTTTTTAAAACTTTCTTTTTAAACAATTTTCATTCCCATTCTGTAAATGCTACACCATCAAACCTGTATTGCTATTCATACAACAGTGCTTGTTTTGGTATAAGGATATCATGGTCCCACCCCTTGACTTATTTGTTCGTATTGGATTACATTTTATCTACAGTGTTACACATAAATTGTTACCAAATAATCATTATGCTTATGCAATCCATGGAATATATATAATGTAGCCTATAATTTAAAAAAATGTTAACTTCCTAAGGCTTAAAAAAATGTTCTCCTTTATTGTAGTACCTGTGGGACCATGTGCATTAAAATATATGATCACTCGTTGCTTTAAGTAATGGGTCAATTTAATGACACATTGTTGTAAACGCAAAATGGAACATTAAAATTAAAATGTCATTTATTGTCAAGAATGGCAGATGCTATTGACAGAAAACATATTAAAAATGCCCTTTCTTCACATATGTGTACTGTATGGAATTGTATCCTTCCTTGAAATTTCAGATCTTCAAGATGAAAAGATTCTTTTATACATAGATGTAGCTTTGAAAAAATCTTCAAAGTGTAGTGTTATAAAGCAAGACCATCACAAGAGGCAAGGTAACAATATATAGAAGAAGATACTATCTATCATGTGCACAAAATGCTCTAGTGCTGTATCTTTAATAATTAAACAAGTTCATCCACTCATTCATTAGCACATTCTTTTTCAATGTTCTTCTTAAAATGTATCCATGTGAGTTGAAGTAGAGGTCAACTTGATATAGCTCTATATCTTTGATAACAAGAGTGACTTCCAGTATCATTTTAATGCTTGCAGATTATTCAAGGGCAGAATGTAAGGGGGGGGAAATAAGTCACTGTAAGTGGTTCAATGGGGCAAGTATAGTTAATAGTCAAGCAATACATAAAACTGATGAAGTATATCAAGGCAATTTCCACTGTAAATGTTTCTGCATTAGAAATTGTTAAGTAAAAAAATTGTTGTACCCTGACACTTTCTAAAATCTCTGAAGTACTAGGAGAAGCAATTGGCAAGGTCGCGATACAGAAGTACAAAGAAAGGGCTCCACCTGTGATCAGCAGTATTGCTTTATGGACAAAGCCAGGAGAACCCACTCACCTGTTTTGGGCAATTGCCATTACTCTGACTATGGACCATGTGACAAGTGATAATAATGGGAGGCACTGTAAGGGAAAAATATGCACAGACCTGCAACTAAAAGTTCTTTAATTTAATATTGATTATGCTATGTACACAATGGACAGGACCACTTGAGATGCCATTTAATTTTTGAATGAAGTCAATGATAAACCTGTATATTACAGGGAGAAGAGAATGTTTTTCTAGTAAAAGATGCTTTTTGATAAGACAGGATAGAAGTTAGCTGGAGCTTAGTACAGGCAACACGAATAGAATGCTTTACACAGAGTCCAATTAGATGTGCAGTATCAGAATAGTCATGTTGCCGAATTCACCTCTCTTTCATTGATGCTGGAATACTATGTGTATTTTGAATAATTCCTCCAGTATTGTGAATATCCTGCTATCTCAGGTATAGATATTTTATTGATCCAGCTTGTACCAATGTAGCTATTTATATTCTATAAGCAGGGGGAATCTTCTGCGCTAGCCAAATGAATCTAAAAGGAAATCTACAATAGGGAAGTGATGTGTAAAAATATATGAAAATGCTGCTCGAATCTAAAGTGTACAAATCACTATAAATGGGAAACATTAAAATAAATGGATGAGCGCAATCTCTAGCACACCTAATGTATATAAATAAAATGGAATGTATTCACTGCTGAACAGTGTGTGTACCTATAAATGTCTCCCACACAAAAATAAAGTGCAATCTGAAACTGTATCCACAAAACTCAACAAAGCTATAAATGTGTATTACACAACAATAAAGTGCAAGTGCAAACTAGAGCTGTATCTAGAGAACTCAAAAAACTCAAAAGAGCAACAGCACTAAGTGACAGTGCAAATAAACAAGCCAAAGCAATATCTGCTGTTATAGAAAAGCAACAGTCCAAATAACAGTGCAATGAGTGAAAAACTCTTCACATGCTTCAGTCGATATATAAAAGCTTCAATCCATAAAGAAATAATTCCAATTGCAGATCTTCCTGGTAGATGGGCTCACAGAGTGCTTACCTTAAAAGGTGAATAAATCAGCTTTCAATGGCTATACTCCAGCAGATGGTATCTTCTGTGTGAGTATTCCTAGTACTGGCACTGGCTGTGATGGTCCTCAAGAAAATTGGAGGCTCACAGATGAATCATGTGGTTACCAAGCAAACCAAGAACAAAAGGAAAATCCCATCATGAAGTATGCAAAGATAAAACTTTTTTAATAAAAATATATATGCGCTTACATGCATAAAATAAAACCAAGCAGGGATTAAAATAGCATCCAGATGGACGGGTGGACAGACTCACGTCACTTCCGGTCACATGTGCTGTTCCTGACGTGTTTCGTCACATCACGTGACTTCATCAGAGGAATCTATTGGATGCATCACTTTCCTATATATATGCTCAAAGCGGAAGTACATTGGTGGCCATTTGGGGGAAAACTAGTCTCCAATGCAGGCGGTGGCCATTTTAGTGGTGGGGATAGTCTGAATAGACAGTGTGTCGGCGGCCATGTTAGAGAAAACAGGTCTCTAATATAGACGGCGGCCATCATGATGGTGGGAATAACTGAATAACAACTAGAACATTTGTATGTTAACATATAAAGACTATTTAACCTAATGGGCTACCCAAAAGGGATCATCATAAACATTGTTGATCAGGCAAATAGAATCTAAAATATTAAAATGACTTAAATAAAATAAATTACATAATTACCGTCGGATATATTGCCCATTCACAGATGGATATAAAGTTATGTGAGCCGGAAGGGGCGTGTGTCTATCTCTATATGGCACATATAAGCAATACCAATATTAGACAGCAAACATAATATTTAGTATATACATAACCTATATATTGACATGCACATATATGTAAAATAATATAAAATCATCTGCAGGCATATAAATATATATCAGTAAGGTGGTCTGCTAAATAAATTTAGTAGACTCATCAGCTAAAAATTACTCAATTCCCCAAAAAGACAACTGTCTTGGACATGGGTGCTCAACCTGTGGCTCTCCAGCTGTTGCGGAACTACAATTCCCATGAGGCATTGCAAGCCGCTGACAGGTACAAGCATGTCTCCCAAAGGCTGAGGCATTATGGGAATTGTAGTTTTGCAACAGCTGGAGAGCCACAGGTTGAGCACCCATGGTCTAGGATCTTTATTATGTACCTCTTCAAAATGCCTACTGACGTTATGTTTGGGGAAACCATTAATGATATTCTTAACATGTTCCTTAATGCGGACCATCAACGGTCTCTTGGTTCTACCCAGTATGACAACTAATAAAATTCTTGATAGGATGACAGGTTCCGGTCTTGGTGCCTATAAATTCAGTTCTTTTAACTGGTTGCCGACCAGCCGCCGCAGCCCCAGCTCGCTCCTGGCTCCCGCGCACGTGCCCGGTGGTCACGATCACCGCTGGGCACCCGCGATCGCTCGTTACAGAGCGAGAACCGGGAGCTGTGTGTGTAAACACACAGCTCCCGGTCCTGTCAGGGAGAAATGCCCTGTATGAACAGCGATCAGTCATTTCCCCTAGTGAGGCCACCCCCCTACAGTTAAAACACACCCAGGGAACATACTTAACCCCTTCCCTGCCCCCTAGTGTTAACCCCTTTCCTGCCAGCGGCATTTTTATAGTAATCAATGCATTTTTTTAGCACTCATCACTATAAAAATGCCAATGGTCCCAAAAATGTGTCAAAAGTGTCCGAAGTGTCCGCCATAATGTCGCAGTCCTGAAAAAAAACGCTGATCGCCGCCATTACTAGTAAAAAAAATATTAATAAAAATGCCATAAAACTACCCCCTATTTTGTAAACGCTATAACTTTTGCGCAAACCAATCAATAAAAGCTTATTGCGATTTTTTTTATGAAAAATATGTAGAAGAATACGTATTGGCCTAAACTGAGGAAAAAAAAATGTTTTTTTATATATTTTTGGGGGATATTTATTATAGTAAAAAGTAAAAAATATTATTTTTTTTCAAAATTGTCGCTCTATCTTTGTTTATAGCGCAAAAACTAAAAATCGCAGAGGTGATCAAATACCACCAAAATAAAGCTCTATTTGTGGGGAAAAAAATTTTTTTGTTTGGGAGCCACGTCGCACGACCACGCAATTGTCAGTTAAAGCGACGCAGTGCCGAATCGCAAAAAGTGCTCTGGTCTTTGACCAGAAATATGCTCCGGGGGTTAAGTAGTTAACTTGTGGGGTTTTGCTATGAATGAAGGCATAACAATATTTACAGGGAAAAAACCCTTTACTATTAAAAAAGGTATTACCGCTGGGTGGGGGAGGTTCAATCACATTTTTCACAAGGATATCCCTAATAGTCGGTGCCTTTTTGTATGTAATATTGGGTTTATCTGGCAAAATACTTTTCAGGTGCTTATCACGTTTAAGGATATGCCAGTGTTTATTTATTAATTTTTCTGCGGGTTTACAACCGCTTTAAGGAACATGTTAAGAATATCATTAATGGTTTCCCAAAACATAACAGTAGGCATTTTTCAGAGGTACATAATAAAGATCGCAGACAGTTGTCTTTTTGGGGCATAGTAAAATACACCAAACCATGGAGGGGTGCCCACTTGGTTAGATCAATTAGCCAGAAGGAATCCCTATGGATTCATTCTTTACATACTCTGATACCGGACGGTTTAAATGTAGAATTTGACTTGAACTGTTTCTTGAGTCATTTTTAGCTGATGAGTCTACTAAATTTATTTAGCAGACCACCTTACTGATATATATTTATATGCCTGCAGATGATTTTATATTATTTTACATATATGTGCATGTCAATATATAGGTTATGTATACACTAAATATTATGTTTGCTGTCTATTATCTGTATTGCTTACATGTGCCATATAGAGATAGACACACGCCCCTTCCGGCTCAGATAACCTTATATCCATCTGTGAATGGGCAATATATCCGACGGGAATTATGTAATTTATTTTATTTAAGTAATTTTAATATTTTAGTTGTGATTCTATTTGCCTGATCAACAATGTTTATGATGATCCCTTTTGGGTAGCCCATTAGGTTCAATAGTCTCTATATGTTTACATACAAATGTTCTAGTTGTTATTCAGTTATTCCCACCATCATCATGGCCGCCGTCTATATTGGAGACCTGTTTTCTCTAACATGGCAGCCGACACACTGTCTATTCAGACTATGCCCACCACTAAAATGGCCACCGCCTGCATTGGAGACTAGTTTTCCCCAAAATGGCAGCAAATTTACTTACACTTTGAGCATATATATATATATATATATATATATATATATATATATATATATATATATATATATATATATAGGAAAGTTATGCATCCAATAGATTCCTCTGATGAAGTCACGTGATGTGACGACACGCGCCAGGAACATGGCACACGTGACCGAAAGTGACGTGAGTCCGTCCACCCGTCCGTCTGGATGCTATTTTAATCCCTGCTTGGTTTTATTTTATGCATGTAAGTGCATATATATTTTTATTAAAAAAGTTTTATCTTTGCATACTTCACAATGGGATTTTCCTTTTGTTCTTGGTTTGCTTGGTAACCACATGATTCGTCTGTGAGCCTCCATTTTCTTGAAGACCATCACAGCCAGAGCCAGTACTAGGAATACTCACACAGAAGATACCATCTGCTTGGGAGGCTAGGGTATAGCCATTGAAAGCTGATTTATTCACCTTTTAAGGTAAGCGCTCTGTGAGCCCATCTACCAGGAAGATCTGCAATTGGAATTATTTCTTTATGGATTGAAGCACTTATATATGGACTATATGTGAAGAGTTTTTCACTCATTGCACTGTTATTTGATCTGTATGCTATGAGATGTGTAGCTTGGCAGACATGCAGGGAAGCAAAAGAAACTTTGCATAGTGTAAAATCCTTTTTATTTCAATATTATACCCCTGCTACCCGCTCATGCTTACACAATTAAAAGTAAAATAGGCTTGTCATATGCCCTGACGCGTTTTGTGATAGGTATCACGAAACGCGTCAGGGCGTGGCTACACGACGATTCAGCTTGTGAGGCAGCTTCGCTTCTACCCGGGACTTACAAAGGGAATTTTGAGCCAAAACCTTGAAGCCATATTTCTGAGTGAGCAGAGGCAGCAGCCCATATGACAAGCCTATTTTACTTTTAATTGGGTAAGCATGAGCGGGTAGCAGGGGTATAATATTGAAATAAAAAGGATTTTACACTATGCAAAGTTTCTTTTGCTTCCCTGCATGTCTGCCAAGCTACACATCTCATAGCATACAGATCATCACCACCATACACCAGAGGAGGAGAGCCGATGTGTGATCACTGCAAGTGGTTGTATCCAATGCTTTAAACTTACTACATTCTGGAGAGTACAAAATCTTAAGGGGGATATCACAGAGAGATCTTATCAGCACTCAAGCAGATCAGTGCCTACACCTTGAGATTTCTTCCAATAAGATTGAGAGAATCGGTATCTGAGGAAGTGTATGGACTATTATTAATGGGACTTTGAGGAGAAGGAATCCATGTAAATTACTGATTTGGGACATCCACCGTTATATACATAGTCCAAGTTCATTTATTCAAGTAATATTTGCAGTACATGGGTGATTGACTCATAAGCCAATCTAAAGGCTCATTTCAGCGCTGTTAGTGTCTTGTTAATATCGTTTAATAATACATTGTTTTTTTTAGTACTTCTTTGTTATAATAGCTGCTTTTTTACTGCGTTAAACAGTCTTTCATCTTTCCATTGAGCGCTAGGATCAGAATAATCCATCGACTATTTCTGATATTTTTCCAGCACTGTTATTTGAACTGTTGCTTTTCTATAACAGCAGATATTACTTTGGCTTGTTTATTTGCACTGTCACTTAGTGCTGTTGCTCTTTTGAGTTTTTTGAGTTCTCTAGACACAGCTCTAGTTTGCACTTGCACTTTATTGTTGTGTAATACACATTTATAGCTTTGATGAGTTTTGTGGATACAGTTTCAGATTGCACTTGAACTTTATTTTTGTGTGGGAGACATTTATAGGTACACACACTGTTCAGCAGTGAATACATTCTATTTTATTTATATACATTAGGTGTGCTAGAGATTGCGCTCATCCATTTATTTTCATTTTTCTTATTTATATTCTATACCTAGCTGATGCCCCTGGAAGTCAGATATCACTGTAGTAGTGATGATCCAAACTGGTCTGTGTTTTGTTTGTCAAACTTTGAAGAAGTTAAAAAAATTTGAATGCCAAACCCAAACCCTTTTTAAATCGATTTCTAAATCTATCTAACTATAAATGTACATTTTCAAGGCTAATAGGCAAGAAGGTGTAAAGAAGAAAAAAAAGCATATGGTGTGGGCACTGCCCTGGGGAAAGAAAAAATACATTTGACATCTGCCCCCCTCAATAAAAAAAAGTGGAATGCTATGAAATTTAACATTTTGCATTTTAGATTTGGTCTTCACTCTATTTCATTATATACACCTGTTTATCTCAACCAAGGTCTAATATCAGCTTTCATAGTTTTATGCAGTATAAGCATATACTAGTTCTGCTTCAAATGTCACATACCTATTAAATACTGCAATGCTTACATTTTGATTCATTGCAGTTATTTTGTAGAAGACAGTGCCAAAAAAAAACGTTGGACATTTAAACAACTAAAGCAGTGTTTATTGAACTTTAAAAGGTGACTTTCAACTGAAAGAAAAATAACTATAGTGCTATAACAAGTCCATGTTTGCCTACTGAGCCAAGTAGGGTGTGGAAATATTTAGGAAGTAGTATTGATTTTAGGCATCATTTGATCCATGGAATGGATTTCACATGACCTTCCACAGTGATAATAACACATGTAATCTGAGAAAAAAAGCAGCGTGTACAAGGTAAAAATGAAACTTTAGAAAAAAGAACTAAATCTTTTAAGTAGGTCAACTGGTAAATTGTAGTCCAGATTAGCTCATGGTCAATAGACCAGGAAGATCAAAAATTTAAACAGAGGCAATTAAACCCTTCACCATTTTTATCTGATAAAATTGTCTTATTTTTTTTTAGCTCTGTGTGTTTCTGTCCTTTAGCGCACTATATAAAATAAATGTAAAAGTCACTGGGACATGCTTCTGAACAACACATTCAGCTTAAGCAAGCATAGCATATGTTGCAATTGAAAGTCTTAATTGCCACCCATCTATTAGCCAGGCACTCAGCAAACCACTCTTCATTGCACTAAATGTAGCTATGTATCATTAGGCTGGCCTTTATAATGGCAGGTAGATGAACTGTAAACTTCATTTAAAATAAAAATCTTTTAGAGCAAAAGGAAAAAATACAATTAAACCGTGCTATAGGTTACATTATATTCATGTGTATATAATATACTTTGCCTGTATAAAGAAAAAAAGGATAGTTGTGTCCAATGTTTTTTCTTTGCAATTATTAAAGCAGTAGTAAACTCTGTAAAACGTATACACTAAAAGCACAATACCAGAATGAAATGCACTTTCAAACACATAGGGATAATCCAAACCATAATGTAATGGCTCTTACTATTTCTGCAGCTCATTATTATCGAAGCTCCTTCTGTCTGAAGCCACGGTCATCTTTGTGGAGTCCTCTCTCCCTTTCCCACCTAAACTTCCACCCTTTTTGTCAGACAGTGCAATAATCTTGCACAATCTCGTGCATGCGCAGTAAGATTAAACCAAGGAACTGGTATGTAGAATGTAATGCAGTGAAGTAATGCTGATGGAGACACGACACGTAGCTCTATTGATTGACGGCATAACAATGCATATGTGTGAGAGACATAATTGAAACAAGGCGCAGGCAAAATCTTCTAAACAGTGACCCTTAAATAACTGTTAACGACTAGAGATGGGCCGAACACCCCCCTTTTTTGTTTGCAGCAGAACTCCCAAACAGGGGGAAAGTTCTAACCCGAACGGCGAACCCCATTGAAGTCTATAGAAGCTGAACAGGAAAAAGGTGCCCATTTTGAAAGCTTATACACAAGTAATTTTCCATAAAAAATGGTATGGGGGTCTGCATACTGCCCTGGGGGACATGTATGAATGCAATTTTTTTAATGATTAAATGATTAATGATTTTAATGATGCTTAAATGCAACAATAAAAAACAGCAAATTTGTTCCTAATACCTAAATATAGTGCCTGGTGTGTCCGCTTAGTCTGCTTGTAAAGTAGCGCATCTGTAGTATCCATAGAACATGCTCTAGAAAAAAATGAAATTTCTAAAGAAAAAAAAAAGAGTCAAATCACATTTAAATTGACTCGCGGTTGCAATGGCCGGCACCCAGCTATTGAAACAAAAAAAAAACACATTTAAAAAAAAATCCATACTAGACCCTTATCCAGGCATGCAGCCTGGCAGGTCAGGAAACAGACCATACCAGGCCACATGTCCTCAACATGTAGGGGTGGGTGCTTTGGGGCTCTGCCCCCCTACTCCAAGCACCTTGTTGATGGGGACAAGGGCCTCATCCCCAAAACCGTGGCCAGTGGTTGTGGGGGTCTGTGGGCAGGGTGCTTATCAGAATCACCCATTATGTGAATTAGTAATCCAGCGTACACACGACCGTTTTTTCAGTTTGTAAAAAATTACATTTTTAATGGTCTAGAAAAAACAATGTTTTTTTCAACTCGATCGTTAAAACGGCCTTGCCTACACACGATCGTGAAAAAAACGCTCTAGCAAAGCGCAGTGACGTACAACACTATAAAGGGGAAGTTCCATTCGGATGGCGCCACCCTTTGGGCTGCTTTTGCAGATTTTGTGTTAGTAAAAGACAATTCACGCTTTTCAGTCTGTTACAGCGTGATGAACGTGCTTACCAGAACGAGTGCTCCCGTCTCATAACTTTCTTCTGAGCATGCATGGTTTTTTCACGTCGTTAAAGCCCACACCCGACCATTTTTTATGACGTTAAAAACGACAACATTAAAAACGTCGTGAAAAATTAGAGCATGTTCGAAATTTTTAATGGCCATTTTTTACATTGTGAAACATGCTCTGGAGCCCACACACGATTGTTTTTAATGACATTAAAAAAAAAAAAACGTATTTTTTTACAACCTGAAAAACGGTCTTGTGTACGCGGCATAAGGGGTACATAGTACCCCTACCCATTCACCAAAAAAGTTTCAAAAAGTAATAAAAGCACACACACAATTCCTTTATTAAAAAAAGAAAAAATGTGAACATTGTGAACTTGGGTGGGAGGGGAAGGGGTAGGAATGGGAATGGGAATTGGTTAGGGAGGGTAGGGAAGGAACAGTCATTACAACATAATTGGTGAACAGGTAACAATTCAAGTACCAATTACCATTATTATTTTGCTTTTAGAAATGTTATCATACTAAAACCGTACAGTTAGGATTTTGGAACCATACAGCCTGCGTTTTTGTAAATTTTAGGAGGGAAGAGGACCTTAGAGCGAACCACCTTGCCATCTCACATTGGTAGTTGAGATCTGAAATCATATTGGAGAGTGAGGGGACATTGTCAGATTTCCAGAGTCTAGTAATATTGATTTTTTCTGCATATAGTAAGTGTATAATAATCATTCTGGAGTTGGTAGGGAATTGTTCCACGCCCAGGTGAAGTAATGCAAATTTGGGACCTGGTCTGATTACTTTACGTGAGATCTCAGAGATTAATGTGAAGATTTTATTCCAGAAAGATTTCTTGTTTTCACATAATGTGAATGCAGGATCTCCAGCAGTGAGGTGAGTGAGTAGGGTATATTTTAGAAAGTCTAGTAGGGGTTAAAAAGTCCTAATTTTAAAAGCTTATATGCAAGTTATTGCCATAAAGCGTGTATGGGGATCCGGGTACTTCCCTAGGGAACATATATCAATGCTTTTTTTTAAACAATTGTTTTTAAAGGCGCTGTGATTTTGATGATGCTTAAAGTAAAACAATAAAAATGAAATATTCCTTTAAATATCTGATGCTTAAAGTGAAACAATAAAAATGAAATATTCCTTTAAATATCGTGCCTGGGGAGTCCCTTAGTCTGCCTGTAAAGTGGCGCATATGTGCAATGTATAGAACATGCCACAGCAATAATGATATTTCTAAAGGAAAGAATTTAATCAAAACTTGCTTGCAGCTGTAATGTATTGCGGGCTCCCGGCAATGTAGATGAAAAAAATTGTGTTATATATTTTAAGGGAAATTCCACACCAAAATGGAAAAAAAAAAGGGTTGGTTACCCCCTCCAATCCAAACCAGGCCATTTGTGTCTGGCATGGATTTAAGGAGAACTCCACGCGAAAATGTTAAAAACATTGGTGTAGGGTCCCCCCAAAATACATACCAGACCCTTATCTGATCAAGCAGCCTGGCAGCTCAGGATGGGGGGGCGGAGTACCCCCTCTTGAACCATACCAGGCCACTTGCCCTCAACATGGGGAGGGTGCTTTGGGGTGCTACCCATTCACCAAAAAAGTGTAAAAAAAGTAAAAACCACAAGAGCCAATTTTTGACAGTTTTTGACAAATCCTTTTGTCATTCACGCCGCCTGATGACCCGAAAAATAGAAAAAAATTTAAAGTTCCGCCTCGATGGAAGGGCTCCCGCCGACTGCTGTCTCTTCCCTTTGACAGCTATTACATAGGAAATGTGAGGTAACAAGGTTTTTTTCTATTTTTCAGGTCATCGAGCGGCGTGATTGATGGTGGAAGTACTACACTTTTTTTTCCTTTTTTAATAATGGATTTATGTAAAACTGTCTCTTGTGGTTTTCAACTTTGTTGACACTTTTTTGGTGAATGGGTAGGGGTATGATGTACCCAATACCTACACACATAGAGGGGGGCTGGGATCTGGGGGTAACCACTGGCCAGAGTTGTCCCCCCTTTCCTGGCCTGCCAGGCTGCTTGCTCGGAAAACGGTCTGGTATGGATTTTGGGGGGATCACACACCAATTTTTTTTTTGATGTGGAGTTCCCCTTAAAATCTATGCCAGACCCAAAGGGCCTGGTTTGGATTTGGGGGGACCCCACACCATTTTTTTTTTACATTTGGGTGTGGAATTCCCTTTAAAATCTATACCAGACCTAAAGGGCCTGGTATGGATTTTGGGGGGACCCCGTGCTGTTTTTTTCTTATGTCATAGGGTTCCCCCTAAATAGGCATATACTCACATTAAAGCAACAAGCAACAGCGTTAAACAAAATGTCCACCAAACACCCTGGCATCACCCCATTTGCTCCATTCTACTAATTTTGTCTAAGGACTTCTTCCCAGGGGCTTACGGAGATAGCAGTGAGGAGGAAAATGAAAGACTAAAAAGGCTACACTTCTTCACCACTTGGAATTTCTATGCATTGCATAGCAGGAGTGGCTGTCAAAATGAACTGAGTCCTGTGTAAAATGACACTTGTAGATAGTCTTGTTACATTCTTTTATATATTTTATTCGTATTGCGATCAAATGTGTGACCTTTGATATGCATATAACATAAGAATCCTGACAAATGAAAAAACATCTTTAAATAAATGTATTTCAATTTAAACACTAGTTAGCTTTAATCAGGCCTATTATACTCCTAACTCCCCTTCTTCCCTTAGTTTTTATTTTTCTGTTGATTATTTTCTATTTTTTACCAATTCTATTTACATTTTTTGTTTTCAATCTTTTTTCATTTTGTTTATTTTTTTGCCACATAAAAAATTATCTTTGGTTTAATTTTAGACAGGGCAGTTTATTATAAAATGTATTGTAAGTGTACTTAAAAAATAATAATAATTAGAAAAAAAAAATTACTTTGTTTGGTCTTTATATTATATCAAGAAAAAAAATTGCAAGAAAATATTGCCAAAAAAAAAAATAGTTTGTGTCCCCCCCCCCCAAAAAAAATGCATTGATTTATTATCATGGGTAATAGCATAGTTATTGCTGAATAAACATGCCCATAGTGGAAATTTAAAACTAGTAAGGAGTATAAAAGTACAAGAGCTAAAATAGTTAAAGAAGTCCAGAAGAAAGTTTCTAGAATTGGTATACATATCAGTGAATGTGGTGGTGGTCCATTACTTTAAAACAGCCTGGAGCCCAAGCAATTTTTAATCCACCACTGCATTTACCCTGGAAAAAGTATGCAGATCAAGAGTTCTGGTATTTCTATGATTCTACAAGCTGCATGTGTGTGCTGGGGTCGTTGACACAGAAACTATTAAAGACAGAGGCAGGCAGGTAACCATCAGAACAGAAGTTTTGAACAGTGGTGGTAAGAAAAGGTATAGAGCATGTTGACTTTGTGATGAATAGTGTGCAATTTAATATTTATTTTTATTTTTGCTTGCACATTAATGGATGGTTGAAAACAACACAGCTTCACATTTTTTAATGTTGGAAAGTAAATTGTCACTTGCTAACATCTTCAATCATTCAATCTTATGCAAACAAAAATCCTGTTTTTCATTTTCCTCATGCATAATTGGGTAGCTTCCCTTTTTGCACTAATTGAAAATTCACTTTGCACAGTGAACATTCTTTTCTCTTTTAGCAAATCAATGCAACAGACAGTTTTTGTATTGCACTCAGTACATTTTCATTAAATTGCTCATGTGGGCCCTAGTAAACTACACAGGTAATTTTCATCTGATGCTACTGAGTGATTTGACCTATTGATAACAATTTCTTCATCTGCAGCAAACTGAAATCAATGCATTGCACAGGAGTCATCTGCAAACCAGTGATGCAGTTTCTCAGTAGCATGAGATCATATTGTCCATGCAGTTTACACTTTGTGGATGATAGCACAATTTCCCCTGAATCTTACAAATGACTTCCCAGCTGCTGTGTTGATAATTGCAATCAAACTACTGTATGTGTAAATAGTGAAGATTTTCACCAATAGAATATAATTGATCGAGTGCAAGGTAGATTTTCCTGTAATTAGGGAAATTATATTTTACTTAGTATTACAGCAACAAAATATACTAAGCTAACTATAATTGATAAAGAAAGACTATTCTCAATTGATTCCTAATAAAGACTTTTAGAATCTTTAGTAAATTCTGATCCAAACATCCTCTTTCAATTCATGCTACAGCTACACTGGTGTTATTTTTCCCCTCAGAAACTGCAAAAACCTCATAGCAAAGTAAAAAATGCCATATAGTGCTACTAAAGAATATTGGCCCAGATTCAGTAAGATTTGCGCATAAATTACGGAAGCACAGGGCAACGATTTTGCCCTGCGCCCCCACAAATTTGCGCCGCTGCCCTCGATTCATGGAGCAGCAGATCCGTAAATTGCGAGGGCGCACCGGCAAAATTGCCCAGGGTAAGCGCGCGCAATTTAAATGATCCCGCAGGGGGCGGGAATCATTTAAATTAGGCGCGTTCCCACGCCGATCGTAAAGCGCATGCGCCGTCGGGAAACCCGACGTGCATTGCGGCAAATGACGTCGCAAGGACGTCATTTGCTTCAAAGTGAACGTGAATGGCGTCCAGCGCCATTCGCGAATCACTTACACAAACGACGTGAAATTCAAATTTCGCGACGCGGGAACGGCGGGTATACTTTAGCATTGGCTGCCCCTACTATTAGAAGGGGCAGCCTTATGCTAAACACGCCGTACGGAAACGACGTAACTTGCGTACGCAGGGCTCGCGCAAAATTGTGAATCGGTGTTAGTATGCAATTTGCATACTATACACTGAGCACAATGGGAGCGTCCCCTAGCGGTCATCGCAAGAATGCAGCCTAAAATCTGTGTGGCATAAGAGCCTTATGCCACGCAGATTTTAGGCTGCAGTCGGCGTTACGATGTTCCTGAATCGGGAGCATTCGTAACGCCGGCGCAAGCAAGCAATTGCGCTGCGTAACTATGGTTACACAGGCGCAATTGCTCTCTGAATCCGGGCCATTGTTGGTTTTTATCCTCTAGGGAATATAGTAGAGTTCTACTTTAAAGAGGTGTTAAAGCGTGGGAGAAAAAAATAAAAGTCAGCAGCTACAAATACTGTAGCTGCTGTCTTTCAATAAATGGACACTTACCTGTTAAGGGAGCCTGCAATGTCGGCACCCCAGCCAATTTTTGATTTGGCTATCGGGTGCTGCCGCAGCCATCTCCACCAAGGAAAACTGTCAGTGAAGCCAATAGGCTTCACAGACGGTTGCCTACTGCGAATACGCGTAGCGCGCTGTGCTTTCTAATTGGCCCGGCGGCAGAGGAATGAGGAGGGAGGCCAAACTTCCGAGGGATGGCATCGTGGCACCGTCTCCTGGAAGTGGGGACAGGGACCTGTATAAAACAGGTACCCTTCCCCCCTGAAACTCCGCTTTAAGTGAATAACATTTTCAAGAACACTAAATTGACCACTTGATCTCTGGAGGATTTTGCCCCCTTCATGACCAGACCATTTTCTGCAATACAGCACCTCATTACTTTAACTGACAATTGCATGGTCATGCGACACTGTATCCAAATAAAATGTATGTTGTTTTTCCCCACAAATAGCGTTTTTTTTTATTTATTTTTTATTTTGTGCACTATAAACTGACAATTTTGAAAAATATTTTTAACTTCCTGCTATAAAACACATCCAATAAAAAATGTCTTCATACATTTAGGCCAGTATGTATTCTGCTTTGTGTTTTTGGTAAAAAAATCTAATAAGCGTATTTTGATTGTTTTACGTGAATGTTATCGTGTCTACAAACTATGGTATATATTTATGGAATCTTTTTATACTAGTAATGCCAGCGATTAGCAACTTTTACCAGGACTGCAATATTGCGGCGGAGAATCAGACACTAACTGACATTTTGCCGGAACCAGTTACACGAATACAGTAATCAGTGCTAAAAATATGCACTATTATTGTACTAATGACACTGGCTGGAAAGGGGTTAAACTACTAGGGCGATAAAAGGGTTAACTGTGTGACTAGCCAGTGTTTTTGTGTACTGTGTTAGGTGCTTTTACTAAGGGAAGAGGTGGATTTTGTTCCCTGCTTTGCATAATCACAGTAAAAAATCACAAATATAAATAATCAAGTGCTATATTAACATGATTCCATATGTGATACTAGTTTAGTGAAAAAAATTATAAACAAATTAATGAAAACAATCTAAAAAAGTGCAGTCCCAAATGAAATTACTCAGTGTCCAATATAATCCAAGTGAGAAAAAGTCTTCATGCCCAAACTCCTCCTTGTGCTTATCCCTTTGTGGACATTTACTGCTATGTATTCTCTTATTGCGCCACTATTTCATTTCACTCGTGCTCACCCATCAGATGTGCTCTCACCTGATAATATGTGACCCCACACCTAAGTAAGGTCAAACAGTGCTTATAGTCCTAATATTATTATTTATAATTGTGATTTTTTTTTTTTTACATTCAGTATATATATTGTATTTATTCATTTGAAAGGAAAGCTCTGCTCATTGATTTTGTTTAGTTTTGGTCAAAATGCACAGTATTATGGAAATGTGATGAGTGTCAGAAGCTACCAGTAGAATAAGTAAGTGTTATTCAGTTGCTCGCAAGGTTAAGTTGTTAAGCATATTTTAACTGGTTCCCGACCAACTCACGCACATATACTGCGGCGAAATGGCTCCCCTGGGCAAAATCCCATATGGGTACATCCATTTCTTTAGCAGCCACCAGAGGGCACGCACGCCCGCTGCATGATGGAGGACATGACGCACGTGCCCGGTGGGCACGATCGCCGCTGGCCACATGCGATCATGTGCACGAGCACCAGCAAGGGGCTTTGTGTGGTAAACACACAAATCCCTGTGCTATCAGGGAAGAGGAGCTATATCGTTTGTTCCTACTAAGTAGGAAAAACAATATGTCTCCTCTCCTAGTCAATCTTATCCCCCCACAGTTAGAACACACTGAGGAACACACAATTAACCCCTCGATTGCCCCCTAGTGTTAACCCCTTCCCTGCCAGTGACATTTACACCGTAATCAGTGCATTTTTATAGCACTGATCACTGTATAAATGCCAATGGTCCCAAACTGATCTGTCCGTTGCAATGTCGCAGTCGCGCTAAAAATCACAGATCACCGCCACTACTAGTAAAAAAATAAATAATAAAAATGCCATAAATCTTTCCCATAGTTTGTAGACACTATAACTTTTGCTCAAACCAATCAATATACGCTTATTGTTTTTTTTTATTTTTTATTTGGGATATTTATTATAGCAAAATTACAATATTTCGTTTTTTTTTAGTTGTTGCTCTTTTTTGTTTATAGCGCAAAAAAAAAACACAGACGTGATCAAATACCACCAAAAAAAAGCTCTTTTTGTGGGGAAAAAAGGATGAAAATGTTATGTTTGGGTACAACGTCGAACAACCATGCAATTAAAGGGACGCAGTGCCAAATTGTAAATAGTGCTCTGGTAAGGAAGGGGGTAAAATCTTCTGGAGCTGAAGTGGTTAAAAAAAAACATTTAAAATTACATTTAAATAGTTAAAGTGTATTTAAAACTTTAGTAATTGCATTTATGTATATTCAATTTTACAGGGAAACACTATGTTTTAAAGAATTACCCCAACGTCTCCTAAATTAGCAACTATTGGGTCGTTTCTTGCTGCCCAGTTTATGGATAAGGATATAAGAGATCAAACTATGGTTTCTGATACATGAAAAAATTCCAGCATTGTGCAATCATGGATGTTTACACTACTAAAAGTCTCCAAAACTACTGAAAATAACCTGTGTAGCATTGCTTTTAGATTTTTATGTTTTCAATATGATGTGTATCATGCTAGCTCTGTGCATACAACACACGCAAGCTTTTTGTTCTGCTATGGTTCTCATAGAATGAGATCATTTTCACTAAAACATCTGAGGAATGCTATTCTGTATTCTAATTGGTGCAACCAAGAACAAACATCAGGCAATATATATATATATATTCTTACATAGGATATTCATTGGGCGCACTCTAAACTTTTACATGTGTGTATGCATGCTAAATGAACTGCAGATGCACTCAGATTTAGACTACCAGTGTTACATTAACTTTACTTTTTGCCACTTTGTAGACATTCATGTGCAAAATTTGACAGATCATAACATTCTTATTCTGTCATTTTTTTCCTCTTTGAAAAAGTTTTGCTTGCTGATCCTCCATTCCCCCTTTATGTTTTGACATTGTTATTTTTGATTTTAGTATGAAGCTTGCAGTGCTGCTAGCTTTCAGTTCAGGGTGAGATCTTAATCAATCCGACATTTGCTTTTCATCTGAAAAGCTCCCAAATACAGAATTCTCCCAGAGGGTTGATTTTCATCTCCGACTCTCCGAGGAACCAATTCTGCACTGTGCCTGTGCTTTGTTTGAAAACAGCGGCTTTTCAAAAATAAATACTTTTTAGTTCAGGCATCAAGGAGTCACTGCTAGTCTTTCAAAACTATGCTTCCTTGGTTATTTATACTTATTTTGAATATATTAAACAGTGATGTACTGTAGCAGTAGGTTAAATAGGAAAATAGGACTTGAGCTGATTAAACAATATTAAAAATAAAAATTCTTACTTGAAACCGTTTTCAAATGCAATGCATGAATCCCATACTCCACATCTCCTTTCTGAATAAAATATGAGGATTTGCCACTGCAAGACCATCTCAGTTATAAATAAAAATCTAATGAAAAAAATAGGCTACCTAATATCTGCAAAGCAATAAACATAATAGCAGCTGCTGACAGCCATGGCTTTTAATGTGCTGGGGAGCTGTGTGCAAATATAAGGCATGGGAAATGTCAGCTCCTCATTTGCAAATTAAGATGTAGAAGAAATATCTGTGACAGTACATGCAACAGTTCATATTTGAAGTTTGGCAAGGCAAACTGACAGCATCGAAGGAACTGCAGTAGCCTAATCCTTGCTTCCTGCCTTCCAGCTACTCAGAGTAAGGAGGTGGAATTTAATAAATACATTATGAAGAAAAAAGCTGTTAAAGGGTAGCAAGATGGTTCATTTGCAAGCACCCTTGTTCAAAAATAATTAACTGGGTTACGTATACAATACAACGTTAACATTGACATCAAATCCATTTCTGGTTAAGAATAATTTAAGCTCCTTATCAGATTTTTTTTTTCTTTTTAAAAAAAGAATCGCTCAGCTGTCAGGCTTATGTAGTTACTGTGTATTTTTGTCCACATGGGAATTGAAACCTCTTATTTTTATACAGATTCATTTCAGAATCAATTAGAGTTGGTTGCAGTCTTGTCTCTCTTTGCTAGAGGGATTATCTGGGCACTCTGTGACATTACCTATGAATGAACATTCAATACACTTTACAGGATTTTTTTTTTTTTGTAACAACGAGGAGGGAATTGAAATTCTGGAAGTGGCAGATGGCAAATAATCACCCACAGTCATCTTCAATTCAAGTAAAAAAGAATTTCTTTGTAAAATGATAATGTAGCTTATTTTAATGTTAACACAAACTTGGAAGCTCGATCAAGGTCATGCACAATGTTGTAAATGTAAACTTGCAAATTCAGATAGTTGCATAGTTAGAACAAAACAAAACAAAAAAAGTAGTAAGTCCATTAAGTTCAACCAAAAGATTAAAATAAATAAATAAAATAAAATGAAACAACCATGCATCATCAGAACCCTAAACCTGCAAATAAACTAGAAAAATGCAAAAAATAGCCTCAAAACATTATTTTCTAATTCCCAAAGGAAATCTCATACTCCTGATACATTGGTAAATTGTATGCATAGCCAAACATCTTTTGAGAACCAGAGGTGATATAAAATTTATTTATAATGGTTATTAACATATTCAGATATATGTAGAACTGTACATGCCAGTTCACTAATCACTATATACATACACGTTTGTTGGTGACATGTTTTTTCTCAGATTTTTTATTTAATTATCTATAATAGAATATTTACATTATTGATTATCTGACAAACTGAGTTGGTGATTTTAAATGATGGATAGGGGAGTTGTACACACTATAAAATGTGGTTATATGTGGATCTTAGTATGGACTGAATGAAATACATCAGATATGCTTCAGGTGTTACATTTATCTGATTATGAGGTCATATACATGTTAGTTCCCCGACAATCCTTGCTCTACATTCTTTAGAGTGAGATGCATTACAGGGAGGGAGTATATTTTTATATGGGACCAGTATTGGAATGCAACATCTTTCTTTGGTGGTGCTTTGGTGACAGCTGTCTAAGAGGTTAATTCCCCTCACCGTGTAGAGATTTCCTCTCACTTCCTGCTCCGTCCACATGATAAAAAGTGAAGGAAAATCTCTCGAATGGGACACAGAAGGCAAAAAATAAAACGACAAGTTTCAAAGATTCCCTGCACATTCAAAAACAAACAAAAATTTTTGTGTACATTACAATTTCAGTTTTGTATGGTGTAGATACTGTAACTTTAATTCTAACACAAAGAATAAATTATAATTTCTTCATCATGTTAAATAAAAATATATAATCATTTTTATAATGAGAAATTTGTACAAGCACAAATACAACTACATTTTGCTCTGGATAATGGGAATGATGTGCTAAATGAGTTGAGAAACTCTACTAAATAAAGACTGAATATTCATTTAATATATCCAATTATTTGAAAAGCAAATTCTCTTTCACTTTCAATACTTAGTTATGTGCATATAATATAAGTAAATAGGAATTTGCTTTTCATACAGTATAATTGGAGAATTGAAGCAAATGTTCCCAATTTATTAAGTGCAGATGCCCTGCCAACTGTACTTCCAATAAGACTGCCTTGGTGGCCAGAACAACGGGATAGTAGTTGATGGAGCTTGTCCATTAAGACAGGATTCATTAACCAAGTGAAACTATATTGGAAGGGGGCACAGAGGTAATATAAAGCATCTTATGATATTTACTCTTAAGCCTGATATTGACTTTTAAAAGTTTAAAACAGAATAAGTTTCACTTTTACATAAAATGAATGTTGCTGGGAAAATGTTGAAAGTGTGTAGCTCACATGTGAAGGTTTTATAGGAAAAACACTACAAAAAATTTATCCAAATAATAAAAAAATGAATATGTGTAGTAAAAGCTTAAAAGCTATTAAACTATTGCTGTTAAATCATTAAATGCAGGATTAAGAGTAATCAAAAAATTGAATTGACTGTGCGCCAAACAGTTTCTAAATAAATGACTATTTTATCAACCATAAATCCATTATTCACAGTGCATATGTTTCCAACAGCTCTGTGTCCCAATCAGGTGGATCCTCACCTCTTTTGATGGACTTCCCTGTTAGTTAAGGTCAAAGGAAGCAAAACAGTGAACCTCTAGCACGGATCCCTGCCATCTCTCCATCTAGCTCTGGCACTCCACATATAAAAACTATTATATGACTGGCACATACATCTGTGGAGTAGCTCACAGAAATAAAAAGAATCTCATAGCATATACCATTGGTTTTTTAAGCTTGTACATAAATCCACATCCACAGTAAGCTCTAGCCAATATCTGCAGCGCCTCTGCGTCTCCTCCTCATATGTGGTTACCTCAATAATCCCGCCTCTCTGATGCGTTGTGTCCTCTGGCCTTTATCAAAGGGTAGGCTGGGCTAAGGACTTCACCACACTTGATCACACTCAAGCTAACGGTTAAACTGTGTACTCAGCTAATTCCAAAGCTTGCTGGTTACTAAAGAGATTATAAACTACTCAAATACTAGATAGCAAGCTCTGTGCAATATTCTTTTACAGCCATATGTACTGGGGAACCAAAAACCTCAACTAGTAAATACAATCTATATTAATACTGCCCCTACTTTCACATCACCAATAACATATTTATTTCAAATTCAATATTCATCCCTCTTGGATTTAATACTTTGATTTTGTATATCCCTCAGGATTTACTTTTTCAAAGCCTCAACAATTTAAAGCACCTGGATTTTTATTATGTAGCATCCTAAAATGTTTAGAGACTACATTTTGATATCCTTTTTTTAGTGTTTTATACATGTTGCCACTTGCCACATCCACATCCTTAATAAACTAGCCATGCACCCCACGTATTGAAGTCCACATGGACATTCTAACATGTATATAACACATTTAGTAGAACAAGAAATACAATCCTTCTCAGTGTACATTTCTTCTCCTTTCATTCAATCTTGTTTCTTTACATCTCACACATCTACCATTAGCATAAAAAACATTTTAGTAAAAAAAAAACGAAATTGCGTTTTTTTGGAGGATCTGACACTGATTTGACTAGTCCTGAATTTCTGGGAGAACATTTTTCAAAGTTTTTTTTTTATTAATATTTTCCAGTACTTTTTTATAATTTTTTTCTATCCTTTTATGTTGTACATTATAGTTCATAATCTCCATATACTTCCTGTTAAGTACAGTTCCTTCTTAATCTAATACATTGTTCTTATGGAATGTTTAAACGTCACAACCTATGATGGCAACTATCTTGTGGGATATACCCAGTTTTATTTATTGGTGTAAAATATGCTTGAGTATAAAAACTCTCATCATGGTACTCAATCTCAAGATACAAAAAAAATAATCATCCTTTTATATTGCTTCCAAGTTAATTTAATATTTTTCTGATAAATATTTATTTTTGTTTTGAACACTTCCAATGACCTCTCACCCCCTCTTTCATATTTATCAATGAATCTACCGTAAGATTTGAGTTGGGGGTAATTACTTAGTACACGTTCATCTTCCCATTGTGACATAAATATGTTTGCAACACTGGGAGCAAACTTGGCTCCCATAGCAATTGCAATCTTTGTTTGTAGAAGTGGGAGTCATACAAAAAATAATTATGGCTTAAGCAAACATCTAAACATTCCAAAATATTTTTATGCTT
Source organism: Rana temporaria (assembly GCF_905171775.1). Taxonomy (NCBI): domain Eukaryota; kingdom Metazoa; phylum Chordata; class Amphibia; order Anura; family Ranidae; genus Rana; species Rana temporaria. The sequence continues at coordinate 248,020,816 of NC_053492.1, forward strand.
TCTTTTCAAGTCTAACAATTTATTAAATGCTCATTTTGTAGCATTGATCTCTTCTTCATGATTGTTAATAGTGTAAAGGGAGTTGACATTCGCCATGACTAGCATACATTCATTCCTACATTTTAAATCCTTTAGGATTTGTATTAAATTCTTTGAATCCTTCAGAAAAGCTTCCATTTTCTGTATTAGTGGTTGGATAAAAAAATCAATATATTGTCCTAAGTGTGCACATAATTCATCTATTCTATTGACAATTTGCCTTCTGCGTGGGTTCTTTTTTTTATGTATTTTGGTTCATAATATACATCCAGAGCTCTGCACGCTGAAGGTATTAGGAACTTTGGGCCAGATTCACAGACAAATACGTTGCTCCCCCGCGACGTAACGTATCTGATTTACGTTACACCGCCGCAGGTTTACAGCGTAAGTGCCTGATTCTCAAAGCTCTTACCTGTAAACTTGCGGCGGTGTAACGTAAATCCGCTCGGCGCAAGCCCGACTAATTCAAATGGGGCGGGCACCATTCAAATTAGGCGTGTTCCCGCGCCGAACGTTCTGTGCATGCTCTGTGTTAAAATTTCCCGACGTGCTTTGCTTGAAATTACGGCGCCCCAAAGTTTTTTTTGAGCGGCGACGTGCGTTACGGCGTTTCGTATTCCCGAAAGTCTTACGCAAAAAAAAAATCGAAATTTGACGCGGGAACGACGGCCATACTTTAACATGACTGATCTTAAGATAAGCCATGTTAAAGCAGGTGTAACTTTGCGACGGTAAAAACCGACGAGCGACGACGTACGAGATTGCGACGAAATCGCGGATCTTCGTGGATCGCCGTAACTAGTCATTTGCATATTCTACGCCGACCGCTATGGAATCGCCACCTAGCGGCCGGCCTAGAATTGCATCCTAAGATCCGACGGTGTAAGTCAATTACACCTGTCGGATCTTAGGGCTATCTATGCGTAACTGATTCTATGAATCAGCCGCATAGTTAGGACGGGCGGATCACAGAGATACGATGGCGTATCAGGAGATACGCCGTCGTATCTCTTCTGTGAATCTGGCCCTTTGCTTCCACATATAAAGGTACCATTCCAGTGTAGAGTAGAAATCCGCTGCAACAGATTTTTGGTAAAATCTGCAAAATCTACATTTTATTTATAGTATTATTTATCCTGCAAATTAAGCATTGTGTCGTTGGACTTACAGTTTTTGTCGATGGCATAACTTTGACATGCAGTTGAGATGCTTCTAAGATCATTCAGAATGTATTAAAAGGTGCATTACCTTCTTCTGAACTGCATTTGATCTACTATAGGAGATTTTCCATACCCATAGACATGTAAAGGAATGCAAAACCTGTTTGATACAAACAAACGCCTGTCAGTATATGCTCCTAATTAGATTCTAATTTTCGTGCTTATTACTGAACAAATAGATTTATCCAGGATAGGTTTTATCTCGGGCTCATAATATCCTACTAAACAATTTTACAACAATTTATATCTACTACTCATACCAGCCCTTAACCATCTGCAGTAAAACAACTAGGGAAACAATTGAGTACTGTCCATGATACTTTTTGTATTTGCAATTTTGTGCCCTTCTTCAAGGTCCAAGCAGTACTAATTCACAAACGTTTTAGAAGAATATAAGAAAAAAAGACAATCTCTGAGGGTAAGAGGAAAAAAAAACAAAAAAAAACATACACACACAAACAAATGTACACAGCAATGGTAATAAAACTAGCATAGTTCGTGAGTTTTATTACCATTGTTGTGTACATTTGCTTTTGTGAGTTTGTTTTGTTTTTTGTTTGTTTGATTTTTTTCTTTCCCTCCTTTATTGTATTTTTTTTTTACATTCTGCTAAAACTTTTGTGAATTAGTATTACTTGGACCTTGAAGAAGGGGACATATCCGGAAAACCTTGACCTGAATAATTGTATGTTAGTGCAATTTAAAAAAAAGTATCGCAAACAGTACTTAATTGTTTCTGTTGACTTTCAAACCTCTAATTTAAAATAGAGATTTGATGGTACTGGTCGTCATGATTGTTATAAAAAAAATATGTACTAAACTCTGCCTCATTTAACCACTTTAGCTCTGGGAGATTTACTCCCCTTCATGACCAGGCCATTTTTTGCCTTTTGGTGTTACTTTAAGGCCAGGTTCACACTGGTACGACACGACAGTCGTACTACTTTGGATCCGACTTAGCCTTGCGACTTGAAGTCCGATATGCATCCGACTTCAACAAACAGGGATCCAACTAAATGAATCTTTAGGTGGAACTCCAAGCCAAATAAAAAAAATGGCATGGGTTCCCCCTCCAAGAGCATACCAGGCCCTTTGGTCTGGTATGGATTTTAAGGGAAACCCCCACCGCTGAAAAAACAAGGTGGGGTGTCCCCCCAAAATCCATACCAGACCCTTATCCAAGCACACAGCCTGGCAGGTCAGGAAAAGGGGTGGGGATGAGCAAGCAACCCCCCTCCTGAAACGTGACAGGCTGCATGCCCTCAACATGGGGGAGAGGGTGCTTTGGGGCAGGGTGGCCCCAATGCACCTTGTCCCCATGTTGATGAGGACAAGGGCCTCTTCCCAACAACCCTGGCAGTTGGTTGTCAAGGTCTGTGGGCAGGGGGGCTTATTGGAATCTGTTCTGTGGAACAAGGGGGCCCCCATATCCTGCCCCCCACCCTATGTGAATGAGTATGTGGTACATTGTACCCCTACCCATTCACCCAAAAAAGTGTCAAAAACACAGTACACAGGTTTTTAAAGTAAGATGTTAACTCAACACTCTCTCCTGTTCTAATGCTTGGTGCGCTGTGTGCAATGACTTATATTGGCATGGGGATGGGTCACAGGGAGATGTCATCCTGTGACCCCCTTATGACATCACCACCCGGGGCATTATGGGGCGGTGACATCATAAGGGGCAGGGTCACTGGATTACATCACCCAGTGACCCTGCCCCATGCCAATATAAGTCGTTGCACACCACACACCCAGCATTAGAGCAGGAGAAAGTGTTGAGTCAGCATTGGAAGAACAGAGGGAGAAGACAGTGGAGAAGACTGGGAAAATGAGTGAGAAAATAGTGGAGAAGACCCAAACAGCGGAGAAGACAGCGGACAGAGGGCAAATAACCAGAGAGAGAGCAAAGAAGAACCGGAGAGGCAGAAGACATCAGTGGAGGACACAGAAGAGCCAGAGAGGGAAGAAGTCAGAAGAGATGCCGGAGCTGCCTACTAAATAATTTTAACACCCTGTGTGCTGTGTTTTATTTTTGACACTTTCAGGTGAATGGGTAGGGGTACAATGTACCCCATACTCATTCGTATAGGGTGGGGGGCCGGGATCTGGGAGCCCCCTTTGTTAAAGGGGGCTTCCAGTTTCCAATAAGCTCCTGTCCAATGGCCAGGGTTGTTGGAAAGAGGCCCTTGTCCTCATCAACATGGGGACAAGGTTCTTTGGGGGTGGGGGCGCAGAGCCCCCCCAGCCAAAAGCACCCATCCCCCATGTTGAGGGCATGAGGCCTGGTATGGTTCAGAGGGGGCTCGTCCCCACCCCCTGATCTGTGCTCGGATAAAGGGTTTGTATGGATTTTGGGGGGTAACCCCAAGCCTTATTTCGGCATTGGGGTTCCCCTTAAAATCCATACCATACTGAAAGGTCCAGTATGCTCTTTGAGGGGAACCCATGGCGTTTACAAAAAATGCTGTGAATTTCCCCTTCAAGATTATCAGGTCACAAGTCGCATGCCAAAGTTGGATCACTCAAGACGGCGATCCAACTTGGATCCGACTTCAGTGATATTCAATGGGCTGAAGTAGGATCAAAGTTGAACCAAAGTATTGCAGGGAGTTGACTTGTGTTGAACTAGTTAAGATGGCTCCCATAGGGAAACATTGATTTTCACACATTATGCGATCTATCAATTCCCCTCCTCCTACCAGTACTTGGTTGCCCCCAGGACTTAAACACAATGATATAGTGTCTGGCCAGCCCAGCCGGGCAGACGCAAACAGAGCAAACAAAAGGTTACTGGCAGTTATCAGACAGCATGGTTCAAAGACAGTCCAGGTAGAGGTAGGCTGGGTTCAGGGGATAATCCAGTATCCGTTCCAGTTAGAAGGGCATGCTGAATTCAGGGGATAATCCAGTCCAATCCCAAACACAGGGGGTCCAACAATACAGGTAGATGTGTCTCTATCACAAGTGAGGGATAGAATGTTCAGTTTGCTTATATCAGGTGACTGAGCAAAACAATCACCTAACAGGTGAACACAGACAGGGAGAATGCAAGAGCCAACGCCTGACTGCTGGAATATGGAGCAGGAGCACTTAAGTGGTCATGACCCCAAGGTTTTACTTACCTCCTCATAAAAAGAAATCAGATTTGTTTGACAACTTCTGTCTTTCATGAATCCATGAAAAAAAATTCCAGCAAGAACTCATCTATAAAAAGTATTCATAACATATACTTGAAGGAGAATCCCTCTTAATGCAAAAAAACAAACAGCACTGGTGTTAGATGTTAGGTGACTAACAGCACCATATAGTACAACTAGACAGATAATCAGTCCCAGGTGACTTGAAAAAAGTTTCCACATAGATAGAATGTACAATAATGGTGATAGAGGAGATAGAGATCGTGCACCATCCACCGCACTCGCAATCCACCACGTGTTGAGAAAACGGACCCCGCAGGGGTTCAAACTCACCAGAGATAAAACCAAAGCAAACCTTTCACAGTAATCGAAGATAAAGCTATGAAGACTGCTGTCATATCCGTCTCATAAGGTAATCACTTCTTATAGGATCGACCTCAGATGTGATAAATAAACACAAAAAATGCCAACATAGCGTGATTCTGTTTAATATACATCCCTTCCATCAGGAACCCCCCTTAAAATTGTACGTACACAAAGAATAATCAAAATAAGCAGAGAAAAATCACTTCACCCGGTCCTTTGCAAAGAAGCAGCGTGTTTGGCCACAGTCCCCAGCTGGTATGCAGGTGGAACAACTTCCTTCTCGAATCCCTCAGTGAAGTGTAAATGACATGTCCAGTTAAGGCCTAAGGCTGTAACCTTTTACAGGTTACAGCCTTACGCCTTAACTGGACATGTCATTTACACTTCATGTCATTTACACTTCACTGAGGGATTCGAGAAGGACAAAAAACAAAAATTGCAGAGGTGATCAAATACCACCAAAAGAAATCTCTATTTGTGGGAAAAAACAGATGTCAATTTGGTTTTTGTACAATGTTGCATTACAATGCAATTGTCAGTTAAAACGACGCAGTCCTGTATCACAAAAAATGGCCTAGTCATTAAGGGGCCAAATCTTCCCAGGGCTGAAGTGGTTAAATGAACAGGTCTATAGTTACTTAGTAAAGACTTATTAAAGAGTCCCTTAAAATTTGAAACAATGGCTTTAAAATAGCATAGCTCAATTCTTTTAGGATCCGTGGGTGGGTGCCATCTGGTCCAGGTGCTTTATCCACCTTTATTCTGTCTAATAAATTCAAAGCCCAAGTATATGAGACAGGGAGTATTACAGCCACACTCGTTAAAATGAAAACATTCAGAAAGACATACCTGTAAATGAAGACTGCAAATACTTACTTTCTGTAAGAGAACTATCAGAATACGTGGCAGTGCACCCCTAACCCCAATTGGCACCAGACAGCCTATTTAAAGGGTGCCCTTACTCCTGATCAGTGTTGATTGGTCCTCAGCTGTTTCCTGGAACCCTAAACCCTGCCATTATCCTGTTTTGATACCAGTTGCTGAACTTAGCTTTCCTTGACTCTGATTTTGGTTACATTCCTGACTACTGGTTCTTGATCCCGGCTTCCGTCTGACCCCTGCCTCTGCCTTGTGCTTTGGTACTTTGCTGTCCGCCTGCTACCAAACCTGGCTATGCTAGTGACCTTGCTCATGTTCCCTGCTTGGCTCAACACTGCCATCCAAGTGTCTGCGACTACAGTCCTGCGACCTGCTGCGATGTCTTGCTGCAAGCCTGCCAGAGACTCTACATTGCCAGATGTTCCAGTTCCGCAGTACAAGCAGAGTACCTCAACCCCAGCTGACCTACGGTTCATGGCTTGCCTTCCTAATTTGATGGTTCTCCTGCCTTTCCAAGGTCACATCCTCTGCTGCAAGTTTCCAGATCTACACCTGCAGGCACTTGTGTTCTTCCTGTCCCTTGACTCCCTCTGTTCCACTCTCAGCGGGACCTGGGTTGAAGATAAAAGGGAGGCCGACCTTGTCAGCTCAGTCTACCTTCAGGTACATGACACTTTCCTAATGACTGTGCCTCCTTAACTCCACTCCATTCATAAGAAAAATCTATTGGCCTACTGACAGGTCCTTGGTCTCCTGCTGGTTCATCTTGCCAAACTGCACATCTCTACTGTGTCCTAGTTAAGGTCAACAAGAGGTACCACTAAAATCCGTGGGGAAACCAAAGAGATTGACACATGATGGACTCCACATAAAGATTTTTCATAAACAGGGTGGCGTTCTGGTGGTGTGAGCGGAGGAAAAGGCAAGTATTCACATTCTAATAAAGTACATAATGGAAGGAGGATAAAACAAAAATAGACTCTGGTAGCTGTGTGACCAGATGGAGAGAAGGTTATGAGAGGGTAAATCCAAAAAGGTGTGACTGTAAGAATGAAGTAGAGATGAAGCAAGAAAGGATTGGAGACAATAAAAATGGAGTGAGGTGGACACAGGGGCGGATCCAGAGTTGAGTCTCGGGAGGGGCACTGCCAGAAAGGTGTTGCTTACAGAACTGAATTTAATGTATAATACAGTGTGCAGAGGTCAGTCATATGTAGGACAGTGTACAGAGGCCAGTAGTAGGTAGGACAGTGTACAGAGGCCAGTAGTATGTAGGACAGTGTACAGAGGCCAGTAGTAGGTAGGACAGTGTACAGAGGCCAGTAATATGTAGGACAGTATACAGAGGTCAGTAGTAGGCAGAGCAGTGTACAGAGGTCAGTAGTAGGTAGGGCAGTGTACAGAGGTCAGGAACTTTCAGGAACTTTTACTCGACTCCATCTGCTCAGCAGCTGCACACATCCCCCTCTTCCATACAAGTGTGATCTCGGGGAAAAGGCATATCCCCCATCCCTCCCATTCAAGCAGTAGCCTGCAGGAGAGAGGCTAAAATACTACTGGGGGAGGTACAGGGGGCATAGTGTGCAGTCCGAGGTTTCTGAGCAGTATCTCATGCTGAGAATGGCTGTGAGTTGACCCGACCCACAGCTCACAGCTCTGGTTAACCAGGGAGAACTCAGCCTCAAGTTCTTTAATATTTTCTCGGGGGGAGCAATTTCCCCATTGCCCCCCCTGGATACGACCCTGGGTGGACAGGGGAGAATCCAACTATTTCATAAAAAGAGATGCTAATTAATGATCTGAAAAGAACCAAGGACATGGAAAGACAATTGGCCATTTTCCATCGGGTCAGTTAGCAATCATATGCTATACACTGGTCGCTTTTTTTTCATTCAGCTAGTAAGCTAAATGAAAAAAAAAAAAAGGATAAACAGATTCCTTCATTCACACAAACAAGGTGGATGGAGGAATCCCCCCTGTTGGGATACTGGATTCTCACACTGGCACCTGCAGCTTTTAGAATACACAGATTAGTAGCCTAATTGGCTGCAGCAGCTGATCAATAAACATGTTTCACTTTCACAGAAGTCAATCAGACAGTTGACTTCTGTCAAGTAGGGACACTGATCGCAAGTTGGCCAGTTCCCAATGTTGGATCAGTGTATGGCCAGCTTAGGAATTAAAAAGCAGCTATCAATATTTTAGGAAACCCAGAGCAGCAGAAAACAAAACATGAAAGTTTATGACTTTTTTTTATCGGCATGACACTAACCACTGTACTTACTCACAATGTAGTTACAAAATTAAAACATACATCGCTTAATTTGTTTTGCTTTCATTTACAGTTGTTTGATGTAAAAGTTACTTGTTGCTCTTTGAATGTATCTGCTTTTGACCTATATATTGCCTATGCAGATAACACTTTAAATAGTAACTGAAAACTCCACTCTGCACAACAAACAGTAAGGATTTATTCATAATCCTCTTATGAAACATAAAGTTCATGACCTGCATTCCTTCAAAAATCCCAGAGAACACAAAGTAATTACACTATTTAAGACTTATGGCCATATAGATAAGGACCCATTGACAGGCATGCAGATTAGCCTTTATCCACTTGCATTGATCACACAGATTTATACCTACTGTTTTAAAGACAGCCTCTAAGGCATATCTTACGCATTATGTTATAATACAGCTGGTTTGTCCTTAGCTGGTATCTGTTAAAGTCAGCTGCTACTCTCTGTGATTGGCACAGGTATATTTACTACCAAATGCAGAGATAGCAGCAGCTGTAAAATGACATTATGAGAAAAATATATTTATGTAAATGTGTATATATTTCAATTACATGGCAGACAGTGATCCACCATGTAAGTAAAATATATGCCCATTTAAATTTACTTTGAGCTACAGCTGATTTCAATGTCTGGATGTTTTAATTTATTCTTTATCTGCATTTGTTGATTTATTTACCTTAAAGATATTTTAGGCAAAACGTCTTCCAAAAGTTACATTTATGAAATAAATATAAATAATTGCAACATAACAGTCCATATGTATGGTGGTTGCTTTAGTTTTAATTTTTAAGACTTTTTTTCCTTCTATTTTAACCTGGTGATTCAGCCAGTAACAAACTTCTTGTTCTAGGAGGATGATGCTCGCTCACTATACTGCATCTATGGAGGAACAGTGTTGTCACCCTAGCTGTAGAGGAATGTTAGGACTATGGGATTGAGAGAGTGCAAAATCTTGTTCCGCTCTGCATAGAAACCAGTCAACTTCCAGGTTTTAGGCTGAGTTTACACTGGTACGACAAACTCTTCGACATTGGGAGCTCTTGCCCGGTCTTCTTTATTGTCTTCTTCCCTCTGCTCTTCTTCCGATGTTGACACGACACTCTCTCCTGCTCTCGGTGCGCGGTGTGCCACTACTTATATTGGCATGGGGAGCGGTGTGAAGTCATATGAAGGCCCCGTCCCTTATGATGTCACCGCCTGGGGAATGATGGGCGGTGACGTCATGAGGGGTGGGCCTCAAGAGACCCTGCCTAGTGCTAATATAAGTAGCGGCAGGCATTAGAGCGGGAGAGAGCGTTGTGTCAACATCGGAAATAGAGCAGAGGGAAGAAGACAATGGAGAAGACCTTATTAAAGGGGCTTTCAGATTCCAATAACCCCCTCCGTCCGCAGACCCCCACAACCAATGGCCAGGGTTGTCGGGAAGAGGCCCTTGTCCTCATCAACATGGGGACAATGTGCTTTGGGGTGGGGGGCGCAGTGCCCCCTGTCCCAAAGCACCTACCCCCCATGTTGAGGGCATGTAGCCTGGTACGGTTCAGGAGGGGGGCACTCACTCGTCCACACCCCCTTACCTGACTGGTCGGGGACCCCCACACCTGTTTTTTCGGTGTACTGGGTTCCCTTTAAAATCCATACCAGACCGAAGGAACTGGTATACTCTTAGAGGAGGAACCCATGACATTTCTTTTTATTTATTGTGGAGTTCTTCCTAAAGATTCATACCAGACACAGTGTCTGGTTTTGTTGGGGATAGAAGTCGGATCCCTGTTCACTGTCGGACTTCAAGTCGCAGGGCAAAGTCGGATCCAAAGTAGTACGACTGTCGTTTTGTACCAGTGTGAACCTGGCCTTACTGTCAAAGCTTAATTGTGCAAGCTGAAGTTAGAAGCTGATTGGCTACCATGCACAGCTGCACCAGATTTTGCACTCTCCAGTTTTGTAAATTAACCCCTATGGAACACCTCTCCTATGTTCATCAGACAACATAAGAGGAAGTGTGTTAAGCCTTGTACACACGATCGGATTTCCATCAGACAGATCTGTGGAATTTTGTGCGAAGGGCATTGGCTGTGAACATCTTCTGCATACTATAGACGGCAGAACTTTTTCAGCCAACATACACAAAACGATGTGTCTTTTTCTGCTCTTTAGCGCCACCCTTTGGGAAACTTCTGCTAATGTTGTGCTATGGTTAGCATTGGTTCAGAGCATGCGTGTTTGTACTTTGGATTTTAGTCTGACGGACTAGTGTACACACGATCGGATAATCCGACGGAACACATTTGTAGTCGAAAAATTTGAGAGCATGCTATCTCACATTTGTTGTCGGAAATTCCGACAACATTTGTCCGATGGAGCGTACAAACTGTCGGATTATCCGACAAAAACCCTGCCATCACACAATTGTTGTCAAAAAAAACAATCGTGTACAGGCCTTTAGAGTTTACATACATTTTAATGTTGGATGAAATGCAACATCATTACTGTTCTATAGTTACTATTCTCTGTGGCACTGGTACGGAGATCTCCCTAAACCAAGATGTCAATGATAGCTACTAAACAGCTTTGATCTTAGCTTTCTGGTTCCCCTGTAGAAGTGTGCTCTCCTTTTAGTGAAAACATTTTTAATATAACATACAAAATCTAGACCTCACATGGCCAAATCATGATTGGGGCAGATCTTCCTGTTGTGTTTTCCTCCATTCAAAGAATCTTATTATATATATATATATATATATATATATATACACACAGTATATATATATATATATATATATATTGTAACAGTAGGAGCTACTGTGATGGTAAAATGGACCCAGGGTATGCACACTTGAGATGTGAAAAACTACAGAACATAGCTGTGGACTGGAGAAGACTGCTTTTGCAGCTTTCTCCAGGTTTTGGTAATCCAGGCTTTGTTCATTACCAGCAGGGTGTGTGTGCTCAGGTGAACACAGCCCTTTATAATGAGTGTGTGGGAAGACCTCATGGCTCCCAGTTGGAGACAGCTCCTGGAAGAGACAGGAGGTCTCCAGGAATCAGAGAGGCTGTAGGAGACAGCCAGAACGGTGACTGCAAGAGGCAGAGCTGTAGACGCTGAAGGGAAGCGGTCTATGTTGAGGAGTCCGCTGGTCTGGGCAACCAGGATAAAGAGCAGAGGTACTGCTACAGAGAGCCAGAGGTGGACTAGCATTTTCTATTGTATATTTGATGGAGAAGAACCCCTGCGTGGGAAAACGTTTGTTTGGACTTATTTTTGCCTTTTTAATAAAAATGGGCTACCATGCCCTTAACCATAGTTCCTGGCTGGAGTGAATCGCTGAAAAAACGCCCATACCACGAGAGCTAATAACCCCCAACCTTACAAGTGGTGGAGAATGCGGGCACAAGACGGTGGCATCCGGGTCCTTGCTCCACAGTGAGTTCACGTCAGGAACTGTTGGCTGTGTGTGGAAGTGCAGCCAGGCAAAAGGCATTGCAGGTTATGTACCTGTGAAAGGACAATCTTGGCAGAACTGGAGATCTCTGCAAAAGTAAGTTCATCTGTTATATGAACTGTGTTTGTGTGCTTGAGACAGCACAATCTGTGTGCAGCTGAGGAGAGCTTGCATGAAGTGAAAAGCAACTTGCTTTAAAGTGACAGTGCTTCATTTTTGCTGGACGGTGCAAAAGTTTGGTGGAGTGACTGCAAAGATGATGCAAGGGTTTGAAGCTGCCGGAGAGTACTGCAGACTGTTTTTTGCTAAACTGACGCCAGTTAAAGGGGAAGTGCATGTGGTTGCCCCTGGTAACGCTAGTACAAGCAGGCCAGCTGTTAATGTGCAAAGTCCTAAGGTTGAAAGAGGATGCAGTTGGGGAAGCCCTGCTAAGGCTATGAAGCAAGAGCGCTGTTTGCGGTGCAGTGAGTGGGGGCATGTTGTCTCCAAGTGCCCTTTGTCTCAGTCTCCAAGACAAGGTGACATGGCCAAACAAAGGTCTGCGACAATGTTTGGAAAACCTAATTTGAGTGCCAGGAGTGTCCAAAAGTCGCATACAAAGTTCGAGAGGTATGTGGTTGCCCGTAGCAACGGTGGAGATATCAAGTCTGCAAACCACGTGAGAAACGAATTGCCGACAAAGGATCGTGGCAAGTTGAAAGCAACAATGTTTCAAGGATCGCAAAGTCGCTGCGTTTGGGAGAGTCAGCAAAGTACAGCTGGAAGAGTGCCATCTCCCTTGGCAACGAGAGATCAAATGTCAACCGGAAGGAGGAGCTACTGTGGAGATGTAAAGAGGCATCCCATTAAAGATATGTGTAAAAATGTACCATGCCTGGAATGTGGCCAGCTGGGGCATGAAATATTGTCTTGCCCTAGATTCTGGGGTGCACCTGGAGATAATGAGGCTGAGCCAGTTTCCTGTGAAAATATATTTGCCGTCTCCCCTGGCAACAAGGAGTTTTTTGTTGTGCCTCCTGGGGGTGCTAAGGAGTCAGAAATTGCTGCTGCAGTTTCATCCCATGGCCACCAGGGAGAGTTGGCCAGTGAAAGACAACGTACTCAAATGAACATGGCAGCCCCCGTTACAGTGATCGGTAAGACTGTTGCTGGTAAATGCATGGAAAAGATTGACTATGTGAATGTGCACACTGGAGTTGCAGTGACCCCAAATGGGAGATCCACTGTCTGTGTGGAAAAGGACTTTCCTCGCTGCAGTGCCCTGTTCAGTGGGGAGGCAAGTGGTAAACTTGAATATGACAATGTGATGGGTAAAACTGATATTGTGTTGGCTAAAGTTGATGGCCCAGCTGCTAATGGGCTAGTGCACCTCACTAGAGATATAAATGTTGATATGAATACAGTTAAAGATGTGCTATCTCCCCTAGCAACCGTGATGAAGGCCACAGAGGTGTCCCTAGAAACCCCCAGGGAGCTCTGCGTTTTGGAGCCGGAGGTTGCCTGGGACAGCTATGGTGCCACTCTGAAGGATAAGACGGTACCTGAACATGGTAATAATGAAATGTTAAATGCTAAAACTGATATGTTTGAAAACACTCATGATGGAAGTGTCTTAATGCTGTCTGGCAATGGCAGGTTTGAAGGTCTTCATGCATTTAATGAAGCGCCACCAGAAGGTGAGAGTGTGGTATTGCAGCCTGCAATGGTTAAAAATGTATTACCACAGTCTGGTTTACACAAAAGTGATGTTTGCAATGTGTCTGTTGCTGAGCCACTCTGTCCCTCTGGTAGCGCAGAGATAACAGATTGGGACAGATGGACAAAAAGCCTGTTGGCTTTGTTGGAAAAGGCCTCTGTTGGTAAGAGTGGAGCAGACATGATTTCTGCAGTGCCAGATGAAGGACCTGCAGAGCAACTTGTATGCAATGGTGCATTTGCTGCTGCAGATGATGTTGCTCACAAGATGGAAGCGCCAAGTAACGGCGAACGCACAGAAGAGGTCATGTCTGTGATCCACAAAGGTTCTAATGATGTGGTAATGGATGGTGCCATGCCAAATGAGCTGATGTTGGTGGAAGTGCCAGAGGGCACAGCAATAAGTGAACTGATTGTAGTCAAAGATCCAAATGTTGTGTTATGTGATGTTCAGCGGTCGGGACAGTTGCTGGCAGAGGATCTCATGCCAGTGGAGTTTGCGTGTACTGAAGCTGCCGGAGACAACCACTCCGTTGGGTGCAGTTCCTCTCCAGACACTGCCCTGCGGAACATGGGTGACATCAAAAATAATGGTAGACATGATGGTCTTGGTCAAGTTGATCTGGTTGTAGAAAACCCTGAAAATTGTAGCGAGACAGGGAATGATGGGTTTGACACAGAAGAGGAAAAAGGTATAGCAGAAGTAGGCCCCCTAGAGGTTCAGGAGGGTAATTCTGGGGAAGGTTTCCTGAGGTTTGAGGAACTTCTAGGATCTGAGAAGGATCCTGGTAAAAAATGGTTGGAGGGAAAAAGCCCAAAACTTAGCAAGGTGTCACATGACTTAAAAACCTCAGAGTGGCGAGATAGTCAGGATGTTCTTCAGAGGGAGACTAGGACGAGGTCGCAGTCATATGAGGATGTTGGTGATGAAACTGACAGAATGAAGCATGCAGTGTACATGGGGAAACAAGTGATGCTAAATTTGGACAGTGTTCCAGGGGAGCATCCGGCTGTGGTGGCTACCTCCAGTGAGGTGGATGCCCCTTTAAAGGTCTCGGACCCCCAAGCTGCAGTGAATGAGCCCCTCCATGTCTCTAATAAGGTTAAGGTCCCCAAAAATGTTTGGCATATTGATGTGGAGTGTGTAGAAATTACAGATATGCTAGTGGATTTGCTTGAACTGGTGAAAGCACAGTCCTTGTATACCTGGGTGCCTCCATTACAGTCAGAGGTGGTGGTACTGCGTGGTACCAATGGATGGAGCCAGGTAGTGCAACCTGTGCCGGTTAAAATTAGTCACCAGTGGAACTGGTTAGTACAGTGCTTTCTGATAGTGTGGCAGGTGATCTCCCAGTTTCCTGTGAGGGTGCTTCCGCATACAGTTCAGTACGGAAGGCACTCTGGGGGGCTGCTGGAGACATCAGAGGTCTCTCCGCCTGATGCGGTGATGGAAATGTCTGCTAATGTGGTCCGAGGTGCGGCTGAGCAGTGTTTTGTAAATGGCGCGGATACTGCCTCACCCGTTACAACTAAGAAGGAAGGGCCAGATACGGACACAGCAAAAGCAGATATTTTGTCTCTCACCTACAAAGAGGTACAAGTTGGGGTACCCGGAGACACTCTAAAATATAGTATGGAGAGGAACAAACATTGGGATATGGAAAAGTGTGAGCTGGCAAAAGTTGGTACACCCAAAAGTAGCAGGAAAGGCAGGGGGCCACCAGAAAAGAAACATGAGTTCAGGAACCCCAAGGACAGAGGGAGTAGGCTGGGGATACAGAATGGTAGGACCCCGTTCCGATCCAGGATAGGGCGTGCCTGGAAACGCACCCGAAAAAAAGATTGGGGCACCTCTGCGCCAGCTGTTCGCTGCGTAGGCCCAATCAAGGATTCAGGCTTGTGTGTTCCGCCCCCTACGGGTTCAAAACAAGGGGGGGAGGTATGTAACAGTAGGAGCTACTGTGATGGTAAAATGGACCCAGGGTATGCACACTTGAGATGTGAAAAACTACAGAACATAGCTGTGGACTGGAGAAGACTGCTTTTGCAGCTTTCTCCAGGTTTTGGTAATCCAGGCTTTGTTCATTACCAGCAGGGTGTGTGTGCTCAGGTGAACACAGCCCTTTATAATGAGTGTGTGGGAAGACCTCATGGCTCCCAGTTGGAGACAGCTCCTGGAAGAGACAGGAGGTCTCCAGGAATCAGAGAGGCTGTAGGAGACAGCCAGAACGGTGACTGCAAGAGGCAGAGCTGTAGACGCTGAAGGGAAGCGGTCTATGTTGAGGAGTCCGCTGGTCTGGGCAACCAGGATAAAGAGCAGAGGTACTGCTACAGAGAGCCAGAGGTGGACTAGCATTTTCTATTGTATATTTGATGGAGAAGAACCCCTGCGTGGGAAAACGTTTGTTTGGACTTATTTTTGCCTTTTTAATAAAAATGGGCTACCATGCCCTTAACCATAGTTCCTGGCTGGAGTGAATCGCTGAAAAAACGCCCATACCACGAGAGCTAATAACCCCCAACCTTACAATATATATATATATATACACACAGTATATATATATATATATATATATATATATATACACACACATAAAGTATCTAATAAAAGTGAGTACACCCCTCACATTTTTGTAAATATTTTATTATATTTTTTCATGTGACAACACTGAAGAAATTACACTTTGCTAAAGTAGTAGTAGTTGTAAAGTAGTGAGTGTACAGCTTGTATAACAGTGTAAACTTGCTGTCCCCTCAAAATAACTCAACAAACAGCTATTAATGTATAAACAGCTGGCAACAGAAGTAAGTACACCCCTAAGTGAAAATGTCCAAATTGGTCCAAAAACTGTCAATATTTTGTGTGGCCACCATTATTCTCCAGCACTGCCTTAACCCTCTTGGGCATGGAGTTCACCAGAGCTTCACAGGTTGCTACTGGAGTCCTCTTCCACTCTTCCATGACAACATCACAGAGCTGGTGGATGTTAGAGACCTTGCGCTCCTCCACCTTCTGTTTGAGGATGCCCCACAGATGCTCAATAGGGTTTAGGTCTGGAGACATGCTTGGCCAGTCCATCACCTTTATCCTCAGCTTCTTTGGCAAGGCAGTGGTCACCTAGGAGGTGTGTTTGGGGTCATTATCATATTGGAATATTGCTCTGTGGCCCAGTCTCCAAAAGGAGGGGGTCATGCTCTTCTTCAATATGTCACAGTGCATGCTGGAACTCATGGTTACCTCAATAAACTGTAGCTCCCCAGTGCTGGCAGCACTCATGCAGCCCCACACCATGACACCACCATTCTTGACTGTAGGCAAGATACACTTGTCTTTGTACTCCTCATCTGGTAGCTGCCACACATGATTGACACCATCTAAACCAAATAAATGTATCTTGGTCTCATCTGACCACAGGATATGGTTCTAGTAATCCATGTCCTTAGTCTGCTTCTCTTCAGCAAACTGTGGGCTTTCTTTTGCATCATCTTTAGAAGAGTCTTCATTCTATGATGACAGCCATGCAGACCAATTTGATTCAGTGCAGACCAATTTGATTCAGTGTGTGCTTTATGGTCTGAGCACTGACAGGCTCATCCCTTTAACCTCTGCAGCAATTCTGGCAGCACTTGTATGCCTACAGTGCGTTGCACAAGTATTCACCGTCCTTTGCATTTTTGAGGATTTGCATCATTTAATTTACAGAACATGCCCACAACTTTGAAGATGTTTTTTTATTTTTTATTATTATTGTGAAGCAAACAACAAATATAGCAAAGTAACATAAAAAGTCGATGTGCATAACTATTCACCCCCCCCTACAATTTACTTCACCAACTTAGACTATTGTGTTCTGATCCATCACATATACTGTAATTCAGATTAAAAATCATTGAACCAAAGACTGTAAGTAACAAAATAGGTAAAAAGCCAAGGGGGGTGAATACTTTTGCAAGGCACTGTATTTCTCAAACACAAACTCTGGTTGACCATGGCAAGGCCTGTTCTGAGTGGTATATGTCTTGTTAAACCACTATATGGTCTTGGCCACCATGCTGCAGCTCAGTTTCAGGGTCTTGGCAATCTTCTTATAGCCTAGGCCATCTTTATGTAGATCAACAATTCTTTTTTTTCAGATCCTCAGAGAGTTCTTTGCCATGAGGTGCCATGTTGAACTTCCAGTGACTAATATGGGAGAGTGAGAGCAATAACACCAAATTTAACACACCTGCTCCCAATTCACACCTGAGACCTTGTAACACTAACGAGTCACATGACACCGGGAGGGAAAATGGCTAATTGGGCCCAATTTGGACATTTTCACTTAGGGGTGTGTTCACTTTTGTTATCAGCGGTTTAGACATTAATGGTCGTGTGTTGAGTTATTTTGAGGGGACGGAAAATTTTCATTTTTATACAAGCTGTACACTCACTACTTTACATTGTAGCCAGGGCCGGCGCTACCACTAGGCGAAATAGGCGACCGCCTAGAGCGCACTGCCGCCTAGAGCGCCCGGCCGCACTGTCCTCCACGGAGCTTGCACTATCCACCAGGCAGCCGCCCTGACATGTCAAGCAGCAGCACCGACACCGCACCACCCCCCCTGGTTTGTGCTCTTCGCTCTGACACTGTGACAGAGAGCAGAAGGGGGGGGCGTGGCTGCCTTGTTCTGGATCTGAGCGGAGAGTGTAGAGGGGGAATCTATGGACACATGTGAGTCACATGTGTCCAGCAATCCTCCTCTACACTCTCCGTTCAGAACAAGGCAGCCGCCCCCCCTCCTCTCTGTGTCCACAGGCCTCTCTCACTTCTCTCTACAGTGTCCAGCAGCACAGCGACCCCCCCTCCCCCTCCTCTCATGCACTCCTGGCCGTGTCTAGAGCAGACATGGATGGTGCATCATGGGATATAGCATGGCACTGGCACCTGGCAGTGGCTCCCGGGCTTGGGGTCAGGTGGAGCCTGGAAGAGGCACGAACACAGAGGAAGCAGACAGAATGTACACTGTACTATATTGTCAGAATTTTGCTGAGCCCAAGACCATCACCTGGTGACACTGGTGTGGTGAATAAAAACTGTTGCATATTGTATATGTGTGATGACAACTTCTTGTGTAACTGCATTTATGAGGATTTAGGTTGAAGATTGTCCTCCTGTTAATCGCTAGTGTCATTTTGGAGTATCCTGATCCCTGAACCCCTCTCATGATCATTGACATAACATTTTTAAATGTGTTTGTGTATTAAAATATCCCCCACCCTGCATTGATTGGCACTGGTGACGCAGTATTTGATGGACACTGGTGACACTGCATTTGATGGGCGCTGGTGAGGCTGTATTTGATGGGCACTGGCGACACTATTTGATTGGCACTGGTGACGCTGCATTTGATGGGCGCTGGCGACACTGTATTTGATTGGCACTGGTGACGCTGCATTTGATGGGTGCTGGTGAGGCTGTATTTGATAGGCGCTGGTGACGCTGCATTTGATGGGCGCTGGTGACGCTGCATTTGATGGGTGCTGGTGAGGCTGTATTTGATGGGCGCTGGTGACACTGTATTTGATGGGCACTGGAGAGGCTGTGTTTGATGGGCCCTAGCGACACTGTAATTGATGGGCGCTGATGATGCTGCATTTGATGGACGCTGGTGACGCTGCATTTGATGGGTGCTGGTGAGGCTGTATTTGATGGGCGCTGGTGACACTGTATTTGATGGGCGCTGGAGAGGCTGTGTTTGATGGGCCCTAGCGACACTGTATTTGATGGGCGCTGGTGACGCTGCATTTGATGGGTGCTGGTGAGGCTGTATTTGATGAGCGCTGGTGACACTGCATTTGATGGGCGCTGGTGAGGCTGTATTTGAAGGGCGCTGGAGAGGCTGTGTTTGATGGGCCCTGGCGACACTGTATTTGATGGGCACTAGTGAGGCTGTATTTGATGGGCACTAGTGAGGCTGTATTTGATGGGCGCTGGTGACACTGCATATGATGGGCGCTGGTGACACTGTATTTGATGGGCCCTGGTGACGCTGCATTTGATGGGCGCTGGTGACGCTGCATTTGATGGGCACTGGTGACGCTGCATTTGATGGGCGCTGGTGAGGCTGTGTTTGATGGGCCCTGGCGACACTGTATTTGATGGGCACTAGTGGGGCTGTATTTGATGGGCGTTGGTGACACTGCATTTGATGGGCGCTGGTGACACTGTATTTGATGGGCCCTGGTGACGCTGCATTTGATGGGCGCTGGTGACGCTGCATTTGATGGGCGCTGGAGAGGCTGTGTTTGATGGGCCCTGGCGATACTGTATTTGATGGGCACTAGTGGGGCTGTATTTGATGGGCACTGGTGACACTGCATTTGATGGGCGCTGGTGACACTGCATTTGATGGGCGCTGGTGAGGCTGTGTTTGATGGGCCCTGGCGACACTGTATTTGATGGGCGCTAGTGAGGCTGTATTTGATGGGCGCTGGTGACACTGTATTTGATGGGCGCTGGTGAGGCTGCATTTGATGGGCGCTGGTGAGGCTGCATTTGATGGGCGCTGGTGACACTGCATTTGATGGGCGCTGGTGACACTGCATTTGATGGGCGCTGGTGACGCTGCATTTGATGGGCGCTGGTGACACTGTATTTGGGCGCTGGTGACACTGTATTTGATGGGCGCTGGTGAGGCTGCATTTGATGGGCGCTGGTGACACTGTATTTGGGCGCTGGTGACACTGTGTTTGGGCGCAGGTGACGCTGCATTTGATGGGTGCTGGTGAGGCTGCATTTATGAGGATTTAGGTTGAAGATTGTCCTCCTGTTAATCGCTAGTGTCATTTTGGAGTATCCTGATCCCTGAACCCCTCTCATGATCATTGACATAACATTTTTAAATGTGTTTGTGTATTAAAATATCCCACACCCTGCATTGATTGGCACTGGTGACGCAGTATTTGATGGACACTGGTGACACTGCATTTGATGGGCGCTGGTGAGGCTGTATTTGATGGGCACTGGCAACACTATTTGATTGGCACTGGTGACGCTGCATTTGATGGGCGCTGGCGACACTGTATTTGATTGGCACTGGTGACGCTGCATTTGATGGGCACTGGTGACACTGTATTTGATTGGCGCTGGTGACGCTGCATTTGATGGGCGCTGGTGACGCTGCATTTGATGGGCGCTGGTGACGCTGCATTTGATGGGCGCTGGTGACGCTGCATTTGATGGGCGCTGGTGATGCTGCATTTGATGGGCGCTGGTGAGGCTGTATTTGATGGGCGCTGGTGACACTGTATTTGATGGGCGCTGGAGAGGCTGTGTTTGATGGGCCCTAGCGACACTGTATTTGATGGGCGCTGATGACGCTGCATTTGATGGGCGCTGGTGACGCTGCATTTGATGGGTGCTGGTGAGGCTGTATTTGATGGGCGCTGGTGACACTGTATTTGATGGGCGCTGGAGAGGCTGTGTTTGATGGGCCCTAGCGACACTGTATTTGATGGGCGCTGGTGATGCTGCTTTTGATGGGTGCTGGTGAGGCTGTATTTGATGGGCGCTGGTGACACTGCATTTCATGGGCGCTGGAGAGGCTGTGTTTGATGGGCCCTGGCGACACTGTACTTGATGGGCACTAGTGAGGCTGTATTTGATGGGCGCTGGTGACACTGCATATGATGGGCGCTGGTGACACTGTATTTGATGGGCCCTGGTGACGCTGCATTTGATGGGCGCTGGTGACGCTGCATTTGATGGGCGCTGGTGACGCTGCATTTGATGGGCGCTGGTGAGGCTGTGTTTGATGGGCCCTGGCGACACTGTATTTGATGGGCACTAGTGGGGCTGTATTTGATGGGCGCTGGTGACACTGCATTTGATGGGCGCTGGTGACACTGTATTTGATGGGCCCTGGTGACGCTGCATTTGATGGGCGCTGGTGATGCTGCATTTGATGGGCGCTGGAGAGGCTGTGTTTGATGGGCCCTGGCGACACTGTATTTGATGGGCACTAGTGGGGCTGTATTTGATGGGCGCTAGTGACACTGCATTTGATGGGCGCTGGTGACACTGCATTTGATGGGCGCTGGTGAGGCTGTGTTTGATGGGCCCTGGCGACACTGTATTTGATGGTCGCTAGTGAGGCTGTATTTGATGGGCGCTGGTGACACTGTATTTGATGGGCGCTGGTGAGGCTGCATTTGATGGGCGCTGGTGAGGCTGCATTTGATGGGCGCTGGTGACACTGTATTTGGGTGCTGGTGACACTGTATTTGATGGGCGCTGGTGAGGCTGCATTTGATGGGCTCTGGTGACACTGTATTTGGGCGCTGGTGACACTGTGTTTGGGCGCTGGTGACGCTGCATTTGATGGGCGCTGGTGAGGCTGTACTTGATGGGCGCTGGTAAGGATGCATTTGATGGGCGCTTCGTTAGAAAGGTGGGGTATACATGGGCAGGGCAGGGCAAAGGGGGTGGGGTCAGGGGTGGAGCCAAGGGGGCGGCAAAATTAGGTTTCGCCTAGGGTGTCAAAAATCCTTGCACCAGCCCTGATTGTAGCAAAGTGTTGTTTCTTCAGTGTTGTTACATGAAATAATATAATAAAATATTTATAAAAGTGTAAGGGGTGTACTCACTTTTGTGAGATACTGTGTGTGTATATATATATATATATATATATATATATATATATATATATATACATACAGTATCTCACACAAGTGAGTACACCCCTTACACTTTTATAAATATTTTTATATATATATATATATATATATATATATATATATATATATATATATATTTATATATATATATATATATTTATATATATATATATATATATATATATATATATATATATATATATATATATATATATATATATATATATATATATATATATATATATATATATACAGGGCTTTTTTTCAGGGGGAACTCAGTTCCACCACCTCTGGCTCAGACCCTTTGGTGCCTGCTCACCACAATCACTTGTAAACACGGAAGTCTGGTTCTCTGTGTACAAGTGACAGCTCTGCACTCTGTGTGTTACCCCCTGAACTCTACACTCTGTATGTAATGCAATCCTGGTATTTAATGCCCCTTTAAGACCCTTCTACTGTTTGTGAAATCTGAACGGGGTCGTGGTTGAGTTCCTGCACCTATTTTCTGAAAAAGCTCTGTGTATATATATATATATATATATATATATATATATATATATATATACACATACACAGTATATATAAACATCCAAAAGCATTTGTTTAATAGGAGATACATAGGCAACGAGCATCAACTGTGGCGTGATTTGGGTTGGAGTGAAGTAGCAATGGTGGCTTGATTTGAGTTGGGGCTCCCCACAGAAGTGGGCATGTCCTTACATGTACTGTGCATATGTTCAAATTAAGGGGATGTAATACAGTGGCTTACTGCAATTAAAATTCATCCTTCCATGATGCAACAATGTAATCACCATAATCTTGTGAGTGAGTAATAGTTCTGAGCATTTCCACATCTTTCCAAGCTCAAATGTGTAAACAGCATATGCCAATCAGCATTAGCAAAGGTTAAAAACTGGAAATTACTAAGTGTAACCAGCACAAACAAACCCACATAAATGAACCATAGGGGCAGTTTTACTAAAATTGGAGCACATAGAATCTGATGTAGATGTGCATAGTAACCAATCAGCTTCTAACTTTAGCTTGTTCAGTTACGATTTGACAATAAAACCTAGAAGTTGGTTGGTTTCTTTGGTTGCTATTAGACAAGTGCACACTGAAATATTTTGTTTTGGAATTTTGTTTTCATCCGAAAAATATATATATTTAGTTACTCCCGAAATTAGTTTTTATTTATTTTGTTTCATTATAAAATGCATTCGTCCGAAAATCCGAATTAATTAAGGTCGATTCTGTCAATAGAAGGCTTATGGTGTCTGTGGAATGTTCTAAGAAGATTTGACGGAGCAACGAAACTGTACGATGCCGAAATCATCCATTTCC
Organism: Rana temporaria; assembly: GCF_905171775.1. Classification (NCBI taxonomy): domain Eukaryota; kingdom Metazoa; phylum Chordata; class Amphibia; order Anura; family Ranidae; genus Rana; species Rana temporaria. The sequence continues at coordinate 248,043,895 of NC_053492.1, forward strand.
GGTTAAATGTTCGGCCTACAAGCAGAACTCTAATGTTGTATGACACTAGTAGTAATTATATTTATGAATTATTATTACTAGTCAACTAACATTCAAATTCTTCTATAGCCTATGGGCAGAGCATTTGACCGGAAATGTACGATTTTGGCATCTTACAGTTTAGCTGTTTGAGGAATCTTCTTAGAACTTTCGACAGACACCATAAGGCTTCAATGACAGATTCAACGTTTGTATGTTTTTCTCTGCTTCATCGAATCTTTGTCGTTCATGTTGAATGGTCTACCCCAACACCGTCTCTATAATGTCAAATCTTTTCTTTCTATGTCAAATCTTTCTTCTCTATGTAGAATAATCTTGGACTAATAGAGTTAAAGGGGTTGTAAAGGAAAACATTTTTTTTCCTAAACAGCTTCCTTTACCTTAGTGCAGTCCTCATTCACTTACCTCATCCTTCGATTTTGCTTTTAAATGTCCTTATTTCTTCTGAGAAATGCTCACTTCCTGTTCTTCTGTCTGTAACTCCACACAGTAATGCAAGGCTTTCTCCCTGGTGTGGAGATTGTCTCTTGAGGGGGGAGGGGGCGATCAGGCAAATCAGGACACTCTCTATTTTGCACATAGAGAAAGGATTTGTGTGTTAGTGGGCATCCTGACACTCCTGCTCGCCCCCTCCCTCCTCAAAAGGCTTTCTCCACACCAGGAAGAAAGCCTCGCATTATGGTGTGTAGTTACAGACAGAAGAAGAGGAAGTGAGCATTTCTTAGAAGAAATACAGACATTTAAAAGCAAAATGGAAGGATGAGGTAAGTGAAGGAGGACTGCACTAAGGTAAAGGAAGCTATTTAGGGAAAAAATATTTTTTCCCCTTTACAACCCCTTTAAGGTTAGGCACATTCGACCACAGCGTCGATAGGCACAGATTGCTATTGTCAGCGTCATGTCGAATCTCCCATCTACAGGTATATCGAACTGTTGTAGCAACGAAAACGAAAATAAAGCATTTTTTTATGTCGGAACTTTCGGATTTCAGATTCTGCGCGTTCTTTTTCGTTTGTTAAAACGATAATGAAAATATCCGAAATTCGTACGAAAATGCATTTGGACGAAAACGAATGCACATGTCTAGTTGCTATGCATAGTCTCACCAGATTATGTGTGCTCCAGTTTAAGTAGTTCCCCCCTACAGTGTCGCTGTGTTTATAAACCCATACGTTTTTGGTTTGTCAAATTCTACACCCACTTGGCTTCAGATTGTTGTTGAGGAGTCCACTGTGAAGGGTTAAAAGGACACTGAGCAATTCAGATAAATGGAAAATGTTTACAACAGATGGCCAAAAAACATAAACTGGCAATGGATGGTTAGTTTTTTCTTTTTGTTCATCCCTTACAAATTCCTCAACACACAAACGGCCATACACAGAATTACATTTTGATCAGTCAGCTTTAGTGAGAAATGTTCAAGGATAAGCTACATGTATTATGAGACAGAGGGTTGAGATTAAACTGAGGAACAATAGGCAAGAGCCTCTGAATATAATACCCTCCTCAACACAGTTTCATGTGTATAATAAATATATATTTTTTCAAAGCTTTTGCACACAGTGCGATACATACACACACACATATATATATATATATATTTTTTTACAGGGGGATTTTTAAAATATGTTAGTTAAAATATGTAGTTATACAATAATATGAACTCTTTTCAAGGACCTAAAAGTCTGCATACTGAATAAAAGAAAAAGATAATAATATGCAAGTAGGACTGCCACTCAAAGCAACTACATCAGAACAATCCTAGTTAAAAGTTTGTCTGTATAGAATAAATTACCCTACATAAAAAATCAAAGTAATAATGGCAGAAAATGAATTTAAAATTCTTAAACAATCCACTGCAATTTAACCTTTTATAATCAGTAGCGGTGAGGTTCAGGTTTACAGCTATTATCAGTTTGAGGTGAAACTCTCTGAATCAAAATGTATGGTCCTGGTGAATTTATGTGCTGATTCACCTGGGAGAGTTTTTAAAAACCACAATGCACTGCTTGGCCTTGGTCAGCTATGGTCAGCAGGCTTAGAAGTGGCAATAAGGGTGATTAAAGCGGTACTAAAGCCTAAGGTTTTTCACCTTAATGCATTCTATCCATTAAGGTGAAAAACCTTCTGCGATTGGCTCCCATTGCTGTCAATCAAATCGATGACATGGGAGTGAGGGTGGGGGTGGGGGCGAGTGAGTCAATAGACACAGCAGTGGGGCTGGGGAGCAAGTACGCATGGGTGTCCCCATGGAAAGTGTGTTTCCTTGGGGGAACCCGATGATGAGGAAGGGCCAGGAGTACCGATAGGGGACCCCAGAAGAAGAGGATTGGGGCTGCTTTGTGCAAAATCATAGGCATGTTTGTTATTTTTATTTAAAAAAAAACAAAGCTTTATATCCACTTTAAGTTACACCAGCCCCCCTCACTATAATGAATAATACATTTTTCTCAGACTTTAACCACGTGCCGCCCGCCAATGACAAATTAACATTGGCAAAGTGGTTGTAATATCCTGAGTGGACGTCATATGACGTCCTCAGGATATTGAGCCGCTGCGTGCCCCCGGGGGCGCGCATCGCGGCGATCGTTGTTGCAGGGTGTCAGTCTGACACCTCGCAGCACCGATCAAGGTAAAGAGTCACTCACGGAGACTCTTTACCACGAGATCAGCCGTGTCCAATCACAGCTGATCACGATGTAAACAGGAAAAGCCGGTAATTGGATTTTCCTCACTTGCTTCTGTCAGACGCGAGTAGAGGAGAGCCGATCGGCTGCTCCTGTGACAGGGGGGGGGGTTTGTGCTGATCGATTATCAGCACAGCCCCCCCGAGGATGCCCACTGGACCACCAGGGATGCCCACTGGACCACCAGGGATGCAAAAAAAACACAGGTATGCCACCCTAGACCACCAGGGATGACAATGACACAAAATTGGATGCCAATCAGTGCCGCAATGGATGCCAATCAGTGCCCACAATAGGCATCACTGATTGGCAGGCATTGTTTGGCACTGATTGGCATCCATTAGTACAACACATACGATAGTGCCCATCTATGCGGATCCGTGCCACCTATCAGTGCCTATCCATGCCGCCTATCAGTGCCCATCCGTGCCACCTATCAGTGCCCATCCGTGCCGCCTATCCGTGCCCATCCATGCCGCCTATCCGTGCCCATCCGTGCCACCTATCTGTGCCCATCTGTGCCACCTATCCGTGCCGCCTATCCATGCCCATCCATGCCGCCTATCAGTGCCCATCCGTGCAGCCCATCAGTGCCGCATGTTAGTGGCCATCAATGCCACCACATCAGTGCCACCTCATCGGTGCCCATCAGTGCCGCCTTATCAGTGCCCGTCAGTGCAGTACCATCAGTGCCCAACAGTGAAGGAGAAAACGTACTTATTTACAATGTTTTATAACAGAAACAAAAAAAAGTTTTTTTTCTAAATTTTCGGTCATTTTTTTATTTTTTTTTTGCAGAAAATAAATATCCCAGAGGTAATCAAATACCACCAAAAGAAAGCTCTATTTGTGGGTACAAAATGATAAACATTTAGTTTGGGTACAGTGTAGCATGACCGTGCAATTGTCATTCAAAGTGCAACAGCGCTGAAAGCTAAAAATTGGTCTGGGCGGGAAGGTGTATAAGTGCCCTGTATGAAAGTGGTTAAAGATGATTACTACAATATTAACCACTTAAAGCGGGAGTTCACCCGAATTTTTTTTTTTTAACAGTAGAGATTGGGCCTAATTACGGGAAGCAGAATCGGGTGTTTTGATAAAAATCAATGCAGTACTTACCTTTTTTGAGATAGATGTTCTCCCGCCGCTTCCGGGTATGGTCTTCGGGACTGGGCGTTCCTATTTGATTGACAGCCTTCCGACGGTCGCATACAGCGTGTCACGAGTTGCCGAACGTCGGTGCGGCGCTATACGGCACCTGCGCACCGACGTTCGGCTACTTTCGGAAACTGGTGACGCGCTGTATGCGACGGTCGGAAGGCTGTCAATCAAATAGGAAAGCCCAGTCCCGCAGCCCATACCCGTAAGCGGCGGGAGAACATCTATCTCAAAATAGGTAAGTACTGCATTGATTTTAATCAAAACACCCGATTCTGCTTCACGTAATTAGGCCCAATCTACTGTTAAAAATTGATTTTTTGGGTGAACCTCCACTTGAAAGACCAGGCCTTTTTCTGACATTTCACGTTTACAAGTAAAAATCTGTTTTTTTTGCTAGAAATTCACTTTGAACCCCCAAACAATATATATATATTTTTTAACAGAGACGCTAAATAATAAAATGGCGATCATTGCAGTATTTTATATCATACTGTATTTGCAAAGCAGTCTTTCAAGCGCAGTTTTTGGGGGGCAAATACACTTTAATGAATTAAACAAAATGAAACATTAAAGTTATCCACATTTTTTGGCATAATGTAAAAGATGATGTTACAGATAGTTAAATAGATACCTAAAATGTCATGCTTTAAAATTGTGCACACTCTTGGAATGGCGACAAACTAAGGTACTTAAAAATCTCCATAGGTGACACTTAATTTTTTTTACAGGTTACCTGTTTAGAGTTACAGAGGCGGTCTAGTGCTAGAATTATTGCTCTTGCTCTAACAATTGCCACAATATCTCACATGTGTGGTTTGAACACCGTTTATAAATGCGGTCGTGACTTACATATGAATTTGTTCTATGTACAAGCTCAGGGGGAGGGGGTGCTTTAAAGATCCCAGATCTCTCATTTACCTTTAAAAGCCCCCAAAAAATTACATTTTGCCTTAAAAAAAATCCTGTCTATCTGCCCGAGGACAGGAAGTGACATAAGATGTCGCTCTGATCCTCCAAGGAAATAGAGCCAAGTGGAGGGTATCTTGACTTCCTACCTAGCCATCAGACCCACTGGATTGGTTCCAGGCTTACCGGTAAGCTCGGAAACCACTGGAAAGTGCGGCTCCAAGAAAACAAGTTATTATATTTATTTATTTATTAACCACTTAAGGACCCCTTCACGCCGATATACGTCGGAACGCTCATGCGACCCGGTCCGAAGCTCACAGCTTCCCCGTTCTTCACTGTGGCCGCGTCATCGATCGTGTGATCCCTTTTATAGGGGGACACAATCGATGACGTCACACCTACAGCCACACCCCCCTACAGTTGTAAACACATATTAGGTCACACATAACCCCTTCAGCGCCCCCTGTGGTTAACTCCCAAACTGCAACTGTCATTTTCACAGTAAACAATGCATTTTAAATGCATTTTTTTCTGTGAAAATGACAATGGTCCCAAAAATGTGTCAAAATTGTTCGAAGTGTCCGCCATAATGTCGCAGTCACAAAAAAAATCGCTGATCGCCGCCATTAGTAGTAAAAAAAACATAATGAATAAAAATGCAATAAAACTATCCCCTATTTTGTAAACGCTATAAATTTTGCGCAAAACCAACCGATAAACGCTTATTGCGATTTTTTTAACCAAAAATAGGTAGAAGAATACGTATCGGCCTAAACTGAGGATTTTTTTTTATATATATATATATATTTTGGGGGGATATTTATTATAGCAAAAAGTAAAAAACATTGATTTTTTTTCAAAATTGTCGATCTATTTTTGTTTATAGCGCAAAAAATAAAAAACGCAGAGGTGATCAAATAACACCAAAAGAAAGCTCTATTTGTGGGGAAAAAAGTACGCCAATTTTGTTTGGGAGCCACGTCGCATGACCGCGCAATTGTCTGTTAAAGCGACGCAGTGCCGAATCGCAAAACCTGGCTGGGTCCGTTAGCTGCATTTTGGTCCGGGTCTTAAATGGTTAAAAGTACATATAGGTTTCTACCAGTTTACACAGTACATTCACATAAGTCCATGCCCTCAAAGAGCTTACAATCTAAAGGTCCGTACACACAATCTGATTTTCTGACGTGAAAGGTGTGATGACAGGCTGTTGTCCGAAAATCCGACCGTTTGTATGCTCCATCGGACAATTGTTGTCGAATTTTCTGACAACAAATGTGGGATAGCATGCTTTAAAATTTTCCGACAACAAATGTGTGAAGTCGGATTGTGTGTACACCAGTCTGTGGGAAAAAATCCAAAGTACAAAAACGCATGCTCAGAAGCAATGCTCACAATAACACAACATTATCAGAAGTTGCCCAAAGCATGGCGCTAAAGAGCTGAAAAACCATGTTGTTTCGTGTTGGCCAACAATTCATTGACGTTTGTGAGCATTACAAGTTCCCAGCCAACGCCCTTCGGACAAAGTGCTACGCTTTGTCCCATGGAAATATGATTGTGTGTACGAGGCTTAAGATACTATGGGGCTGATTTACCAAGCCTTTACTCCATGACTCATGGAGTAAAAGCAGGAGTAGCAGCCGTTTTGACATTTACTATTGAAATACGCTGCTAGTGCAGTGTATTTCAATAGTTACTAAAGTGCTCAGTGCGCCCAGGAGAGGGCGCATTGTGCGCCTGATAGACCTGGCGCACGGCACATTGAAATGTAAATTGCGGGGGTTCGAGCAGGAGTTTATTAGGGGGGGAGGTGGGGTGATGCAGGGGAAGTGAAGTGACATGTGTTTGGCGGGCCGAATTGAAAGTGAATGTGTTTTTTGGAAACCGATCCCCGTACGCTTGCACAGTGTGCCTGAACCTCGGGAGGTTCATTTTCATACTGGGCATGCGTACAGGGAAATTTCAGGGATTCCCGCGCGCCTTGTCAGTACGCCGAGAAAATCTTGGTAAATACCAAGCGGCGTACCCGTAATTGCGCTGCGTGACGCGGCACACGGGAATCTCCGAGCGGTTTTCAGCCTGCGCTGACCATGAAGGGGAACTCCGCGCCAAATTTCAAACTTGAAATCGGCGCGGGTCCCCCTCTAGGGGTACATTAGGCTCTTAGGCTTGGTCTGGAACGTGAGGGGTTAAACCCGTGCCGAAAATCGGCGCGGGGTTCCCCCCCCAGAACCAAACCAAGCCCTCATCCCAAGCACGCAGTCTGGCCCGGACAGGAATGGGGGTGGGGACGAGCAAGCGCCCCCCTCCTGAGCCGTACCAGACCACATGCCCTCAACATGGGGGAGTGTGTGCTGTGGGGGAGGGGGGCACTGCCCCCCCACCCCACAGCACTCTTGTCCCCATGTCGATAGGGACAAGAGCCTCTTCCCGACAACCCTTGCCATTGGTTGTCGGGGTATGTGGGCAGGGGCTAATCGGAATCTGCGAGCCCCCTTTAATAAGGGGGCCCCCAGATTCCGGCCCCCCACCCTATGTGAATGAGTATGGGGTACATTGTACCCCTACCCATTCACCTGGGGAAAATGTAAAGTTAAAAAACACACCACACAGAATAAAATAATTTATTAGTCAGCTCCGGGCCCCCCCCCTTTCTTCTTTAGCTCTTTTTGAAGGGGGGGGTTTCTTCTCTCCCGATCTTCCGCCGGGACCCTGGGCGTCGGCGATTTCTGCCGGGGGAGGGCGCCATCCCTCGGTCCTCTCCGGAGCCATCCGCCGGGGGCCCCCACCCTATTTAAGCTCGTTTACATTAGGGGGGGCATCCGGACTTCGGCGACTTCGGCCGGGGGATGGCGCCTATCCCCCGGTCTGTCCGGTGCCTTCCGCCAGGGCTCCGGTCTTGTTCCTCGTCTTCTGCCGGGGGTGCGCCAACTCCCCGGTCTTTTCTCTGCTGTCTTCCCTCTTCTGCCTGTCTCCTCCGGGGGACAGGGCTTTCTTTCCGCTTCTTTCTTCTCTGTTCCATCTTCTGCCTGTCTCCCCCGCGGAGCCAGGGCTTTCTTCTCTGTTCCCTCTTCTGCCTGTCTCCCCTGCGGAGACAGGGCTTTCTTTCCGCTTTCTTTCCTGTTCCCTCTTCTGCCTGGCTCCTCCGGGAGCTCAGGGCTTGTCTCCGCTGTGTTCTTCCTTCTCTTCCATTCGATGTTGACACGACGAGGTTCCGTGCTGACATGCCGTGTGAGCGGCGGGCATCGAATTATATAGGGCAATGCCACCATGTGACCTCAATCCATGTGACATCACATTCCCTGGGCATGATGGGAATGTGATGTTGGTGGCATTGCCCTATATGAGTCGATGCCCGCCGCTCAGACGGCATTCCAGCGCCGGACCTCGTCGTGTCAACATCGAATGGAAGAGAAGGAAGAACACAGTGGAGACAAGCCCTGAGCTCCCGGAGGAGCCAGGCAGAAGCGGAAGGCACCGCAGAAGCCCAGAGGGTGGCGCCCTCCGGCGTAAAATGACGAAGCCCGGAGCCCTCCCCCATAGGCAAGGAGGAGCCTCATGGTGAAGGGGGCTCCGGCAGAAAACAGCACGGGGGGCTACAGCACCCCCCCGGCAGAAATCGACGAAGCTCTCCCCCATAGGCAAGGAGGAGCCTCATGGTGAAGGGGGCTCTGGCAGAAAACAGCACGGGGGGCTACAGCACCCCCCCTGGCAGAAATCGTCAAAGCCCGGAGCCCTCCCCCATAGGCAAGGAGCCTCATGGTGAAGGGGGCTCCGGCAGAAAATGGCGTGGAAGACGGGGGTAGGTGCACCCCCTCGCAGAAACCAAGAAAGCCCGGGACCCTCCCCCATAAGCAAGGAGCTTCATGGTGAAGGGGGTCCCGGCGGAAGACGGCGCAGAAGAGGGGGGGTAGGTGCACCCCCCCAGAAACCGACGAAGCCCGGGACCCTCCCCCATAAGCAAGGAGCTTCATGGTGAAGGGAGTCCCGGCGGAAGACGGCGCAGAAGAGGGGGGGTAGGTGCACCCCCCCAGAAACCGACGAAGCCCGGGACCCTCCCCCATAAGCAAGGAGCTTCATGGTGAAGGGGTCCCGGCAGAAGACGGGGGGGTAGGTGCACCCCCCGCAGAAACCGACGAAGCCCGGTACCCTCCCTTATAAGCAAGGAGCTTCATGGTGAAGGGGGTCCCGGCGGAAGACGGCGAAGCCCGGGGCCTAATGGGGTGGTGGTGGGGGGCCCCCGGCAGAAGACCCCCAGCTGACTAATAAATTAATTTTTAAATGTGTGGTGTATTATTTTTTTACATTCTTTTCCCCAGGTGAATGGGTAGGGGTACAATGTACCCCATACTCATTCACATAGGGTGGGGGGCCAGAATCTGGGGGCCACCTTATTAAAGGGGGCTCTCAGATTCTGATAAGCCGCCCGCATACCCCGACAACCAACGGCCAGGGTTGTCGGGAAGAGGCTCTTGTCCCTATCGACATGGGGACAAGAGTGCTGTGGGGTGGGGGGGAAGTGCCCCCCTCCCCCACAGCACACACTCCCCCATGTTGAGGGCATGCGGTCTGGTACGGCTCAGGAGGGGGGGCGCTCGCTCGTCCCCACCCCCATTCCTGTCCGGGCCAGACTGCTTGCCTGGGATGAGGGCTTGGTCTGGATCTGGGGGGGACCCCACGCTGGTTTTCACGTTCCGGACCAAGCCAAAGAGCCTAATGTACCCCTGGAGGGGGACCCACGCCGGTTTCTTGTTTGAAATTTGGCGCGGAGTTCCCCTTTATCCTGGTCCTGTCAGGGGGAGAAATGCCTGATCGTCTGTTCATACAATGTATGAACAGCGATCTGTCATTTCCCCTAGTCAGTCCCACCCCCCCTTACAGTTAGAACACACCCAGGGAACATAATTAACCCCTCCCCCGCCCCTAGTGTTAACCCCTTTTCTTGCCAGTGACATTTTCATAGTAAGAAATGCATTTTTAGAACATTGGTCGCTAGAAAAATGCCAATGGTTCCAAAAATGTGTCCGCCATAATGTCGCAGAACCGATAAAAATTGCTGATCGCCGCCATTACTAGTAAAAAAATATATAATAAAAAAGCCATAAAACTAAACACTATTTTGTAGACGCTATAACTTTTGCGCAAACCAATCAAACGCTTATTGTGATTTTTTGGAACCAAAAATATGTCGAAGAATACGTATCGGCCTAAACTGAGGGAAAAAAAAGATTATTTTTAGATAATTTTGGGGATATTTATTATAGCAAACAGTAAAAATTATTTTTTTTTGGTTAAAAAAAAAATGTCGCTCTATTTTGGTTTATAGCAAAAAAAAAAAAAAAAGGCAGAGGTGATCAAATACCACCAAAAATAATTATCTATTTGTGGGGAAAAAAAGGACGACAATTTTGATTGGGAACCACGTCGCACGACCGCGCAATTGTCAGTTAAAACAACGCAGTGCCGATGAAGGAAAACCTGCAAACATGGCCTGTTGGGGGGGGGGGTGTTGGCGGACAGGCTTGAAGTGCTGATTTACAGCACTGTGCTTAAATCTAGCGCAAGGCAATCCTATTCTAATTGTGGGTGTTTGAGGGAAGCCAAGTGAGTGTTAGAACCCCTGCTTGTGTTTTTTTGGGGTTGAGCTTTGTGTCCCTTTTCTTAAAATTGGCTTCACTTCCTGTCACACAGCTGAACAGGAAGTGAGGTTAAAACCCTACCAGTGTCTTTTCTTGGGGACACAGGTCAATCTAACTAGTGTCCCCATTAAGCAAATTACACTCCAGCACTGCTGTGTACACCCCAAATCATGGGTCTTCAAACTACGGCCCTCCAGTTGTTCAGGAACTACAATTCCCATCATGCCTAGTCATGTCTGTGAATGTCAGTGCATTACAAGGCCTCATGGGATGTGTAGTTCTACAACAGCTGGAGGGACGTAGTTTGAGGATCCCTGCCCCAAATGATTATTTAGTTTGGGGTTTAGTAAAGGCAAAGCCATTCTGCAGTACAAGCATAGTTGCTGAAAATCAGAGAGGAAGCACTGATGGTTTTAACATCCAATCCTGTAGAAGCAAAGTTGTTTTGTTTTCTTCCTTGCTTGTCCACGTGTAGTGCAAAGTGGATTTGCCTTTAGTAAATGGACCCCAAAGTCCAAGATCCCTAATAATTTGGGGTGTACACAGCAAAATGCTAGAGTGCAATTTACATAATGGGAAACTATTTAGATTGATCTCTGTGTCCCCAAGAAAAGAAATTAGTAAGGATTTACCCTCACTTCCTGTTTGGTATGTGACAGGAAGTGAATGAATTTGAATTAGAAAGGGTGAAGACACCTCACAAATGTTGTCACTATCAGGGGTGCAGACATCCCCAAAAAATGAGCAGATAAATACAAAAATATTAATTTGCAAATAAATATTAACATTGGGTGGTGTTTGTGGGTGGCCCTAACACACACACATTCATACATATTAGCAACGCTGTATCCTGGCCTATTGGCATGGTTATATTTTCTTAGGCCTCTCAATAAAACTCTCTGAAATTTGTGCTTAACCACTTGACCACTGGGCACGAAAACCCCCTTAATCACCAGACCAATTTTCAGCTTTCGGTGCTCTCACAATTTGAATGACAATTACTCAGTCATACAACATTGTACCCATCTGAAATTTTTGTCCTTTTTTTCCCACAAATAGAGCTTTCTTTTGGTGGTATTTGATCACCTCTGCGGTTTTTATTTTTTGCGCTATAAAAGAAAAAAGACTGAAAATTCTGTAAAAAAAAAAAAAAAAATCTAGTTTCTGTCATATTAGCAGGTTATTTCTCACACACAGCATATGCATACTACAAATTACACCCCAAAACACATTCTGCTATTCCTCCCGAGTATAGCGATACCACATGTGTGCGACTTTTACACAGCGTGGCCACATAGAGAGGCCCAACATGCAGGGAGCACCATCAGGCGTTCTGGAGCACCCAGGCCAATTCTGACATTTCTCTCCTACATGTAAAAATCATCATTTATTTGCTAAAAAAATTACATAGAAACCCAAAACATTATATATATGCTTTTTTTTCAAAGACCCTAGAGAATACAATGGCGGTTGTTGCAACTTTTTATCTTGCACGGTATTTTCGCAGCAATTTTTTGAACGCGTGTTTTTAAAAAAAAAACAGTTTTGTGCTTAAAAAAAAAAAAAAACAGTAAAGTTAGCCCAATGTTTTTGCATAATATGAAAGATGAAGTTACGCCGAGTAAATAGATACCCAACATGTCACCCTTCAAAATTGCACACGCTCGTGAAATTGCGCCAAACGTTGCTACTTAAAAATCCCCATAGGCGACGTATTGCAAGGTATTGGAGTATTGAGGGTATTGCGGAGTATTGGGGGGGTATTGCAGAGTATGGGGGGGTATTGCAGAGTATGGGGGGGGTATTGCAGAGTATGGGGGGGGGTATTGCAGAGTATGGGGGGGGGTATTGCAGAGTATGGGGGGGGTATTGCAGAGTATGGGGGGGGTATTGCAGAGTATGGGGGGGGGGTATTGCAGAGTATGGGTGGGTATTGCAGAGTATGGGGGGGTGGGTATTGCAGAGTATGGGGGGGTGGGTATTGCAGAGTATGGGGTGGGGTATTGCAGAGTATGGGGTGGGGTATTGCAGAGTATTGCACTCATCATTATTTTTATTTTGCAGAGTATTGCGCAGGGATGGCTGGATCTGTGACTGCAATTGTCACAGATCCAGCCCACAGTGCGGCGGCTGCTGCTGCCGCCCGATCCCCCCCCCCCTCCCTCTCCTCTCACACTGTACCGAACGGTACAGAGAGGAGAGGGAGGAACCGGCGTCATTACATGACGCCGGTTTGTTTACAAGTGATCGCGCCGTCATTGGACGGCGCGATCACGTGGTAAGGAGCCGCTTCCATTGGCTCCTTACCGTGATCCGTGTTGCTGCGGGTCCCGTGGACCCGCCGAGCGCCGGTGATCGCGTGTGCGCGCCCGCTCGGGCGCGCAATTGTGACTCTCTGGGAGGACGTATATTGACGCCCTCCTAGAGTTAGGTAACCGCCTTGTAGCCGTATTTCGGCTATAGGGCGGTTACCAAGTAGTTAAACTAGAACTATAATCAACACTTTTTATTTTCTTTAATTTTGGATAGAGTGAGGGAGGGTTATAGGCCCTGTCAGTTTATTTTGTATTATCTGTGTCCAATTGGGGAGATTTGCCTTCACTTCCTGCCCCATAGCCAAACAGGAAGTGAGAGAAAAACTATGCAAATTAAGGGAATCCAGTAACCCCCCTCCCCCCCAGAACTAGTATGTGGGTCCCCTGAAAATTCCTGGGCGGGTCATAAAAAAACAGGGTGTGGCCTTGACAGGAAGGGGTAGGTCATTTTTCTATTAGGAGGTGCAGAAATGTAGTCAGGCCTAGGGCAGCACAAAACCTAAATATACTACTGCATATTAGGGCTTATTTAGACAGGATCCGATTTACAGCATGTTTTTATAGTGTGGGAGGAAACCCACGCAGGCACAGGGAGAACATGCAAACTCCAGGCAGATGAAGTCACGGGCGGGATTCGAACCAGCGACCCTTTTGCTGCTAGGTCAAAGTGCTATACACTACACCACTGTGCTGAACGAACATGATTGCAGCTGAAAGCATGAGATCTTTTTTTTTTTTTTTTTCAATACCATGCTTTCCAGCCTTATTGACCCCGCCTCTCTCCATAAAGAGGACCTGTCACACACTAGTCCTATTACAAGGGATGTTTACATTCCTTGTAATAGGAAGAAAAGTGATCCAAAATAAAAAAAAGTGACAAAAAAGTGCAAGAAGAAAAATATGAGGTAAAAAATAATAAAAAAATAAATAAAACGCCCCTGTCCCTAGAAGCTCGCACTCAGAAGCGAATATGCATGTAAGTCCCGCCCACATATGTAAACACCATTCAAACCACACATGTGAGGTATTGACGCATGCGTTAGAGCGAGAGCAATAATTCTAGCCCTAGACCTCCTCTGTAACTCTGAACTGGTCACCTGTAAAAAAAAATCAAGCATCGCCTATGGATATTTTTATGTCCCGAAGTTTGGCGCCATTCCATGAGTGTGTGCAATATTAAAGCGTGACAAGTTGGTATCTATTTACTCAGTGTAACATCATCTTTCACATTATCCATAAAAATTGGGCTAACTTTACTGTTTTGTTATTTTTTAATTCATGAACCGTGTTTTTTTTTTGGGCCAAAAAAAAAAGGCGTTAGAAAAATTATTGCGCAAATACCGTTGGAAATCAAATAAAAAATGACCGCCACTTTATTCCCTAGGGTGTCTGCTAAAAAATTATAGATAATGTTTGGGGGTCCTGAGTAATTTCCCAGGAACAAAATATAATTTTTACATGAAGGAGAGAAGTGCCAGAATATTCCTTTAAATTTCATACAGGGGGGGAGGGGGTTTACACGCATGTTTCCCGTCCTTAGAACTGTCCCTGTACAAGATGTCATTTCTGAAGTGAAAAAAAAAGTAATTTTAAAGCGGTGGTTCACCCTCCTTAACAACAATGCAGCATAAAATCCGGCATAGTAGCGCGAGCTACACTATGCCGGTCTTAATTTTTTTATCCCCGTACTCACGGTTATATCGTAGATAGACGATTCCGTCTGCCGCGGGGAATGGGCGTTCCTAGCAAGAGGGAGGGTGATTGACGGCCGGCTCTGGCACGTCACGCTCCCCGAAGACAGCCGGAGTAGGTCTCGGCTCTTCACGGCGCCTGCGCACAGGCTATGCGCAGGCGCCGTGAAGAGCCAAGCCTATTTCGGCTATTTCCGGAGAAGCGTGACGTGCCACGGCCGGCCGTCAATCACCTTCCCTGTCCATAGGAACGCCCATTCCCCGGAATCTTCTATGTACGCTATAACAGTGAGTACGGGGAAAAAAATTAAGACCGGCATAGTGTAGCTCGCGCTACTATGCCGGATTTAATGCTAGAGGGAAATTTTTTTTTTTTTTTTTATATAGGGTGAACCCCCGCTTTAAAGTACTCATGGCTATAAAGAATACAGTCATTGCTCATTAAAACAAAAAAAAAATGTATGGGGGTCCCCCCAAATTAAATTACCAGGCCCTTCAGGTCTGGAATGGATATTAAGGGGAACCCGCCGTAAAAACAAAAAAAATGGCGTGGGGTCCCCCCAAATATCCATACCAGGCCCTTCAGGTCTGGTGTGGATTTTAAGGGGAACTCCACCCCAAATGTAAAAAAAAATGGCGTGGAGTCCCCCTAAAAATCCACACCAGATCCTTATCCGAGCACGTTAACCTGGCCGGCCGCAGAAAAGAGGGGGGACAGAGTGCGGCCCCCCCCCTCTCCTGAACCGCACCAGGCCACATGCCCTCAACATGGGGAGGATGTCCCCATGTTGATGGGGACAAAGGCCTCATCCCCACAACCCTTGCCCGGTGGTTGTGGGGGTCTGCGGGCGGGGGGCTTATCAGAATCTGGAAGACCCCTTTAACAAAGGGGACCCCCAGATCCCGCCCCCCCCATGTGAAATGGTAATGGGGTACATTGTACCCCTAACCATTTCACCCAAACAAAAGTGACAAAAGTGTTAAAAATTACAGTAGCCGGTTTTTGACAAATCTTTTAATAAAATCTTCTTTCCGCGGTTTTTCTTCTTCTTTCATTCGGGTTTTTTTCTCTGCTTCTTTCTTGGGTCTTCTCGTCCACATCTTGCCCGACGTCTCCCATCTTCTTCTCTGTCCGTCGACCTTCTCGTCCCGCATCTTCTTGATCTTCTGGGCGCTGAGCTTGAAATTGAAGAGCCCGCCGTGTTCCCGCTCCTGGGACCCGCCCCCTCTGACGCCACAGGTTAACTCATATGAAAGTCCGCGTGTGGCATATGTGCGTCAGAGGGGGCGGGGTCACAGAGCGTCACACGGCGGGAACTTCAATTGGAAGCTCATCCGCAGAGCACGGCGGCTTCTTCTTCTCCGGACGGCGTGCTTGAAATTGAATTCCCCCGCCGTGTGACGCTCTGTGACCCCGCCCCCCTCTGACGCACATGACTTTCTAAGGAGTTTACTTGTGGCGTCAGAGGGGGGCGGGTCCCAGGAGCGGTCCCAGGAGCGGCTAAATCAATTTCAAGCGCTGCGTCCGGGGAAGAAAAAGAGGTGGACGAGAAGGCTGGCGGACCGAGAAGAAGACAGGAGAAGACACCGGGCAAGATGCGGACGAGAAGCTGAAGGACGGAGAAGACAGGAGAAGACACCGGGCAAGATGCGGACGAGAAGGCCGACGGAAGGAGTAGAAGATAGGAGAAGACACCGGGCAAGATGTGGATGAGAAGGCTGAAGGACGGATGGAGAAGATAGAAGAACACGTCGGGCAAGATGTGGACGAGAAGACCCAAGAAAGAAGCAGAGGAAGAAACCCGAATGAAAGAAGAAAAGAAGATTTTATTAAAAGATTTGTCAAAAACCGGCTACTGTCATTTTTAACACTTTGACATTTTTTTGGGGGTGAAATGGTAGAGGTACAATGTACCCCATTACCATTTCACATAGGGGGGGCCAGGATCTGGGGGTCCCCTTTGTTAAAGGGGTCTTCCAGATTCTGATAAGCCCCCCACCCGCAGACCCCCACAACCACCGGGCAAGGGTTGTGGGGATGAGGCCCTTGTCCCCATCAACATGGGGACATCCTCCCCATGTTGAGGGCATGTGGCCTGGTGCGGTTCAGGAGAGGGGGGGCCGCACTCTGTCCCCCCCTCTTTTCTGCGGCCGGCCAGGTTAACGTGCTCAGATAAGGGTCTGGTGTGGATTTTTAGGGGGACTCCACGCCATTTTTTTTTTAAATTTGGGGTGGAGTTCCCCTTAAAATCCACACCAGACCTGAAGGGCCTGGTATGGATATTTGCGGGGAACCCACACCATTTTTTTTTTTTTTTTTTACGGCGGGGTTCCCCTTAATATCCATTCCAGACCTGAAGGGCCTGGTAATTTAATTTGGGGGAACCCTACACATTTTTTGTTTTTGTTTTATGAATGAATCCTGTCTGAATTGTCAGAGCCGACAATTCATTATTGCCCCGTGTGAATTTTAAATGACTTTTTTTCCTTCAGAATGTCATTTTTTGCACGGACAGTTCTAAGTGCGGGAAAAATGCGCTATTTCACATGCTGACATTACACCCCCCCTAGGTACGAAATTTAAAGGAATATTTCACTGTATTTGTTTCACTTTAAGCATTATTAATTTCACTGCTCCCGAAAAAACGGCCGTTTAAAAAAATAAAAAAAGCATTGATACATGTCCCCTGGGGCAGGACTGAGGTCCCCAAACACTTTTTAGGACAAAACTTGCAGATTAGCCTTTAAAATGAAAAATTTTGATTTCTCCCATAGACTTCTATAGGGAGTTTGGCGCGGCTTTACATATTACTTGCAATGCGCCGGCTGCTACGCTGGTTCATGCGCCTAATTAAGGCTTCACCCGGAGTACTAATTAAGTCATGAACCAGCGCAGCGCACTGACAATAGTAAATCAGCCCCTATATGTTTGCGTTTTAATTTTGATGATTTCCCATAAACATTTGCAATTCGAAAGATCGAAGGTGATACTGGTTGGCAAAAAATGCAGATATGCATCATTGTTTTTGTAATAAAGGTAGTTTATGAAAAATACCTGTAACAGGATAATAGAGTGTTTTATCTGTGGCCCTTTATTTGTACAGGTATTTGTTAAATGAAAAAGGCTGCAGACTTCCACACAAATATAGCTTCACATGAATACACATACTCAGACACTGATGACTGTATATGTTACAGTGGCACTAATTTACTTACTGAATTAAATTCTGCTGGCAGAGGTACTGTAGCTGCCTGATATCTCTCTTCTCACACATTAGAAGCTGTTATGCTTTTTTGCTTTAAGCTGGACTGCTGGAACTCACTCACCAGAGCTGCAAATGAGAAGATCCTCTCTCTTGCTATGTCACACTTTCTTGATATCTCTATTTGCTCTCTTATAGGCCTCATTCATATTGCCTTACCCCAGTCTGCATTCAGGGCCACTCACCAGCACCCACACAACTGTCAAATTGGCTGAGTGACTATATCTGTGCTGTTACTGCATCTCTATAGACCTGAATAGGTTGCCTTCATGCAGCACCTGGCAGCTGACGCTGCATAAACAAGGCACTCATTCACAGACTATGGGTGTCAGTGACCGACTGAATGAGGTCTTACATTCAACTTAAGTATGCACACCCTGGCCCTAAAGTGTTTGTAACCTTAATAAATAATGTCACTGCCAGTCCCTCTCGTGTATGCAGCCATAACACACCGTGTAAGTATTTTTTTTAAACAATGCCTCTAAATACTTTTTTTTAGAGACCTTCATGCTGGCCACGTGACTCCAGGCTACTCTCCTACTCTGATCCATGGCTACAGTGGGAGAGATATTCCTCTACCGTCAGTCAGGGAGCTCACGTGACCATTGTGCTGGCCGCTCAGCCCCTCCCGATGAACCCCTGGATCAGAGGTGTAGAGCCGCCAGGGGGTCACGTGACTGGCTTGAAGATATCTGAAAAAGGTATTTAGAAGATTTTGTTTTAAAAAAATACTTAAGCCCTGTACACACGATCGTTTTTTCCGATGAAAACAGACCGATGGAATGTTTTCATCAGTCAAACCGATCGTGTGTGGGCCCCATCGGTTTGTTTTCCATCGGAGAAAAAAAATAAAACATGTTTTAAATTTTTCCTATAGATAAAAAAACGATAAAAAAAACTATCATCGGTGTGGAAGTCCATCGGTCAAAAATCCACGCATGCTCAGAATCAAGTCGACACATGCTCGCAAGCATTGAACTTCATTTTTCTCAGCACGTTGTAGTGTTTTACGTCACCGCGTTTGGACACAGCCGGATTTTTGACCGATGGTGTGTAGGCAAGACTGATGAAAGTCAGCTTCATCAGATATCCGACGAAGAAATCCATCGGATTAGATTCCATCAGATATCAGATCATGTGTACAGTGCTTTACACTGTGCAATATGGCTGGATACATGAGAGGGACTGGCAGTGACATTCTTGAAACTTTAATTTTCTACTGATACCGGCAGGAGGGGTGCGGAGACATGGACACATGGAGCTGACAGGCAGGAAGAGGGGAGAGAAAGGAGAGCTGCGGATGAAGGAGGCATGCAAAATTACCACGGTCTCAGCAGCCATGGTTATCATGGTCAGTACAGAAAGGGGAACGCAGGATCATTCAGGTTTTTTTACAGTTTAGAAAGGGGAAGATTAGAGACAGCACAAGCACTGTGCTGTTTAATCTTCTATAAGGAAACAGGGACTTTTTTTTTTTAGGATTACAAACACTTTAAAGCAGTTGTTACCTTAAAAAAAAAAGGAAAAAAAAATTATCTTGTTCCTTTAAATAAATCCCTTCAGGTCTGGTATGGATTTTAAGGGGAACTCCTATTTCGGGGCTCTGAGGAACAGACACCTACGTAACCTTACGTAGCAAGTGGAACATTCTGTTCCACAAGCCTCAAATGCATGGGCAAGAACACCAGGTGTGGAACAGAGTGCCCAAGCGATTACAGCCCCTGAAGCACATAGGGTAGGAGTCCGGGTAGATTTTTAGCACGTAGAGTGGGAACCCAGTATCAACGGGTGACGATTTTTATGTTAGCCTCCATCAAGGAAATGTTTAGTATTCCCTTGAAGGATCGTTGAAAGCAGTGATATCGAGTTCACACTCTTTTTCCAGTTGCATTTCCCACAGTTAGGCATAGTGAGGTTTAGTTGCCAGAGAATAGTAGATAATATATATATACCCTCCCTCGGTTCCATGATATTGGAGCACCAAACTTCAAATTCAGTTAGTTTAGAGAGTTCAAGTTTATTAGGCCATATGGACTGAAGAAAGTGTGATATTTGGGATAATCTATACCGCTCTAAGGAGGGCATTTCTAGTTTGCTTACACAGTATCCATCTGAGAGGGGCCCCATTGAATTAAAAAGTGCCCTAGTCTGAAAAAAACGTTATTAAGCCACCATTTAAGAGTGCCAGAGGATTGGAGAGGGTGTGGACTAGTATCGCTGGTCTCAGCCTGGAAGGGCTTCAAGAGTAGGTAGTCTATTGTGTACAGGAAAAAGAAATCTCGCGCCAAATGAATTACACTAAATTATATACTTGATAAATCAAGTGACTAACTGAGTGAAGCTGCTCCCAAATAAAATCAGGTGACTGACTTGCATATATTGTATAGTGAGGTGAGGGGCGCTATATCAAAATAGTGGATGCGTGTCACAATGTGCGTTTGAGTAGTACACAGTGTAACTGTGTACCCAAATCTATGTGAAAAACCAAACAGATTATAGTCTAAACTCTATAAGTACAATAGTGCCAAATGCTGTGGAAAATAAATAAAATATAAAAAAATATAAAAAAAAAAAAAAAAAAAAAAAACATTTTTTTTTTTTTTTTTTTTTTTTTAAAAGAATGTCCAGCAAATAAATAGTTAAGTGCAAAATGGATCCAGTGTTGTATCAAGTCCAGGTGCAAAATGCAAATAATCCAATCCCAAATCGCAGGGAAAAGTGCAAATGCTAAAGTGCTTGTGAATCTTCAAAATAGCCAAAGTGCGAGAAAGAAGTGATCCGCCTTCACCTATAGGTCACCAGAATAATAATGGATGGCTCCTTACCACACGGTGTTGACCAGATTACTTAAAATATGGTCGATCAGGCTTGTTTTAAATGAGGATCAGCAGGGTCTCATTGGGTTCCAATGTCAGCGATTGCAGCAAATGGTGTACCAAGAAAGGAGAAGAGATACCACCATAGTGTAAAACCATTTAATATACAAAAGTTAAAATTACAATGCCAAATGGCCTCTTACTGTTGCTGGTGCCCGTTCCCGGCACTGAGGCTGTAGGTGGTGGGGATAGTAAGACAAGATAAGAGATGGCCGCGTCCTGGTCCACTAGCGTGCGTTCCAACGCTAGTTGTCCATCAACCAGTGAGACCGGAAGTGCGTGGCTATGCGTGTGCGCTCGGATACCGCCTCGACGTCACGTTTCAGTTAAACCGTCTTCAGGAAGCGTATCCAGCACACGCAACAGACATCTATTATATAGGTCTGTTTATCAGCCTGTGGGAGGGGCAATCTGATCATGTGACAGCCTCTGTCCCAGTTACCAAAGCTCACATATTAAACACATTATGGCTGTGCAAACTGTCTCCAATCATAAATCAATACATACATGTATCTGCTCGCTGCTTAAAATACCTGAAATGTATCTTTGAATTCTTATTTGGACGTGTTGAATTTGTTTAAAACTCTGGCATTTTTAATATGCTATGCAATGGGTCCATAGTGTTCTGTGCGCCATCTAGAGGGGTTATGTGGTATTGTGCAAAATAGCACCAGTATTCTAAATCCATCTAGATGCAGTGCGTTTTTAGTTCTCCCAGTTATATTATTATTTAATATGTGTGCCATTTGCGTAGCCTGTAAATTAGTTAAAATAGGTTATAAAATAATAAAAAATAATAAAAATTATACAATCCTACTCGAGTAGTACAAGGAGTGTGTATGTAACTTTAGTTGTAAAACAATCAAAATTCTACACTCCAAGGCTCAGGTGGTGCAAGGAATGTGCGTTTTCCCTCTACCCTTTTGTTTTGTGTGAGCCCAATTCAAGATGGGTTGGCCGATGGGTGATGTGCAAACTGCCCAGCCCCTTAGAGTGGGGATCTCCCAAAGTCCTCTGGGTGTGTGTATGGAATGATGCACTAAACTGTTTGTTTGCTCACCCCATAGGTCTGCCGTTCACGCATCAGTTAAAAAACAATTAAGGTCGAGCTCTATATTGAGCCCTAGTGGTCGCATAGTCCTTAGACGATGTATCCATTGAGTCTCGTTCTGAGATACTGCCTTAGTAAGGTCAGTACCACGCCAATGTTTGGTAATCCTATCAATTCCATAGAATTTTAACAGACTCGGGTCCCTGTTGTGGTACAAGTCAAAATGCTTAGACACGCTGTGTTCTGGGTACCCGTTAATTATATTGGCCACGTGTTCGTTTATTCTGACTTTAAGTTCGCGGGTAGTCCGGCCCACGTATTGCAGAGTGCACGGACATTCTAGGACGTACGTTACAAATTTGGAATGGCATGTTATCAATGGTTTGATAGTGAATTCTTGTCCAGTTACACTGGACGTGAACTTACTGATCTTTTTTCCTTGCCTTTTTGTTTTCTTACAGGATCTGCAGCGGGTGCAGTAGTGGAAGCTGGATCCGTCCAGGAAAGTGTGTGGCTTTTCTGGAGGATCTGGGACATTGGTGGCTACCATATTTCTCAGGCCTGGTGCTTTCTTATAGATAAAGGTGGGATGTTTCGGCAGGATTTTGACCAAATCCATGTCTTTTAAAAGTATAGGCCAAAACTCTTTGACAATTTTCTCCACACTTCTATATTGCCTGTGGTAACCTGATATAAAAGGTACATCTTCTTTTCTGGGGGGTCTCACTCTAGTTTCCAAGAGGGACTCCCTATTCATTGCCAAGACTTCTTGCTGCGTTTTCCACAATGCATTTTGGGTATAACCTTTTTCTATAAACTTCTCAGTTAATATTGCGGCTTGTAGTTCAAAATCCGCAACATCATCGCAGTTTCGACGGATCCTCATGTATTGCCCTTTTGGTATTGCACCCAGCCATTTTGGGTGATGGCAACTTGAAATAGGCACGAATCCGTTGCGGTCCGTTGGTTTAAAATACGTTTTTGTGAGGACCCGGCTGCCCTTTTTCGTTAGCGTAAGGTCCAAAAAATGGCTGGAAGTCTTACTGGACTCTGCTGTGAAACTGAGACCGTAGTTGTTGGTATTCATTTTGGATAAAAATTGTTCCAATGATGCTTGGGGACCTTCCCAGAATAGTAAAATATCATCTATATACCTTCGGTAATATATAAGCGATGTAACATTGTCCTTAAAAATGGTCTCTTCCTCCCATCTGTTAAGTACCAGATTAGCTACACTGGGGGCATACCTGGCGCCCATTGCGACTCCTTTGATTTGCTTGTAGAAGTCTCCCTGGGCCCAGAAGTAGTTGTTTCCCATAGCTATTTTAAGACCCTTCACCAAATATCCAATTTGGGCCTGGGGTAATGAAGATTTTTCTTCCAAGGCCTCCTTTACTGCCAGAATTGCGTCTGCTTGCCGGATGTTGGTGTAAAGCGACTCTACGTCTACAGTTACCAACCACGTTTCCTCTGAAACTGTGATGGATGCCAACGATTTTATGAGTTCTTTGCTATCCTTGAGATAGGCTTTCCCCTGTACAACTAGGGGTTGGAGAAAGAAATCCAAATATTCTCCCACTCTGGAATAGAGTGATCCTATCCCACTGATGATGGGTCTTCCTGGTGGATGTGTCTTGTTTTTGTGTATCTTAGGCACAATGTAAAGGACAGGTGTGCGAGGTACTTTGGGCACTAGATAGTGTGCTTCTTTTTCCGTTAGGATGGATTGCACCTTCCCATCTTCCACCCATAGTGAAAGTTCTAATTTAAGTTTACCCAGCGGATCTCCCGTGAGTGGTAAATAGGTGTCAGTAGCACTCAGAAGACGGTCGATCTCTCCATAGTAGTCCGCCCTCTTGAGTATGACTACCCCTCCGCCTTTGTCTGCTGGGCGTACTACTATGTTTTTATTCTGTTCCAATGCTTTAATTCCCTCCATCACCAATTTGTTACTATGAGTGGTGCGTTTAATTTCCAAATCTTGGATTTTCCCTTGCACCATACTTTTGAAGACTTCCACATGATGGTGAGTCCCTTTTTGTGGATTGAATACCGAACTGTTTCTTAACCCGCTGTGTTGGAATCCTGTATTTTCTGTTTGGGGTTCATATGTGGTTTGTTTTGAAAAATGTTTTTTAATGTTAAATTTTCTCACAAATTTTTCCACATCTATGAAGGCCTCGAATTTATCCAGGCATTTGTTGGGGGCGAATTTTAGACCCTGTGACAGGACTGTTAATTCTGCCTGAGAAAGGTCTACCCCCGCCAAATTGAAAATGCCTTCCCCTAGTTGTCCCTGGCTCTTTTTCTTCCCGGTTCCCCCTCTTTTGCCTCTGGTTCTGCGTTTATTTTCGGGGGCTGGGATGAATTGATGGGAATCTTGTAGGGCTCGTTCCAGCCCCTCCATTCCCCCCCTGGCTGCTGTCCAGGGTGTTGTTGTCCCTGTTTGCCTCTATGGTTGCCCCTGGATTTGCCTCTAGGGGGTCTCTGGGCATACTGTTGGGGACCCTGATAATAGTTGGAATAGTTGTAATCCATTGGGCGATTGTCCAAGGGTGCAAACCGGTTGTGATTGGGTGCCATATATGGAGCAGGTTGATAATTATTAGGAGGTCCTGGATGGTACCCACTATTGTATGGGGGCTGGGGTGGGGGTCCCCTCCCACCCTGCTGTTGATGCCCTTGTGATGTTTTTTTCATTTTTTTGGGGGTAGAGGACTGGGTTTTGAATTTGTTAGCGGCTAAGGTAACTAAATTGTGTACTTCGATGTCTCTATCTATGGAGGAATCTTTGGAGCCAATAGGGTCAGATTTGATCTGCCATTTGTATACCTTGGAATCCTGGTAGTCTTTGGTATCCCTGTGGTACTTTTTTAATTTTTTGTTTTTTATATTCCCATCATATTTGGTCAGGTGACTTTGGAGGGTTTGAGCCCTCTCCAAGTACTCTTTGGATCCCATAAAGGGTCCCATAGATGTTTTGAGATCAGTGATATGGGCTTCTGTGATAACATTTTTAGCTTTACGTCTCCTGATCATTAATTGTAAGAGTTTTTGCTCGCAAGCATTAAAAAATTGGAACCATTCATCTGCTAGTGTGAGATCTTCCAAACCATCATTGTGTGGTGAGGGACTACCTGTCTTTTCATCAGGAGCCAATCCGGTTTAGGGTCTTAAGGAGTAATTAATAGTGACCTGGGCCAATATTGCTGCCTGATAGTACCACCATATGTTGGGGAGGGCTAGGTCACCTTATGTTTTGAGTCTAAAGTATGTCTTTAGATCAACACCTACCTTTGGTACCCCCCAGAAAATGTCATAATTGACTGAAATTTTAATAGTTGTGGTTTCCTAATCGGGATCAAAAGTGATCTAAGGGGATAAAGGAGGTGTGGCAGAAGTGTCATTTTGACAAAGTTAACCCATCCAAGCCAGGATAGATCATGTTTGGACCATAAGAATGGGTTTTAATGCCAATCTGCACTTCACCCCCCCCCCCCTGCCCCTCTCCTGCTGATAAAATAACTGGTATTTTCATATAATCCTCCGTGTTAGATAAAGTTATGTGCCCCAGTGTTCTTTATAAAAAATATTCCACTTTATACCTTATTTCAGAGTGCCAATCAGTGCTCACGTGACTTCCCGCTATAGTTGTCAAATAGGAAGCTGATGATGCTATAGTGGCTAAATATGTTGGCAAGCAACCATCAGTAGAGCCAAATCTTTAAAAAAGATCACCTAACTAAAAGTCACCTTCCAAAAAGTCACACACTCCCACATGGTAGATTGAAAAGGAGAGGAACCTTTTCATGTCAGAATTGTAAATACTGTGAATGGATTCACAAAGGTAGATATACACACATACCATTCTTTGTTGCATCTTAATGTTGCTGGTCTTGTGCAGCCTGTGATGCATTTGCCTATATGTCTCAGTCTAATTCTCCCTGCTTGCCCTGTGTAATTCTGTCCTCGGCTAACAGGTTATTGACGTGCTAATGTCCCCTCACTATTTCTAAAGGTTAATTGATCTATTGTGTTGTGTGAAGGAGATCTGTGTTTAAGTGGCTTGTGTTAATTATTCTGATTGCTCCAGTGTGGTAATTATCTCTCTATATGCGGGGTCGAGCGGTCTAGTTAATGTATTCAGTACAACTAGTAATCAGCGTCCTTGATGTCATTGTCTAAAGAAAATGTGTTTTCAGCATCGGCTCCGTCGTGTCTGCCTAATCATCTGTATGGAAGCCCCAGTGTGAGGGGGGAGGAGATTTGTCATTGTAACAGTTTTGGAAATTACATATAAGCTGTGTGTTATAACATTAAAGTCTGTCTTGTTCTAGCAGTAAGCCTGGACTAATGTGTGGCTTAATGGGCGATCTCAGGAATATTCCTCCTAGTGGAATATTGGGGTGATGTTCTTATGGAAGAAGGGAATCTTTGATGGGGATATCATACCGATACCGTCACACAGCCTCTTTGAAATTTCTTCCTGTCTACATGCTTCATGATGTCTGCATATATCTATGCTGGTGTGGCAGTGGCAGCTGGTGTTTTTTTTTTACTGCCAGTCAGTGCGGCACATACTCCATCTAAGCGGGTAGCGGGTGGCGGGCAGCAGCTCTGTGTCCTCCCGTCCATCTGCGGCTTCCAGCATGCTGCTCCTCCTAGGCAACCAATAGGATTGCCTGTCCTTTCAGCCAATCGGGAACCAGGTCTCAGAACCCGCTTCCTGATTGACCAGGAGGAGGATCAGTGTTGCAATAGTGAATATTTATCAATAGAGCAAATTCTCATGAACAGAAATGGCCATACATGGACCAAAATGTATCTGGTTCCTGACGGACCAGCTGAATTTTAATCCATGTATGGCCAACGTAATGGGTGGGTTTCCTGACAAGTGACAATAGCGGACCATGCCTGTGTAGCGTGTGTTAAAATGCCCACTTGAAGTTTCCTTCAGAAGTCTACATGACACAGTGGAAAGCAAATTTTTTTTTACTTAACAACACGAGTCACGGTGCCTTATGCAATTAGATGACACATAGACTTAGGTTTATGTATAAATTTGTATAATATCATGTAGGGCAAACAATTGGCTCACCCCTTAGGAATGGGACCTCTGGACCCCCTAAAGCTTTCTGCATCCTTTCTCTTCTTTACGCAGAGTAAAACACCTGCTGCACCAGCACAACAACACTGCACACTTCCACCTTTTTTTTAAACTCCCTTCACAGGTAATATTCAAGTGACCACAATCAATGCAGGCTTGAGCAAGGCCCAGACTCTATTGCTGGAGTACTCGTGTATGCGTATTTGTGTTTATGGTATTACATTTTATTAGGTAGATTCAGAAAGAGTTAGGCCGGCTTATCAGTAGATAAGCCGACCTAACTCAGAATCTACGCCGACTTATGCTTAAGTGTATTCTCAATCAGAGATACACTTAAACATATCTAAGATACGACGGCTTGCGCCGTCCTATCTTAGGTTGCAATATTTCGGAAGGCTGCTAGGTGGCGCTTCCATTGCGGTTGGCGTAGAATATGTAAATTAGTAGATACGCCGATTCATGAACGTACGCCCGGCCGACGCAGTACTTTTACGCCGTTTACGTAAGAGATAGGCCGCATAAAGTTAGAGCTAGGCCCTAGTTGGAATAGTAATGTTAAGTATGGCCGCCGTTCCCGCATCCAAATTCGATTTTTTTACGTTGTTTGCGTAAGTCATCCCTGAATCGGGATTTACGTTGTTTACGTCCACGTTGAAATCAATAGGCCCTGCGGCGTACTTAGCCGCAATGCACACTGGGAAATGTAGGCGCCCGGCGCATGCGCATTTAAAAAGAACTGCAAAAACGTAAGGTCAAGCCCCATTAACATAAAACACGCCCCCTTACACACATTTGAATTAGGCGCGCTTACACCTGCCCGCTTTAGGCTACGCCGCCGTAACTTAGCAGGCAAGTACATTGTGAATCATGTACTTGCCTTGCTAACTTACGGCGGCGTAGCCTAAATGCCTTAAGCTACGCCGCCGCAAAGTTGCGGCAATGTATGTGAATCTAGGCATATGTAATTTATTTCAAAGTTCACTTCAAATTGCAGTATCAGTCTCTGCTTGGAATACAGATTTGTATTATATCCATATATTCATGCAAGTCGGAAGTTCAGTCTTTCAGCAATCCATTTTCAATATAATGAATTGAACAGTGTATTAAGTGGCATAGTAAATCATACAAATATATGATAATAAATGTATGCAAATAAACCCTTTGTGTGATAAAACACAGAAAAAAAACAGAATGCAAGAGTTTTCGTTGTTAACGTGATTTTAAAGTCTTAATTTTTGTTTATTAAAATGATAAACATTGTATACTTACCTGGTCTGTGTAAGTATATTGCATAGATAATATTCCACAGAGTGGTACCTTACCTCTTCTTTTTCAGTTCTCTGTTGACATTCTACTTTTTCTCCAAGTGCTCACATAGCAAGCCATATGCTGTAAAGACGCTCCCAAGGTGGGCTGTGTGTATCCATAGACTCACACAGCATGGCTCGGCCTGGCCCTCCAGTCCCTCCTCACTGGGTTTGACAGATAACAGCAACAGGAGCCAATGGCTCCCACAGCTCTCAGAGAAGACTGTGAAAGCAGAAAGAGGGGAGAGAAGAGCTGCAGCAAGGCACAGTACTAGATTGATAAAGGTCTCAGGTAAGTGTTTAGGGATGGGGAGAGGAAATAGCTAGAAGTTTTTTTACCTTAATGCATTGAATGCTTAGTTTAGAACTACTTTAACAACAACATAATACCATATTGTTTTTCTTTTTAAGACATATGTGTTTCCAGAGACAGTCTTTAACCTAGCTGTATCTTGAACAACCTCCTGTAGTACACTTTATTGTGTAATTGCATTTTATATCAACAGTAGTGTTTCCTTTACTTAGAAAAGCAGGAAAGCTCATCAGAACAAAGCACACAGACAACTCAACCAAGGAAAATCCCATATTCCTACATTACAGTGTGCCTGTTATAAATGAGGACAAAATATGTTGTTTCCTCTAGCAAATGAAATAAAGCACCTCAGTGAGAACAGGGATTTAGTGGATTCAATTTTCTAGAAAGTTTGTTTTCTATCAATATCTAACAATGCAGGTATATTTACAGAAGAAATAAATGTTAAATACCCCAAAAAAACATTGTTTTCCCTAGTGACAATCCCTGTTCTTCTTGCTTTAATATATTATATTAGTCTGGTTTATTATAGACCACATCCTATCCCTGGCTGGTCACTATAGGATAAATTGTCCATTCAGTGTGATATAGTATAATAAAAAGGGCTAGTTCTCTGTGACTTATTCATCTACTTGTACTTTTTTTATAGGATAAAAATAATGCTTAGAGCTTATATACCTAAAAATGGCATTATTATTGAGGATTTTTTCTGGGGTGGGTGGCTTTTTACTTATTTTGTTACATTACAGCCTTTAGTTCAATGTTTTTTTTTTTTTTATCTGAATTATATGTGATGGATTATAACACAATAGTCTAAATTGGTGAAGTAAAATTAGAAAAATATATACATAAAACTATTTTTCAGAAATAAAAAATGGATAATTGGCATGTGTATATGTATTCACCCCCTTTGTTATGAAGCTCTGGTTCTGAATTGCCTTCAGAAGTCACATAATTTGTGAAATGATGTCCACTTGTGTGCAATCTAAGTGTCACATGATCTGTCATTACATATACACACCTTTTTGAAAGGCCCCAGAGGCTGCAACACCTAAGAGGCACCACTAACCAAACACTGCCACGCAGACCAAGGAACTCTCCAAACAAATAAGGGATAATGTTATTAACAAGTCAGTGTTAGGTTATAAAAAAATATCCAAATCTTTTATTAACCCCAGGAGCACCATCAAATCTATCATAACCAAATGGAAAGAACATGGCACAACAGCAAACCAAGAGACGGCCGCACCCCAAAACTCACAGACCGGGCAAGGAGGGCATTAATCAGAGGGGCATAGACCTAAGGTAAACCAGGAGGAGCTGCAGAGTTCCACGGCAGAGACTGGACTATCTGTACATAGGACGACAATAAACTGTACACTCCAAATGGTTGAGCTTTATGGCAAAGTGGCCAGAAGAAAGCCATTACTTTCAGCAAAAAAAAAAAAAATGACACGTTTTGAGTTTGCGAAAAGGCATGTGGGAGACTCCCAAAATGTATGGAGGAAGGTGCTCTGGTCTGATGAGAGTAAAATTGAACTTTTTGGTCATCAAGAAAACGCTATGTCTGGTGCAAACCCAACACATAACATCACCCAAAGAGCACCATCCCCACAGTGAAACATGGGGGGTAGCAGCCTCATGCTGTGGGGATGTTTTTCAGCAGTCGGGACTGGGAAACTGGTCAGAGTTGAAGGAAAGATGGATTCAGGGATATTCTTTAGAAAAATCTGTACCACTCTGTGTGTGATTTGAGGCTAGGACAGAGGTTCACCTTCCAGCAGGTCAATAACCCCAAACACACTGCTAAAGCAACACTTGAGTGGTTTAAGGGTAAACATGTAAATGTGTTGGAATGGCCTAGTCAAAGCCCAGACCTCAACCCAATAGAAAATCTGTGGTCAGACTTAAAGATTGCTGTTCACAAGTGCAAACCATCCAACTTGAAGGAGCTGGAGCAGTTTTGAAAGAAGGAATGGGCAAAAATCTAAGTAGTAACATGTGGCAAGCTCATAGAGACTTATCCAAAGCGACTTGGAGCTGTAATAGCCGCAAAAGGTGGCTCTACAAAGTATTGACTTTAGGGGGGTGAATAGTTATGCACATTGACTTTTTCTGTTATTTTGTTCTATTTGTTGTTTGCTTCACAATAAAAAAAATACAACATCTTCAAAGTTGTGGGCATGTTCTGTAAATTAAATGATGCAAATCCTTAAACAATCCATGTTAATTTCAGGTTGTGAGGCAACAAAACACGAAAAATGCCAAGGGTGTGAATACTTTTGCAAGGCACTGTATTTGGAGCCTGATTCAGATTTTTATTGACATTAATTAGGCTTATGGTTTTTAAATTAGAAATTTTCGGAAGTTCACACATTTTTAAAAAGTATAGGAAAACCACAATTGATCAAACTATGCAGAAGTTCAATCAACTCTTTTAACAAACATCTAATCTACCCTTGAAAAATAAGGATAACTGTCCTGCAAGTATTAATAATGTTGAAATCCATTGTTTTTTTCCCCCTTAGAGGGTACTAATTGTTAATTCCATTTTTTAGTACAAACCTGCCATAAAACTCCTCAAGCCTGGTTTAAAGTACTGTAAGCATGTATTTATGCATGGTTCATGTTAGATGTATGAGTTATTCATGCCTTTTCCTATCAATTTTGCTTATATGATGATTTCCAACAAGTGTTTTTTTTTTTTACATACTTTTATTAATGAGGATGAATGGTGGTACAAATCCATACAATAAAGGCATATACAAAAAGAAGGATAAAACATATGAAAAGTCAGTCAGTGCACATACATTAATACAGCTTTTAAAAGCTACAATCATGTAAAATGATTAACAGGTAAACTGAGGACAGGGGTAATAATGTCTCAAGCAGAAATCAGACAAGTTTACCTAGCATATAACAAACAAGGGGAAATTAGATAGGGTTAAAGAATGGGGAGAAGTGCTCGAACTAAGGAGTCCATTTGTTGTTATATATATGATTGGTATTTTGTAAGGTGTGAAAGATTTTTTCCATTAAACCTATGTTATTGATTCTCGGTTTGAGTGGCGCTAAGGGTATCATTGGTGATTTCCAGTGGAAAGCTATTAACTAATGTATAGCCGTGCATATTGTGTGAAAAAAACTCATGTGACATGTGGATAGACCCGTAATTGGGGAAAAAAGAAGGCAGTTGTGTAGTGTTAAAGTATTGATGTTGTCAGAGATTTAACTGTATCCAAATACCTTTAACTTTGTCACAATACCAGAAGATGTGAGGGAACGAGCCTAAGGATTTGCAATCTCTAAAACAGGATGGGGAAGAGGTAGGGAAGATAGAGTGAAGTTTAATTGGTGTATAATACTATCTTGTAAATAGCTTCAGGGCAGTATCTTTAATAGAGATGGACTTAGTGCACTTGTGTAAATTATTTATGCAATTGTCCAAATTAACCGTAGAGCTTCCAGGATCGAGGATTGGACAGGTAAGTGTCCTTATTAAAAGTCAGCAGCTACAGTGTAAGCAGTAGCTGACTTTTTTTTTTTTTTTATTACCGGACCTCCGCTTTAAGTTAGAGTAAAGTTCTGAAATGAAACCTTGTTTTCTGGGTGATTTAAGGCATAGATTCTCGAAGAGGGTGGGGGTTGGTTGTAAAGTTTGGAAGTGTGTATCGAAGAACTTCTTGATGCAAAGGAAATTGCCATACTCTAAATCTGGGACCTGGAATTTCGATTTCAGTGAGGAGAAAGGGATAAAATTGGTACCCTCTATAAAACTGAAAAGTGAGGTCAGGTTATTGTTTATCCACCATGAGAGATCTCCAACAAGTGTTTTTAACTATTTACCAATCATGTTTATTGAAACGTTGTACCATACATACTGGGCCAGATCCTCAAAAGAGATACGCAGACTTAACTGCTGTTCAGTCTGTGTCTAACTTTGGAAACGATCCTCAAAAGGCTTTTTCCAAAGTTAGGCAGAAGATCAGGCATGTGTAATTGAATTACACTGCCGAATCTTAGGATGCAGTACCGCATCCGCCGCTGGGGGCATTTCGAGTCGAAATGCCGTTGCTAGTATGCAAATTAGCACTTAAGGCGATCCACAAAGCTTTCCAGCTTCGTTTTTTCGCCGTAAGTGTTATTTTGCAAGTGTAAAACTAGGGCTGATGTTACAAAGTGTAAACTAGTCACACCATGTAAAAGCCCATTCCAGCGACGGCATTTGGTATGCATTCCCGAGGGAGAACTCCACGGCAATTTGTAAAGACAAAACCGGCATGGGTTCCCCCCCAGGAGCATACCAGGCCCTTAGGTCTGGTATGGGTTGTAAGGGGACCCCCCTACGCCGAAAAATCGGCGTAGGGGGTCCCCCTACAATCCATACCAGACCCGTATCCAAAGCACGCTACCCGGCCGGTCAGGAAGGGAGTGGGGACGAGCGAGCGCCCCCCCCTCCTGAGCCGTGCCAGGCCGCATGCCCTCAACATGGGGGGGTTGGGTGCTCTGGGGCAGGGGGGCGCACTGCGGGCCCCCCCACCTCAGAGCACCCTGTCCCCATGTTGATGAGGACAGGACCTCTTCCCGACAACCCTTGCCATTGGTTGTCGGGGTCTGCGGGCGGGGGCTTATCGGAATCTGGGAGTCCCCTCAAATAAGGGGGCCCCCAGATACCGGCCCCCCACCCTAAGTGAATGGATATGGGGTACATCGTACCCCTATCCATTCACCTGTAGGCAAAAAGTTAGTTAGTAAACACACAACACAAGGCCTTTTAAAATAATTTATTATTCAGCTCCGGATGCCCCCCTGTCTTCTTTATTAGCTCTATTAGCAGGGGGGCTTCTTCTTCCACTCTCCGGGGGTCTTCCGCTCTCCGGGGGTCTTCTCCGCTCTCCGGGGGGGGGCAACATCGGAAGAGGGGAGAAGAACAGAAGAGAAGACCCTGCGTCACAGAAGACCGCGCCGGCTGCCTGTTAGAAATTGAGCTAACACACAAACATAGCAGGCAGCCAGCGCTGAAGAAGAAGGCACCGGACATCTGCAGAAGAACCGGGGTTCGCCGAGTCAACAGCGGAAGAGGGGAGAAGATGGAAGAAGCCCCCCGGAGTCCGGAGAAGCCCCCCCCGGAGAGCGGAGAAGACCCCCGGAGAGCGGAAGACCCCCGGAGAGTGAAAGAAGAAGCCCCCCCTGCTAATAGAACTAATAAAGAAGACAGGGGGGGCATCCGGAGCAGAATAATACATTATTTTAAAGGGCCTTGTGTTGTGTGTTTACTAACTAACTTTTTGCCTACAGGTGAATGGATAGGGGTACGATGTACCCCATATCCATTCACTTAGGGTGGGGGGCCGGTATCTGGGGCCCCCCTTATTTGAGGGGACTCCCAGATTCCGATAAGCCCCCGCCCGCAGACCCCGACAACCAATGGCAAGGGTTGTCGGGAAGAGGTCCTGTCCTCATCAACATGGGGACAGGGTGCTCTGAGGTGGGGGGGCCCGCAGTGCGCCCCCCTGCCCCAGAGCACCCAACCCCCCCATGTTGAGGGCATGCGGCCTGGCACGGCTCAGGAGGGGGGGGGGCGCTCGCTCGTCCCCACTCCCTTCCTGACCGGCCGGGTAGCGTGCTTTGGATACGGGTCTGGTATGGATTGTAGGGGGACCCCCTATGTCGATTTTTCGGCGTAGGGGGGTCTCCTTACAACCCATACCAGACCTAAGGGCCTGGTATGCTCCTGGGGGGTGAACCCATGCCGGTTTTTTCTTTGAAAATTGGCATGGAGTTCTCCCTCAGGAATGCATGCTGAGCGACGCTGTCATTTTTTTTTTTTTTTTCGACGCAACTTTTTTAAGCCGTCGCGATCCTCAAAACTCGGCGTAAAGTAAATTCGCGCATGCGCAGTACGGCCGGCGCGGGAGCGCGCCTCATTTAAATGGGACTCGCCCCATTTGAATAGGAACGCCTTGCGCCGGCGGAATTTTAGTTACACAGCCTGAAATTTCTAGATAAGTGCTTTGTGGATCGGGCACTTAGGTAGAAACTTTAAGGCAGTGTAACTTAAATGGGATTTTTTAAGTTACGCCAGGTTTTTGTGGATCTGGCCCACTGAGCCTATATATTTTATGTGCAAGTCATTATGACCACTAATTTAGTGTTGATTGATTTAAATGTGTTTTTATAAATATGGCATGTTCAACATGATTATAAAAATAAATCTCAGTACGGTTTAGCGGAGAACAACAGGGGTGCACATCTCCTCTCTTTACTTTTTTCTCCCCTTCTTCTCTTCTCCTTTTTTCATTCCTTTCACAGGTTCTTAATTTCTTCTCCTATATTTTGATTGAGAGGCCAGGATGGGAACTTAGGCCACATGGTACTATGGTATGGATACCTCCTCTTCTTCTCCAATGAAGCCTGTAGAGTATTTATTTATTTATTTTTATATTATTTACTCGCAATAGGTTTCTTATGTAGATCGTTAAGTTGGAGTTTAACCACTTCATTACTGGGCACTTAAATCCCCTTCGTACCCAGACCAATTTTCAGCTTTCAGCGCTGACGCATTTTGAATGACAATTGCGCGGTCATACAACACTGTACCCACATTATATTTTTATAATTTTTTCCCACAAAGAGAGCTTTCTTTTGGTGGTATTTGATCATCCCTATGTACAAGGGACACAGATCGGTCTCCTCTCTCCCTGACAGGACATGGAGCTCTGTGTTTACACTTCTTAAGTTCAAGTGAATAATATTACCAGCTGATGCATATTGGGGAGAGGATACCTTTCTTTAGAGAAGAGTTTTTACAATGCTGGCATTAAAAGCAATTGCATTTTAAATATAGCAGCAATGAAGCAGGATGTCAAGAATCTTTTTCTGCACATCGATGTGCAGCAGACCCCGCTATACATTCTTTCATACTTTTTTAAGGTGACTTTTGACACTTCAGGGAGAAGAAGAACATGATCAATGGAGCTCTTCTGTTTTATTTTTAAATGAAGCAGTCTTTTCCCATGCTAAACTTGAGACAGATTTAATGCTCCAAATGACATAACAGTGCTTCTTCTGATATTCTGCTGTCAGAGTAATTTTGTAATCAGGTTCCTTGTTGTTCTATCCCCATTGATGTAACCAGCAATTTTTGATTAAAAAAAAGAAGAGTGGAGGAAGCTTATTGACAGCTGAAGCTTACACAGATCTTCGATTTGATGCACCTGACAAGTAAAAAGGGAAGCTGGTTGTAGGCTTTGGAGGACAACTAGATGTGTATGCATGATTCTACTTGCCTCAAGGCATGAAGTCAAATAGTTCTATAGAACTATCTATTAAAATATCAGCTCAAGCATTGCATTACATTAGCTTAAAAAAAGTGCTGCATGCAAGGGTCTGCTTGCTTTACTTCCATGACAGTCCTCATAACTGTAAAAATAAACTGCATCTGCATCTCTTTGACATCACCTTAAATATAATGTACATACATTAAAGTATGATATTAAACTCGTTTTACTGAACACTGTTGGAGATTGCTATAATTTAATACCAAGCTTTTACAGATTTTAGAAAAACTCTGCGCTTATGACAAGGGGGGAGTAGAATGTTTGGAAATCTTACCTAAAAACTTTTTTGGAGGCATGTTTATAAGGTCGCGAAAATTGAGGTCACTTTGCAGTTTGTAGGAACACATGTCCAAACTGCTTCCCGTCCGGGCCATTGTAAAATGACGGCCGGGTGGGAACCTTATTGTTCTGGAAAGACGTTATATTACATCCTCTCCAGGCCACACTTTGGCACGATCTGGTGACTGATCAGTGTACCAATCCACTGTGATTGCTGTGACCAATCACAACAGATCACATGAACGGGAAAAAAAATTAAGTTTAACTCCAGCCCAAATTTTTACCTTTTTTGGATAGCATAGAGGAGGGTTAACACCCTTGTAATGTTTGTTTTGCTGTCTGTGCCCCTGTTCAGAAGATTTCACCTCACTTTCTGTCCCTGTGACAATTGCACTTTGAAAATGTTGGATTGTTGTAGAAACAAGGATTGGTGATAAAGCCAATGATAAGCCCATGATAACTCCTACAGGAGTAAATTTCCCTTCCTAGGGGTAGATTTCTTCTCACTTTCTGTTGTCTCCCTCACGAAGGGAAAAATGTCCAAATGCAAATCAGCAGGATAAGATGTAATAATAGCCTGTAGATAGCCTTCCACAATCCACACCCAGTGTGTTCTAGCCTCTCACCTCAAGGTTAGACCCTAAAGAGTCTGGTCATGCATCAAGATGTCCTGGTGAAATATGCTGTCTTCCTCTCCAATGGATATACAGTAGGCGACCGCAATATTGTGTCAATCTCGCTCCCTTTCTCAGCGAGATTGACCACCAACGAGCCCCGTCGTAGGTGCCAGCGCTGAGCTGGCTCGCAGCGATAGGAAAAAGCTGTCATAGAAGCGACGGGGATCCTACTTGGATTCCCACCAATTCTAGCCACAGCGTTTGGTATGAATCATGAGGGGGAACTCCACGCCAATTTTTTAAATAAAAAACGGTATGGGTTCCCCCCCAGGGGCATACCAGGCCCTTAGGTCTGGTATGGATTGTAAGGAGAATCCCCTACGCCGAAAAAACGGCATGGGGGTTCCCCCATCAATCCATACCAGACCCGTATCCAAGCACGCCGCCCGGCCGGTCAGTAAGGGAGTACCCCTACCCATTCACCTGGAGGCAAAGTGTCAATAAAATAAACACACAACACAGGGTTTTAAAATAATTTATTAGTCAGCTCCGGGGGTCTTCTCCACTCTCCGGGGGTCTTCTTCAGTCTTCTCCACTCTCCGGTTCTTCTCCCGCTCGCTTTCCGGTGCCTTCTTCGGGGCTGGCCGCCGCTATCTTCTTTGTAGCTCTCTTACTAGTGGCAGCTCAGCCCGGTTTTACTTGCCCCCTTCTGCCTTCTTCTTTTCTTCAGATGTTGACTCAATGCTTCCCCCTGCTGCAATGCCGGGTGCGCGGCTCGCACCGATTTATATAGGCATCTTATGACATCACAGTCCCATCATGCTCCGTGGGTCCTGGCCCAGCCGGGCAGCGTGCTTGGATACGGGTCTGGTATGGATTGTGGGGGAACCCCCACGCCGTTTTTTCGGCGTAGGGGATTCTCCTTACAATCCATACCAGACCTAAGGGCCTGGTATGCCCCTGGGGGTGAACCCATGCCGTTTTTTAATTTAAAAACTTGGCGTGGAGTTCCTCCTCATGATTCATACCAAACTCCGCTAGAATTGGCGGAAATCCAAGTCGGATCACTTCTATGACGCGCTCGCTGGAATGTGCTTTTCCTATTCCAGCAAGTGCGAGATGTCGGCACCATGTCGCCAACAAATCAGCGCGATGCCGTCGTGCTGGAAACACATTCTCGGCAACAGGTACTGTAACCCAGCGGGATATAGAACAGCTTCAGTCTCAAGGGATGGATGGATATTTTCCCAGGTGATCCACGTTCCAAAACAAACACTTCCAATATTATCTTCAGATACAGGATATTATATAAAGGATAAAAGAGCCTTCATAGTGTAGTATTTTTTTTTAAATTGTAGATTTATTATTTAAAATAAACAAAATAGCCAAAAAAGTGTCAAACAAAAAGACTTCTGGTCACGGCCGTAACCATAAGTGACGTCACCCGACACCTCCTGACGTGTTGCATCACAACACACGTGACTTTTTCAAGGATATGGATTCAAGCATATGGAGCTAACGCAGGGGAATGGCATTCTTCAAAAAGAGCTTAATATTGATATAACAAATACAAGAAATAACCGTAGTACAAATGTATGAATGAAAAAATAAATAAATAAGTAAACAAAACTTAATGAAATAAACATAAAATAAAAAAAAAATAAAAAAAATAAAAAATAAAAAAAATATATAAAATAAAAAAAAAATAAACATAAAGTGAAATGAAATAATAATAAAATAAAAGAAAATAAAGACAATATCCATACAGTGAACTACAGTCATATAATCCTTACAGATGGAAATATTAAAATGGATAATAGTGTGACTAAAATAGAATATAATGATATTATGCATGTAGATTAATAATCAGAAATAAAGCAGTTCAAACCGAATTCTATGTTGTGACCTAAGGGGGCAAAAAACTGCATTTTGTATATCCAGCGAGATTCTGATTTACTAAAAGTAATAACTTTATTATTTCCTCTCCAGTGGGGTTTGTATTTTTCTATACCCCAAAATAATAAATAGCTTGGGTCCTTTCCATGAATTTCTGCATAGTGTCTGGACACCAGGGGTGGACTGACAACTCATGGGGCCCCCAGGCAATGGGAGATTATGGGCCCCCAGGCAATAGATTATGGGGCCACACAGTATACACATACAGTATACATACACAGTACATACACACAGACACACAATATACAGACACATTATACAGACACACAGAATACACATACACACACTGAAAACGTACTGGAGAGGCGGGGCAGGTATTTTTTTTAAAACACTGATTTTTACATACTGTCCCTGGTTTTACTGAGCCTGACAACCCTGATGGGGCCCCCTAGTGGCATGGGGCCCTAGGGCAGTGCCCGAGTGCCCCGAATGGTCAGTCCGCCCCTGCAGCACACACTATGTTTAGGGTAACCTGACTTTATTTTCTTTTTGTTTTACTTTTGTATTGGAGATGACATGGACACTCCAATACATATATCACCCCCTCAGTTTTGCATGAAATAAAATCTCTGATATTATATTTCGTTCCTGTAGTGGTGGCAATGAACGCTTTTTTCTTTTTCTTAAATGTTGTATGTCGGCAGGCATAACAGTTTTTACATGGGTAAAAACCTTTGCCCTCAAAAAAAGTAAAAGGTATCTTTGAGGGAGGGTCTAACACATTCTTCGCTATTAAGTCCCTAAGTGTGGGAGCCCTTCCGTATATAAATCTAGGGAATTAAGGTAGCACCTGAGTGAGATGGTGATCAGCTGTCAGAATATTCCAGTGTTTCTGAATGATTGTTTCCAATTTCTTGGATGCATACTAGCTCATTATGCCTTTCTCTTGCAAGTTTTTTTGTGGGTTTATAACCACTTTAAGGGTCCAAAACCACCCTCTTCATAAGAGCCTGAGACTGATAAAAATATAAATGGACTAGAAGTGAAATGGCCCTTTAGCGCACGTTCACATCGGGCCGATTTGACATGTCAAATCGCATGCCAAATTGACGGCTATCGTCAGCAATGGCAACGTCCGAATCAGCAATGGCCCCATCTGAATCAGTGTGGCGCCGACTTTGCGGTGCCGCTCCGATTCTCAGAAGTAGTACCTGTACTACTTTGGCATCTTCAGGGGCAGTTTGTATAGACATCTGTGCAGGAACCCGCACAGAAGTCTATCAAATCGCCCTTGAGTTCAGCTAAACTCACACGATTTCTTGTTTGAACATGTTATTATGTTTTCATAAGCATAACAAAGGTCATAAGAATAGTACCATTCATATTAGTACAATACAATGATAAGAATAAAATGCTTCTCTCATGAAGTATATAGAACCAAATGTAAGGAATATTCCTTAGTGTGACATTTCAGTTATCATAACAATTTAGTGATGTTATTCTAGCTATCAATAATAACAATCACATATAATCGAGATAGGAGGGTATAAAGGGTAATATTTAGTTATAGTGAAATTGGAAGAAGATAGCGTTTGTTCGATATAGCGGGTCAAAATAACCTAAAATAGTTAAAATAAATTAATGAAGTACTCCAGGGACAAGTTCCTGCTAATGGGCTTGGCATTATCTGGAGATTAAGTTATATATATATCTCAGATGACCCTTGTTTTGGTTGGTTAAACTTGTTTGTAAGAAAAATAAAGGAAAACTAAACCAGTTTGAGGTAAGGGAACACTAGAGTGGAGAATGAGGAATATTTCCAGAGAAATGCTGTTGCAATAGTCTACTTTGCTGCTGTGGTTACGAAGAGCATTAGTTTAAATTAGCAATGTGATAAGGGTGTGGAGTTTACTGTTCAGGAGTGCGGTAGTTGGATCAGGCGGGAGAATAGTTTTGAACATAGTGTTAAGGATTTAAAACACTTCCGACCAAAATAATTTGACTATTTTTCATTCCCATCATATATGCACTTGTGTACCAGGGGTAAGGCAGCCTCGGAAGCAGTGGGAAGGTTATTGTGGAGAGAATTTTGAAATTCTGTCAGGAACCAGATACCACCTAGTGAGCACTTTATAGTTTGTCTCAAGAGCCACTATATTCGGTGATTCTGATTTGGTGGCTTGTCAGTTTTGGGTGCAATTTGTGTCGTCTGGTTGTAATTGAAGGTCTCTTTCCCATTTGTTGGTATAGGTTAGGGGAGAGGAAGTGGTGTGTGAAAGTAGTTGGTTATAGAAATCAGAAATTAGTCCACGCCTGTGAGGATCAGTTTTACAGGCTTGTTCAAAGGTAGTGAGATTTGGGAATGTAGCTTCTGATGGTGCATTATTTATAAAAAAAGATTTTAATTTGCAGATACATAAAGGGTTCCGTAATAGGAATATCATATTTTTCTTGTAAGGTTGGAAATTAAGTAATGGATGTGGATGTATAAAATTTATGCGCACAAGTCAATCATCTCTTTGACAAAGCTGAAAAGGAGGCTGGGGGACCAGGCTGGATAGAATGATGGGTTATGAAGAAAGGAAAGTAGAGGATAGTGGCGAGATTGCAGGCCAAATCATGTATTCAATCTATCCCAAATAGACAGGCTTGGTTATGGTTATTTGGTTATGGGGTTTTTGACCATCTTTCTTAGAGCAGGAGAGAGCCATAAAAGATTTTCAGTAGAGAGAGGGTCACAATCAACTGATTCCAAAGCCACCCATAGTGGGGTTCCAGTTGTTGCATGATATTTGGGTAATAATGACAATTGGGCTGCATAGTAATATTTGGTAAAGTCCGGTACTTCCAGACCTCCCCGGATTCTAGGAGAATATAAAGTAGATTTAGTCATACCCCATATATATTGTAAAGTTTTCCTCTGTAATATTCGTAAAAAATGTGATGGTATCATGACGGAAAGAACTCTAAAAAGGTATAGTATTTTCAGAATAGACATTTGTATTGCTGCAATTCTGCCCATCCATTCAAGAAGTAAGTTTGACCAATTTTTGAGAAGTTTATTAAGCTGTGTTAGCATTGGTGGATAATTTGTTGCATAAAGCTCTGTATGATTAGCCATAAGGTTAATTCCTAGATATGTAAAATATGTCATTGTCCATATAAATGGTAAGGAATCAACTAATTGGGTTTGAATATCGAGTTCCTGTTTGATCTTTGTGAATGAGAGCCTATAATGGGGTTAAGTCTGGAAGCGAGAATTGTGGCTAATATCTTGATATCTACATTAAGGATTTATATTGGTCTATAATTAGAAATTTAAAGGAATATTTTACTTTTATTGTTTCACTTTAAGCATTATTAAAATCACTGCTCCCGAAAAAACATCAGTTTTTAAAACTTTTTTTGCATTGATACATGTCCACTGGGGCAGGACCCAGGTCCCCAAACACTTTTTATAACAATAACTTGCATATTAACCTTTAAAATGAGCACTTTTGATTTCTCCAATAGACTTTTAAAGGGTGTTCTGCGGCTTTTCAAATTTGCCACG
The DNA here is from genome assembly GCF_905171775.1 of Rana temporaria. NCBI lineage: Eukaryota > Metazoa > Chordata > Amphibia > Anura > Ranidae > Rana > Rana temporaria. The sequence continues at coordinate 248,085,941 of NC_053492.1, forward strand.
AACACCCCAAATTGTTCGCTGTTCAGCGAAGGGGCGAACAGGCAATGTTCGAGTCGGGATGCTTTTCTTCAGAAGCAACAAGAAAAGCTGGTCAAAGTTGATGGGAAGATGGATGGAGCCAAATACAGGGCAATCTTAAAAGAAAACCTGTAATGCCGCGTACACGCGATTGGTCCATCAGATGAAAACAGTCTGATGGATTTTTCCATCGGTTAACCGATGAAGCTGACTGATGGTCAGTTGTGCCTACACACCATCAGTTAAAAAAAACGATTGTGTCAGAACGCGGTGATGTCAAAAACACAACGACGTGCTGAAAAAAACGAAGTTCAATGCTTCCAAGTATGCGTCGACTTGATTCTGAGCATGCGTAGATTTTTCAAGGCACTGTATATATACGTGATCCAGGCTCTTCCAGGTAGGGAAAGAGCATGCATGCCACAAGCAGTTTGCTCTCGCTGTGATCACACACAACAGGAGTCCAGCGGCGGGTATCCACTAATTGTTCAGTTCACAGGCAGATTGTCGTTCTGTCAGTAGGGAAGGCATGGATCCTGTGCTCCCAAAGCAGGGACAAGGATCCATGCCTTCCCCTAGTAAAAGCACCTCCCACACAGTGCACAAACACTGGGTAGGCACACATTTAACTCCTTAATCACTCCTTATGTTAACCCCTTCCCAGCCAGTGTCATTAGTACAGTGACAGTGCATATTTTGTAGCACTGATTACTGTAATAATGTCAGTGGTCCCCAAAAAGTGACAAAAGTGTCAGTTAGTATCCAAACTGCCCGCCGCAATATCGCAGTCTCACTATAAGTCACTGATCGCCACCATTACTAGTAAAATAATTAATAAAAAAATAAAAATATCCCATATTTTGTAGACGCTATGGGCCAGATTCTCAAAAGAGATACGATGGCGTATCTCCAAATACGCCATCGTATCTCTGAGTTGCGCCGTCGTATCTATGCACCTGATTCTTAGAATCAGTTACGCATAGATTTCTCTAGATCTGACAGGCGTAAGTCTCTTACGCCGTCGGATCGTAACTGCATATTTACGCTGGCCGCTAGGGGCATGTATGCTGATTTACGCGTCTAAATATGTAAATCAGCTAGATACGCAAATTCACAAACGTACGCCTGGCCGACGCAGTACAGTTACGCCGTTTACGTTAGGCTTTTCCCGGCGTAAAGTTACCCCTGCTATATGGTGGCGTAAGTGCGGCGTACCAATGTAAAGTATGGCCGTTCCCGCGACAAAATTTGAACATTTTACATCGTTTTCGTAACTCGTCCGTGAATGGGGCTGGACGTCATTTACGTTTACGTCAAAACCAATACGTTCTTGCAGTGTATTAGGAGCAATGCACACTGGGAGATTTCCACGGACGGCGCATGCGCCGTTCGTGAAAAACTTCAATCATGTCGGGTCACAGAACATTAACATAAAACACTCCCCCCTGTCCCACATTTTAATTAGGCGGGCTTACGCTGGCCGATTTACGCTACGCCGCTGCAACTTACGGAGCAAGTGCTTCGAGAATACAGCACTTGCCCGTCTAAGTTGTGGAGGCGTAATGTAAATCGGATACGTTACGCCCGCGCAAAGATACGCAGATGTACGAGAATCTGGCCCTATAACTTTTGCGCAAACCAATCACTACATGCTTATTGGTATTTTTTTTACCAAAAATATGTAGCAAAATACAAATTGGCCTAAATTTATGAAGACATTCGATTTTTTTTATTGGATATGCCTTATAGCAAAAAGTAAAAAAAAAACCTATATATATATCTATATATCTATATATAGATATATATATATATATATTAGCGTAAAGAAATAAAAAATGCAGAGGTGATCAAATACCACCAAAAGAAATCTCAATTTGTGGGGAAAAAAGGACAATTTTATTTGGGTACAATGTGACACGACCACGCAATTGTCAGTTAAAATAACTAGGTGCCATATCGGAAAAAATGGCCTGGTCATGGGGGGGGGGTAAAGTGGATATAAACAGTATCAGTACTAAACTGGATCTACTAGAGTCTCTTGCATCCAGGAAATACTAGAGGCTGGCAAGATTGGTTTGCGGTAATATACCCCTGTTGTTGATTCCTATCCTTATGTCTGTGAGGGCATTATAATGTTTTTGGCTACTGTAGAGCTAAACAGAAATATTTACCAACATTTTAACAGCAGCAGTTATAAATATGCAGTAAATCATAAATAATGCATAAACAATAAGTAGCTCACTGGAGCTGACATAACATGCGATGCGTCATCCTCACCACAGTTAGCAGTAATTTGCAAAACTCTCTATGCCACATATACACCATCAAAACACAGTGATCAAAGTTACTCCACACTGAGAATGTCTTGATGCATATTTCCCTTCCTGCAATTTGAATCTGCTGGAGGTTCTATTCTAAATAAGAGATATGTTGCCAACAAAATAGGTACGCAACTGCTTAAATACAAAGGCTTCTATTTTGCAATACACAGTAGCATTTTGAATGTGAACTTTTGAACTATTGACCTCGGGGATTACTTTACTTACGGTTTACAAGAAAGTATTTAAGATAAGTGGATTTTTTTTTTCTAGCCTTAGTGCTTCCCTTTTAATATGAGCTAATGTGCTAATGTAGCCTTATCTTGTTCTTCTAAAACATATTTGCAAAAATATGGCTGCAAAATATGATCAAAACCTCAAACTTCATTTGACTTTTTAAGTCCTGAAGTTATTAAAAAAATATAAGAAGCTGAGAATGATCTAGTAAGAAAATCCATTTATGTGGAATGCATACAATTGGGAGTGAAAGTCAGACTGGAAGCCAAGAACAAAGTAGCTGTCGAGTTCAATAGTTTATTAGACTACAGTAACTTATCTAGAAAATGCGCACAGCTAATACATCATGCTTTATCCATTTAGTCCTGGTTTTCATTTACATATCTATTTATTAATAGTAGTTATGTTCAATAGTTTAAACACAAAGGAATATTACATTTTTACAAGCATGGATTGTAATTTATAAATTAGATAACAGAGATGAAAAATACCTAAAAGTATGGTTTATCCATAGAAAAGTTTGTCATTTGAAGAAAGAGATAGCTTAGTCAATAAAGTATACTTCAACTGAAAAGTAAAAAACATTACAGCCTGGTTCACATTAGTGCACAAGGATTGAGTGATGATCCTACGTGCTGGAGCTTGTATCTACATCATTTACATTTATTCGAACAGCATTTTAAGCAGCACACATTGAGACACAAAATAAAAACAAGAAACAGCTGCAGACATAAAGTGCAGGCACCTACCTGCAACTGATTCCAAAAGCCCATCATTACAGCCAAAACTTGTCAGGCAAAGTGTCAGAGTTTACCACTAAACCCCACTCAATACTCATTCCTATTAGCACTTCACTATGATGGGTAGCCTTGCTGGTTAATAGGAATGTGCAGGGGGCAGAAAGGGCCAAACAAGCGTTGTTACTATGAGAAAGCGTCAGAGCTTTGCCAGCCAGAATGACCAGGCATTTTTCCATATTAGGAAGTTTATTGTGGCATCTGTGGCATCTGCATTATTAATGACAATGTGTACAGAGCCAATTCGAGCTGCTTTGTACCTTGGGATTGCTGTGATAGGTAATAGAGAGACCAATAACACCAATTACAGCTGGTGTTTTTTTGTTTTGTTTGTTTCACAAAAGAGATGGGGCCAGATTCAGATACATTATCGTATCTATCGGCGTATCTATCGGCGGGCGTAGCGTATCTCAGATACACTACGCCGCCATAACTTAGGGCGCAAGTTCCGTATTCAGAAAGAACTTGCTCCCTAAGTTACGGCGGCGTAGTGTAAATGTGTCGGCGTAAGCCCGCCTAATTCAAATTTGGCTGGTAGTTGGCGTGTTTTATGTTAAACTATCATGACCCCACGTAATTGACGCTGTTTTCGAACAGTGCGCATGCTCAAAATCACGTCGCAAATAGTCAATGCTTTCGACGTGAACGTAACTTACGTACAGCCCCATTCACGGATGACTTACGCAAACAACGTAAAATACGACGCTGTTCGTACGTTTCCGACGTCCATACCTAACATGACTTACCCCTGCTTTATGAGGGGTAACTTTACGCCGGAAAAAGCCTTACATAAGCGACGTAATAAAATGCGCCGGGCGTACGTACGTTTGTGAATCGGCGTATCTACCTAATTTGCATATTCCTCACATAAATCTACGGAAGCGCCACCTAGCAGCCAACGTAAATATGCAACTAAGATATGACGGCGTAAGAGGCTTACGCCAGTCGGATCTTAGCAAAAATCCTGTACATCTGCACATGAACCCCCTCATCTCCACCCCCCCTGTATGTGATTTGTAGATTAACCCCTTCACCACCTCCACCTTCTAGGTATGACATGCGCTGTATCTAGTGCACTATTACCAAGCTCAACATTTTAACCACCTCAATACCAGCCTGTTTATTCACTTCCAAAAACTTGTAGAAAAAAAATTACACCAACCTGGGGTGTCTACTTTTCAAAAAGGGGTCATTTTGGGGTGTTCGCACTGTCTTGGCATTTTTATTTTAACAGAAAGTAAGGGGAAAATATTTTTTTAACCACTTGCTTACTGGGCACTTATACCCCCTTCCTGCCCAGGTAAATTTTCAGCTTTGGGGGGTGTATAGTGATAAGGGGGCGCTAAATAAGTGTAAATAAGAAAAAAAGTGCAAGTGCTAAATTTTCATAGAACCTATGATACAATTAATAAGCAGTTAATCTCGATGGTATAATATAGTACTTTGAAAGCAATTTGTATACAAAGTGCAATTGTGCTATCAACAACCAGCAATTTGGAAAGTGCATGTGCTCAGTAATGATATATATATCCAATGGAGCAATCATAAATGGAAAAACAAAGTGCATAAACAAAAAATGCAATGTGCAGCAATAGTCAACCAGCGGTAAGAACAATGAAAGTCCATAAAATGAATATGGTTCCTTGATATTCTACACCATCACCACTGTGACAATAACGATATGGAGATAATAGTTAGTACTGGCTCTAAATAACTGATTAATGTTTTGTCCCATACGGCTGTGAATTTTAGCCCATATTTGTTCGTCACCAATGGTGACGTCATCCTGCTCGTGGCCGAGAGCGGAGTGATTCATTGTTTACATGCTGGAATACACCTGTCTTAATGTAAGTGTATCTGCTTTGTGTTATTAAAGTTTATTTGTCAGTATTACACTATGGAGTTCTCTTTGTTCTGATTGTGTTTGAGAGCCATCCACCCTGGGTAAATTGCTGGTACTTAGAAGTCACTGGTTGATGTGGAGCTAGAGAGGCATGTGTGGAAGCCAGCCAGGAGCCGCTGTCCATATTAGAAGTTGCAGTGCCATTTAGGAGCCATTGCCATTGGAGATTCTTATAGGCTTATTTGCAAAGCCAGTGGAGGTGAGAGGCTGGGGGGCACCCGGAGCACTCTGCACTTGGGAACTGTTGTGGATTCAAGCACCTTATATTCAAGATTATTGTGGACACTGGATTTATTTGCACGTTATTGTGTATTTTTTTGTGGATTGTGCACAGAGACTCACATTTTCACATTTTTGTTTTTTGTGCATGCATGATTCGTTTTGCATGTTTATTTTTATTGCATTGAGTGTATTATAATATTTATTATTTCAAGTTAATTATATTTTTTATTGGTCAGGTTATCCATCACTGTCAGGATTATTTATAGTATTGCATTTGTATTTTTGCACCATTTTTGCATCATTGCTTTGCTACACTTAAACACATTTTGAATTGTTTCACATGAATTGTTTCACATGAAGTTTAGCACATTTATATTTTTTATTTTTTCATTATTCACTTGGAAGTGGTACATCACCGTTGTTAGTACCTCCTGTGCTAACTTTATTTATATTTGCACAATTGTTTGCACTTAGCACTTAGTCTTGTTGCATATTTTAGTAAGCGCCTCAACACCCCTCATCTTCATTTTATCTTTGGTGTGTGAACACTTTTTTGGTTGAGGCAGCTGCTTTCTCTTATTCACTTTTAGACATTAGATGTCATAGTCCCTGTTGTATGGTTTGCACATTAGTTCCCACCATTTTTATATATAAAACATATACAATTTGATTTGGTAGAGTGTTGCATGACAACAGTCAGTCAAAGTATTTAGAATCCAAAAAAATGGTCTGGTAAAGAAGGGATGTTACAGGCTGGTATTTAAATGGTTAAGCATCAAGTTCAGCCCAAGATTACAAGAGCTGGCAACAGCCTGGAGGCTGAAACTTCCAGAAGCATATTAGTTAGAAGTAGGCCCAATCGGGCATGGCCGGATGTGATCGCGGCAGGACGTGTCTTCTCGGAGCTCCGGCTTTTCTCCGTTCACTTATCCTGTCTGCAGCTGACTGAACGCTCGGTACTCTTCGTGATTATGTTTCTAGGCTGGGGGAGCTGCTGGGGAACATGGAGATGCCATCCTCGACCGCTAAAAAGCAGAAGGAGCAGCGTTTACAGCCACCATTGGACCAACGGCAGCTTCGCTCGCAAAACAGCATGGCAGTTAGCTCTGCCCACGCCATTTTGGTTCCCGACTCCCCTGTTCAGCGTGCCAAATCTCTCCCAGCAAAGATGGCGCAGCAGGCGAGTGCCGCACCGTAGGTACCTGAGGCCTCTTCACCCCTGCCACAGGAGTTTGAGGTGGACACCGTAGCTATAACAGGTCCGATCCTGGAGGCCATAGCGACTTCCAAGACTGAGCTTATTGGTCGCATAGACTGTCTGGCGTCGGAATGTAATCTCATCCACCACGATCTGGATAAGATCAGAGGCAGGCTGACTACTGCTGAGGACCGTATCTCGGAGGTTAAGGACGTTTCGTATACCCAGAGCTCTCAACTGGCAGAGCTACAAGATATGATCCGGTCCCTGCAACATAGGGTGGATGACGCAGAGGACCGCCAGCGGAGGAACAGCATCAGAGTGGTAGGATTACCAGAAGGGGCTGAAGGGGTGGCCACTGCTACATTTGCGGAGCAGTTCTTTAAGTCATTGCTGGGTTTGGGTGATCTCCCTCCCACATATGTAGTTGAGAGAGCTCATAGAGTGCCCAATGCAGCCAGGCCATCAGCCACCCCTCCACGTCCATTCTTGGTCCAGTTCCTTAATTATAGGGAGCGTGACATGCTGCTGGCGGAGGCGCAGAAGCATAAGGAGCTGAAGTTTGAAAATGCCCACGTCATTCTTTTTGCTGATTTCTCAGCGGAGACACAGAAGAGGCGTCGCTCCTTCACCGATGTGAAAAGGAGGCTCAGAGAGAAATAATTGAAATACAGCATGTTGATAAATGCAGCGCAGCAAAGTCACCAAAATAGCAATAAATACGGCTTTATTGCATCCAAAAAAATAATACAAACAAAAAGGCCTACTCCAGCTTAGGAGGCTAACTAAACAGTAGTGTCCCTCACTACGGGTTACTGGAGCGGCTATTCCGGCCTCCAGTATAAACAAACAAAATTAAAGTTTGATATAAACAATAAGTTCTGACAGACCTTGTTCCTCAGATATACAGACAGCCTTCAGCCTGTCCATCCAGCGCAGCCTGGATCTCACACTGAGCTCTCCCTCTCTCTAGTCTCTATCAGGTGCAGGCTAATTAATAGGGAGAGAGAGGAGGTTTACCTGTTGGCCAGGCTTAACTCTTTCCAAGACAGGGAAAGCTGACCTTTCCAACCTCTCACTGACATACCTAGAATCATGTACCCTGTCACATATCCTCCCCCCAGCTTAACACCTGTGTGGGAAGCGGCCACCTCTGCAAACCCATGTACTTGGAACAGAGCATCTGCATTACTGTGGAGGAGACCTGCCCTATGTCGTACCACAAAAGAAAAGGGCTGTAGGGACAAAAACCACCTTGTGACCTGAGAGTTCTTGTCCCTGTTGGTGTGCATCCATTTTAACGGAGCATGGTCTGTGACCAGGGTAAACCGTCTGCCCAACAAGTAGTAGCGGAGTGTTTCTACTGCCCACTTAATCGCCAAACACTCTTTTTCGACTGTGGCATAGCGCTGTTCTCGAGGTAACAACTTCCGACTCAAATATAGGACAGGGTGTTCCTCACCATCCACATATTGGGACAAAACTGCACCCAAACCCACCTCTGAGGCATCAGTCTGGAGAAGGAACGCCTTCCTAAAGTCGGGAGCCACAAGCACAGGTTGGGCACAAAGCGCTGCCCGAAGACCAGCAAAGGCTTCCTCAGCCTCGCTGTTCCACTTTACTGTGTCTGGACTTCTGGCTTTAATAAGGTCAGTGAGCGGAGCAGCCCTTGTAGCAAAGCGAGGAATAAACCTCCGATAGTAGCCTACGATCCCCAAAAAGGCTCTGACTTGTTTTTTCCTCAACGGTCTGGGCCAGCTCTGTATAGCTCCTATCTTGTTCATTTGCAGTTTAACAAGTCCCCTGCCAACCAGGTAACCCAAGTATCTAGCCTCAGCTAGACCCAAGGCACATTTAGAGGGGTTAGCTGTCAGTCCCGCTCTTCTAAGAGTGTCCAAGACTGCCTGCGCTTTGTCCAGATGGCTTTCCCAGTCCGGGCTATGAATGATCACATCATCCAAGTATGCGGCTGCATATTCAGTGTGGGGCCTGAGCAACTTATCCATTAGCCTTTGGAAAGTGGCTGGAGCTCCATGGAGGCCAAAAGGCATGATCCTGTACTGGAACAGGCCATCAGGAGTGGCAAAGGCTGTCTTCTCTCGGGCATGCTTTGTCAACGGGACTGCCAATAACCCTTTGTCAGGTCCAACGTGGTGAAGAACCTATCTTTGGCTAATCGCTCTACCAGTTCATCCACCCTAGGCATGGGGTAGGCGTCAAACTTAGACACCTCGTTTAACTTCCTGAAGTCATTACAGAACCTGATGGACCCATCAGGTTTAGGCACTAGAACAATGGGGCTGGACCACTGGCTGTGAGACTCCTCTATCACTCCGAGCTCAAGCATTTTCCTGACTTCAGCCCTTACAGCTTCCCTCTTGGACTCCGGAATGCGGTAAGACTTCACTTTTACGACAACCCCTGGTTCCGTAATAATATCATGGGTAATCTCTCGGGTTTGTCCAGGGTTGGGGGAGAAGACATCACTATTCCTCTCAACCAAGCCTCTAGCTTCCTCTATTTGCTCAGGTGTCAGCTCTGGAGAGATTGTCACTGAAGAACTAGGTGCCTGTGGAACAAGCGGGGTGTCACCCACTGTGGCCATGCAGTCCTCTCTAGCCCTCCATGGCTTAAGGAGGTTTATGTGGAAGATGGCCTCCTTCTTCCGGCGTCCTGGCTGACTAATTTTATAATTTACTGGGCTCACTTTTTCTAAGACCTCATAGGGTCCCTGCCACTGTGCTAGAAGTTTGCTTTCTGCGGTGGGTACTAGAACCATTATTCTGTCCCCCCTCTCAAACTGTCTCACCAGGGCCCTCTGGTCATAGTAGGACTTCTGCCTATCCTGTGCCTGCTCCATATGCTGGCGCACAAGAGGAGCAATCTGAGCCATACGCCCCGCATATCTTCAACATACTGAAGCACAATGGTCCCAGGTACTCCCTGTTCTTCCCAGGTTTCCTTTAGGACATCCAGTATACCCCTGGGATGCCTACCATATAAAAGCTCAAATGGGGAGAAGCCCGTAGAACTTTGGGGAATCTCTCGAACTGCAAACAACAGGTAAGGAAGTAACAAGTCCCAATCCTTCCCATCCCTGCTAACAACTTTTCTCAACATCCCTTTTAGGGTCCGGTTAAACCTTTCTACCAACCCGTCTGTCTGGGGGTGATACACTGACGTTCTCAGAGTCTGTACCTTAAATAGCTGACATAGCTCTTTCATAATACGGGAGACAAATGGTGTCCCCTGGTCCATGAGCAACGTCTTGGGAATCCCCACCCGTGTAAACATCTGAACCAACTCTTTCGCAATACTTTTAGCATTAGCCTTGCGTAGTGGAATGGCTTCTGGGTGTCTGGTGGCATAATCGAGGATGACAAGGATGTACTGGTGCCCTTGAGCTGTTTTCTCTAAGGGACCCACTAGGTCCATGCCAATCCTCTCAAACGGAACGTCAACTATGGGGAGAGGTATGAGTGGGGCTCTCAACTTCGGTCTGGGAGATGCCAGCTGGCATTCCAGGCAAGAAGCACAATATCTTTTAATCCCCTCATATACCCCAGGCCAAAAGAACCTCCTGAGCACCCGTTCTTGGGTTTTCTCCACCCCTAAGTGTCCCCCCAGAAGATGAGAGTGATAGTAATCCAGGATTTTCCGGGTGTATGATGAAGGCACAACCAGTTGTTCAAGCTCTTGTCCCTCATCGGAGGTTACTCTGTAAAGGAGATAATTTTTAAGGACAAAATAGGGATAAGCCTTTCCCGTTACCCCTTCCACTGGTACCCAATTAACCTCCACAACATTACTCCTGGCTTCCTGCAACAGGGGATCATCTGCCTGATCCCGGCCAAAGCCACTACCCGAAATATCCAGGATATCTGTATCCCCCTCATCCCCTTCACTGGTAGCCTCTGGGGTGGGTTCCGGTTGACCAACCTCTGCCTCATCTTCTGTCTGTCGTGGGGCTCCGCCTCTCCTGGACTGCTCCCCACGCTGATTCAACAGGACTTCCTTGACAGCCCTATTAAATCTTAGCTTGCTCTCCCTGCGTTCCCGTCTTGTTTTACCTCTTTTTGGATTAGAGATATACAAGTCAGGATGAGCAAAGGGAAATACTTCATGGACCCCTGTATTTCTCTGCTCCACTTCAGGTTCCCCTTGTTCTCCCATCACCGGGGGCTGTAACAGAGCGTGGAAATTAGGGAAATTCCTTCCTATTATCAAAGGATATGGTAGACGGGGAGTTACCACTGCTACGATCCTTACCAAACTGCCCTGTACTAACACTTCTATGTTGGTAGTAGGATACCGCACAGTACACCCATGAATACACAATACCCCCATGGTTCTATGCTTCTGTATCCAACAAGGTTTTACCAATTTACTGGCTACCAAAGTCAGGGCACTGCCAGAGTCCACCAGGGTCACTGTCTCTTGTTTGTCCAGCAGGACAGGTACTCGGAAGGTATGTCCCCCTTCTACCAGGCCTGCTAAACAAATGAGTCCACAAAAATCATAGGAATCTTCCCCTAGACCACACTGCATGGGCTCAGGAAGATTGGGGCATCTCGCCCTGACATGTCCTTTGGCGCCACACTCAAAACAAGTTATGGAGTTTCTCCTAGGGTGGTCCTCTTTCCCAGGGTTTTGACCTCTAAAGTCTGTTTTGGAAAAACGGGCTCCCAATCCGAAGTCTGCTTCCACTCCATTCCTCCGGTCTCCTGGTCTCTGTATTTTCCCGGTTGTCCTAGAGCGAGATCGGTCCAAATTTTTGGTAGACAGGTACCACTCCACTTGTGCGACCATACTATCACAGTCCAGGGGATTTCCCTGAGTGACCCACTCCCGGAGGCCATTTGAAAGCTCCCTCACGTAACGGTCCAGTACAAGCGCTTCTATAACCTGTGCAGGTGTTTGAGTCTCAGGTTTGAGCCACTTCCGAGCAAGATGAATTAAGTCAAACATCTGGGATCTTGGCGCTTTTCCTTCTTTGAACCTCCAGTTGTAGAAACGTTGGGCCCTCACTGTGGAAGTCACCCCTAAGCGAGCCAGGATCTCTCCTTTCAGTTTGGGATAGTCTGCAGCAGCCACCTCATCCAGATCAAAATAGTCTTTCTGTGCTTCTCCCAGGAGGAAGGGTGCAATGATTTCAGCCCACTGTCCTGGGGGCCAGCCTTCTCGGGTGGCAGTCCGTTCGAACGCCAGTAGATAAGTCTCCACATCATCATCCGGGGTCATTTTCTGCATACAGCCGCTTGCACGTATTTGGCTTACCCCCCCCTGCTGGTGGGTTAGTAGACCCTTGGGTAGTCATCTGATCCAGGGTTGCTTTGAGAACAGCATGGTCTGACTGTTGTGCTTTAGTCAAAGCTTTAACCTGCAAAGTCAGGAGCCTGTTGGTCTCCTGTTGTACTGCAGCCGCGGCTGTTGTGCTGTAGCTGAGGCTGCTACCTGTCTATTAGTCTCTTGCTGCACAGAGGCAGCTTGTAACAGGACTTTCACAATATCTTCCATTTTCTGGGTCCTGTACCTTTAAGGACACTGTAACTGTAATTGACCGGTACAACAGCGAACATCCCACTGCTGCCACCACTTGTGGCAAAGTCGCTTGGTTTTTAGCAGAAATAGCGATAAATGCATCGCAGAAAAGTCACCAAAATAGCAATAAATACGGCTTTATTGCATCCAAAAAAAAAAAAATAATACAAACAAAAAGGCCTACTCCAGCTTAGGAGGCTAACTAAACAGTAGTGTCCCTCACTACGGGTTACTGGAGCGGCTATTCCGGCCTCCAGTATAAACAAACAAAATTAAAGTTTGATATAAACAATAAGTTCTGACAGACCTTGTTCCTCAGATATACAGACAGCCTTCAGCGCAGCCTGGATCTCACACTGAGCTCTCCCTCTCTCTAGTCTCTATCAGGTGCAGGCTAATTAATAGGGAGAGAGAGGAGGTTTACCTGTTGGCCAGTCTTAACCCTTTCCAAGACAGGGAAAGCTGACCTTTCCAACCTCTCACTGACATACCTAGAATCATGTACCCTGTCACAATATATATTTTTTCCCTGCATTGGCCACTCTGGTATTTTTTGGCTCTTTTTGCCCCCCATAGTCTCTGTGTTTACTATGCCACTGATTCCCACTCCGGTGATGGGTGCAACTCTACATAAGTACGGTGGCCGGTAATATATGGGTTGCAGTATAAGTCACACTTTAGTTACCCCTTGTAAATTGCTGTGGCTTCCTACTGGTTTAGTAGACCTTGTTCTGTTTGTGCAAGCGGGCGGCTGCACTATACCTGGCATGGACAGCCAATGGAGCTTCTGTGATAGGCATGGATTTTCTACATCTTCTAATGCCGAACTGTCGGCACTTATGGTGGAACTCCTTCAGGTTTGTCTATTACAGGGATCAAGCTGCATACCAGACAGTTTTTATTTTTGTTTCAGGTTCTGGTATAACAGCAGGGGGGGTTTTGTTTGACCAACGCCATGGGATCTTTTTTCACAATGCACCTTTGAACTCTATTGTGTTTTTGTCCTCCTATGAGGTACTTTTGCCCATTTTTTTCATCTAACTGTTTTGCTATGGAGATTATGGCCTGGAATCACATACTTATGCCGGCGTAGCGTATCTAATATACGCTACGCCAACGCAGCGCAGAGAGGCACGCACCGAATTCACAAAGCCTCCGCTGCCCAAACTGCGCTGGGTTTCCTCGGCGTAAGCCAGCGTAGGTGGAAGTGGGCGTGAGCCATGCTAATGAGGCGTGACCCCATGCAAATGATGGGCCAAGCGCCATAGAAGTACTTAAAATGAACGGCGCATGCGCCGTCCCGTGGCCGCATCCCAGTGCGCATGCTCAGAATCACGTTGAAACAACTGCCTAAGATACGTCGAATCACTGCCTACGACGTGAGCGGAACCTACGCCTAGTCATATTCACGTACAACGTAAACAACAAAAGATATGACGGCTTGTATTCCCTGGTCCATACCTTTGCATGAGTTGCGCCTCCTATATGGGGAATAACTTTACGCCGGACGTACGACTTACGCAAACCGCGTATATTATGCGCCGGGCGCAACTACGTTCGTGAATCGGCGTATCTCCCTCATTTGCATATGTGCATAGAAAAGCAATGTGAGCGAAAAATGCACCCAGCGTAAATATGCGCCCACAATACGACGGCGTAGGCAAGTTATGTCGGTCGTAGGAAGCCTATTTTTAGGCGTATTTTAGATTGTGGGCACGGCGCACAGATACGACGGCGCATAGTTACACTTACGCGGCGTATCTCGAGATACGTCGCATAAGTGCTTTGTGAATCCGGGCCTATGTCTTTTTAACCACTGTAATGGATAGTAGAATTAAGATTCTGTCCTGGAATGTCAGGGGTCTGAACAATAAGTTCAAGAGGGCAGCGGTGTTTCAATACCTCAAACAGGTCAAACCACATATCCTCTTCCAGGAGACTCACCTGGAGGGCAGTCAAATTTTGGCCTTGCGCAAGCACTGGATACAAAGGGCGGTTCATTCCACTTATTCTACGTATACCAGAGGGGTTTCTATACCTATAAGTAAGGCAATCTCGTGTGTAATTCATCAGGTGTTTACCGACCCAGGAGGTCGATATGTGGCGGTCCTCTTGGAAGTATCCGTTCATAAACTCCTGTTGGTAAATGTATACTTGCCCCCTCCCTTCCAGGCAAAATTAATGTATGATTTGTTGGTAACACTGGCCCCCTATCTTCATCTCCCGATGCATCTAATAGAGGATTATAATGCTATATTGGACCCGGTCTTGGACTCCTCCAATGCTGCCAGGCCAGCCTCAGTGGATCTCAATTCCTGGGTGTCTGTGGCGGGCCTGACTGAATTGTGGAGATGGAAGCATCCAGGTGTCACATCGTACTCCCATTTGTCCTCCACCCATAGGTCTTCAGCTAGGATAGAGTTAGCATTTGGCAATGCCCCTGTCTTACAACATGTGTACAAGTTGGAGTACTTATCTGGGGGCCCCTCAGACCATAACCCACTTATGACCACTCTGCCTTTCCCTGCAGGAGGTACAAGGCTATCACCGGGGTGGTTATTGGAAGATCAAGTAGCTGCACACCTTCAAAACTCCATTGCTACTTATTAGACGGCCAACAAGGGTTCGGCTGAACCTTCAGTGGTCTGGGATGCCTTCAAGGCGGTGACAGGGGGGGAGTGTATCTCTGCCATAAAATCTGCCAGGAAAGATCATAATCAAGAGAGTGAGCTTCTCATGGCCAAGGAGCTAGAGAGTGCTAAAGCACATGCAGACTCTCCCTCGAAAGGCCAACTATGTGTCTTTACTGGAAACTAGGCGCTCAGTTGCATTACATTTTTCAGGCTTGGTGCACACTGAGGTGAGGCGGAGGGCGGAAACTATTTTCGTGGAGGGAGACAAGAATGGTAAGTTGTTGGCCAACCTTGCTGCTGAACAAAAAACAACCGTTAGTATACCCGTGGTGTGGAGTAGTAGGGGGGGACCCTGATTACGGACCGACTGAGATTCTGAAGGAATTTGTGCGATATTACTCGACCCTGTACTCACCCATCCCTGCATATGACCCGGCAGAGTTGGATGAGTGGTTACGGAGCGTGTCCATGCTGAGACTGTTGGATACAGATGCTGTGGATTTGGATGAGCCTATCTCGGTTCTGGAGATCGAGGCAGCAATGTTGGCCTTCCCTCCACAGAAGGGGCCGGATGGTTTTCCTGCGGATTTTTACAGGATGTATAAGTCACAATTAGCGTCCAGACTGAACCTACTCTTCAAGCATTGTTGGGAGAGGGGAGCCTTGCCGGAGTCAATGATGGTGGCCTACATGGTACTGTACTTCTATTGAAACCGGGTAAAGATCCGTTGGAGTGCTCTTCATATCACCCTATCGCATTACTTAATATGGATCTGAAGATCCTCACCAACAGACAATTTCTTTCACCGCTCCAGGTGAGTCTCATAGGTCATCAAGGGTAGTTTGAACCACCAGGGTGCCGGCAATGCTGATTGTAGCAAAAAAACGAAAAGAACTCTGGACAGCCGCACTCCAAAATGACTTAAAATAAAGTTGGTCTTTTAATGTAAAAAGTACATACAGGCACTGCAAACAACAGGTACAGAATGGCCGACGCGTTTCACGCTGCAATTCAGCGCTTAGTCATGGCTAACATAGGTTCACACTGAAAAAACATATATACCCATACCACCATCATGTGAGAAAACATTCGCCAATGGCGAGGCTGAATCAATTAAACAATTAAACAGTTGATTGCATACATATTAAAACCAATTTGTATGGAGCAGGTGATGTAACCTATCTTGCAATTAACATGTTGAAGTGAAGAAAAAAAGAGACAAAAATAAAATAAAAACATACATATGCATTGAACATGTAAATAGACAAACCACACCTATATGTATCTTAGGGTCTCAAAATAGGCAAAGTAACCATTGTGACTCATGTGTGACTCCACTTAAAGTTATATTTATGTGTATATAAAATGAGAAACAAAAAAACAAAAGAGAAAGAAAATATATAAATAAAAAATAATAATAAGTAAATAAAAATGAAAATAAAATTTCATTTATTGTGCTTTGTGAGAGACACAACTAATGTAAAGATGTATATGTGGACACTCCTGTGTAAAATTGTGAATATACCCATCGAACTGTGTCCTGGGAGTGAAGATTAAAGTGTTTCTAAATCTTTTACATTTTATTTTGTTTTTTATTTTTTATGTGTATCATTTTACATATTTTTTTATATATTTATCTTTTGTTATTAAGTTTTTTAAGTTTTTTAAGTTTTTTAGAATTAATTATCTGGTGTTTTACTATATGTGTTATTCTAAGACAAAGAATGAAAATTAAAGTATTAAATATAAAGGATTGTCATGATCCAAATAACAATTAAAAAAGATTGGCTTCTGTGTATTAGTGTTGATACCAATATCTTAAATTTCATTTTTATTCTTATATGTAATATATCAACTGTGGCTTAGTGTTAATGAGCATATAGTGGAAGTCAAGATGTGATCCATCTATTCTATTTTATCTTATATGGTAAACTCGAGAAGATTGCTCCAGGTAATATGTATCAAACCGAAAATATATACATATGGAGATTACAACTGTCAAAGCCTCTATGTGTCTGGTTATGAGTTGAAGACACAGTACTCATATAGTGTGAAGGTTAATTGTCGGGAGACAAAATACAGGCTCTCCAATACAGAAGTCAATATCCAGAACACAAAGGCATGACTCTCCAGAAGGCTGTACAGGTGTGAATAGAATTAATATCCTTCTCATGGACAGAAATTAAATAAATATAGAACAAGCTCAAAAGAGTTTATCATAAAGAACAGAAAGGAAGAGAACATCCCCTGTACATAAGAGTTGACAATAATATGTGACTGATGGTTGACATGACCATAACTTGGTCGAGATCACGATCCGGTGTATCGTGTCCATAAAACACACAAATTGTGTGTGTATGTACATTGAGTCGACAGTGGTATAACACTGTAGGACACTATAGATGATCGGTTTATCATAGGGACCCTGATCGTGACTCTCCAGAAGGCCGAAATGTGAAACCGTTAAGGGCAATAATGCTTAATGTATATTATCCAGCATATGTGGAACTAAGCTGAAAAATAGATCATAAATTTAAGAAAGATGTGGTTATGATGTATGTTATAGAGGAGGACATATAGTCCCCAAAAAAAGAAAGAAAAAAGAGAAAAAGGAAGAAGAAAAAGAAAAAAAAAGGAGAAAAAGAAAAAATGGTGATGGATATAATGTTCCGTAAAATTGGGCTTCAAAGAAGCACCGTTGGAACCGAAAAGGGGAGGGGGGGGGGGGAATTTAGATCTTTAGTGTCAGGACACAACATGAGAAAAATTCTCATGTGGTGCAAAATGTTATAAAATAAAATATGTGAAAACTAAAGATTGAATGTCGATTAGCAAAAATATGGTAGATGAAATAACCCAGACACTATAATGATGACTATGTGTCTGGCCAACTAGACTAAATGAAAGTCCATAATAAGTGTATCAGTTAGAATAAAATTGACATCCAAAATGAAGTGGCCATATCTGTGAATACTATAAACACAGATATGTACCGATCCGTCCCCTGTCCCCTCCTAGCAGAACCCCTCTGTATCTCAAGACGTTTAATGAGGAGCCCGGTTAATGATGGGTCTACATAAAGGTGAAGTGCAGCGAAATGATGCATGTATATCGGACCCACATGAAAACTGGTCCTTCTATGTTCCAATATGTACCTGTGTAGTGCAGTGTGATTGACACTGTACAACTCATATATTGAAAACCTAGTATATTAAGGCAGTATTGTGAATAAATAAAAAACAGTCACTATGTAAAATAATATAATATAGGCATGTAGAATGAGGAAAAAAGGAGAGGAATAAATAATATAATTAGAGAAATGCAAATGGAATAGGCAAGGAGAGGGCATGTATGTCCACGAGAGGAGGGAAGGAGACAGAGGCGGGGAAGGAAGGCGATGTTCAGTCATGATAATGAGAGACATCCCAATCAAAGTTAAGTCCCCGCGGCTGTCTGCAGTCAAGATGGAAGATCCAAAAAACTTCCCGTTTACAAAGAAGCTTAAACTTATCTCCTCCTCTGGGTGGACACACTACCCTCTCCATGCCTTGTATGGATAAACTGGAAATGTTTTTGTTGTGTAAATTGTTCCAGTGTTTAGCCACGTTAGTGTTGTGGTTCTTCTCTATGTCGTATAAGTGATCACTGAGTCTATCCCTTAATCTCCTTATGGTTCTTCCAACATACTGTACATGACAAATACTACACGAGATGACATAAACTACAAATTTTGTGTTGCAGTTTACATACTGTTTAATTTTAAAATCTCTGCCATTGGAACATGACTGAACCGTGTTGCCAGTGCTTATTAAAGGACAATATCTGCACCCATGAGTGCCACATTTGAAAGTGCCAACAAAGTTAAGCCATGTAGGGGGGGCAGATTGTGAGACGTATAGGCTGGGTGAAAGAACACCCCCTAAAGTGGGAGCTCTACGGCTCACTGATTTGATACCCTCAGACAGAATAGACGCATAAGTGCTGTCACTGTAAAGGACAGGTAGGTACTTATTCACAATGTGTTTAATCTTATGGTACTCTGTGCTATAGGCTGTGGAAAAAAGAGGGGCAAATCTGTGAGCCGAAGACCCAGTCCGGATGTTTTTCACTCGTTTTTTGGCCAATAGTGAATCTCTAGATATAGTGTTGACCCTACGTAGGGCTTTGTTAATGACAGTTGCTGAATAGCCTCTGTCCCTAAATCTAAGCGCCATTTGGTCTGCCTCTTTTAAAAAATCATTGGGAGAAGTGCATAGCCTTTTCAGACGTAAAAACTGTCCATATGGGATGCTATTGATGGTATGTGTCGGGTGGGATGAGTCAGCTCGCAACAAAGCATTGCCTGCTGTACTTTTCCTGTAGAGTCCCGTGGAGATACTGCCATTAGCTCCTGTGAGCGTTACATCCAGGAACTCTATGGTGGTAGTTTGTAAATTACCCGTGAATTGCAGGTTCAGTTTATTATCATTGAGATATTTCAGCCATTCGTTCAGATCTGCACATTCATCAGATACAATAAGCAGCAGGTCGTCTATGTAACGACAATATAGGATAGTATCTAAACGGCGGGGGCTGGTATCTCCAAATATGCGGGACTTTTCCCACCATCCCATGTATAAGTTAGCCAGGGATGGTGAGAACTTGGCCCCCATCGAAGCCCCGCATCTCTGGAGGTAGCAGACCCCGTCAAACATAAAAAAATTATGTGTAAGTAGATAGCGTAAGGCTGAAATAATAAACTCCTGTAGGGCAAGCGAATAGCAACCCGACTGCTGTAAAAAATAGGACACCGCCTGTAATCCCAGGTGGTGTGGGATGCTGGAGTAAAGGCTGCACACGTCGAAGCTCATCCACCTGTATCCGTGCCCCCAGGGAACCCCTGTTAATTTGCATAGAAGATGCTTGGTATCCCTAAGGTACCCCGGGAGAACGGATACTAGTGGCTGCAGCTGACCATCCACCCACTCACCGAGTCGCTCATTGAGCGATCCGATGCCGGCCACAATCGGTCTGCCGGTCAGGGGTGTAAACCCCTTGTGTACTTTAGGCAGATAATGAAAAACAGGTAAAATAGGATGTGGAGGAACAAAAAGTTTGCTGTCAGACTCTGAAAAGATGCCGGCAGATACGCCCCTATCTAAGAGACATATTAGATCTTGGGTGAACTTAACGGTGGGGTTATTGTTAAGGCATTCATATGTGGAAACGTCTAACAGTTGTCTCATGGCCTCAGCCTTATACATACAAGAGTCCAGAACCACAACCGCACCCCCTTTGTCCGCATTCCTTATGACAATGTCCCGGTTAGAGCTTAGTGCTGTCAAGGCTTCTCTCTCGGAGTGCGTTAAATTGGAGGGGTGCGGGATACCATGACATCTGTGTGCCAGGTGAGTAAGATCTCTCTCCACTAATTTTTTATATAAATCAAGCTCACTGCCCCTGGAACCCAGCGGATAGAACCGAGATAGTAAATTAAAGGATATTGGGGTAGGGGCATCCGCAGGATCCAAGAGGCAGGGATCCGATTCTGTGAGTAGATCAGTGAGATCTAGGAGACAACACACATCTTTAAACAAAGTGGGAGAAGAGACTGACTCACCCGACTCCAGACTGTTAACCGATGAGGTGTCCTCTTCAGTAGATGAAAAAAAATGTTTCTTAAGCGTGAGCTTTCTGGCAAACTTGTTGACATCCAGGATAGTCCCAAACAAATTAAAATGATTAGAAGGGCAGAAGTTTAGACCCTTGGATAAAAGTTGTAGTTCATCCGTGTTTAGATCTTTCTTAGAAATATTGATGACATTATCGGTCACTTCCTTCTGGTTCCTCGCAAGGCATATGGGGTGTGTGTGGTTTTTGTTCCCCTTGCCTCCCCTTCTGGTCTTTTTATGGTGGGTTTTCTTTTCTTGGTGTCTTTGTTCCCATGAGGGTGTCCATCCGATTGTGGTTCCTGATCCGGCTGTGAGTTAAGGGTGGTGTTGGGGCGATCTGGAGATGACTCTGACCCTGATGTGGCTAAGGTGTCATATGCCACATCGTTTTCAATATCAGAGAAACTGACCTTCTTGATTCTGTTTTTCCGGGGACGTCTAGACTGGAAGGGAAACTGTGTGCGTGTGTAGACTTTATTATTTTCATAGTCGGCACGATCTCTTAATTGCTTTCCCTTTTTCGTATCGATGACGAGTTTTTCAAGTTTGTCCAGTCGTTTGTTCAACTTTCCATCCAAATCGACAAAGTCGGGGTGTGTTTGCATGGTTGTAAGCTCCTTTTGAACAGATGTTATTTCCTCTTGTAGTGCGCTGACTTGCTCCAAATTGGATTTAATAAGGATATTCATAAGGGTGAATGAGCATTTATTCAATGTGTCTTCTGTCTGAGGGTATCAAATCAGTGAGCCGTAGAGCTCCCACTTTAGGGGGTGTTCTTTCACCCAGCCTATACGTCTCACAATCTGCCCCCCTTACATGGCTTAACTTTGTTGGCACTTTCAAATGTGGCACTCATGGGTGCAGATATTGTCCTTTAATAAGCACTGGCAACACGGTTCAGTCATGTTCCAATGGCAGAGATTTTAAAATTAAACAGTATGTAAACTGCAACACAAAATTTGTAGTTTATGTCATCTCGTGTAGTATTTGTCATGTACAGTATGTTGGAAGAACCATAAGGAGATTAAGGGATAGACTCAGTGATCACTTATACGACATAGAGAAGAACCACAACACTAACGTGGCTAAACACTGGAACAATTTACACAACAAAAACATTTCCAGTTTATCCATACAAGGCATGGAGAGGGTAGTGTGTCCACCCAGAGGAGGAGATAAGTTTAAGCTTCTTTGTAAACGGGAAGTTTTTTGGATCTTCCATCTTGACTGCAGACAGCCGCGGGGACTTAACTTTGATTGGGATGTCTCTCATTATCATGACTGAACATCGCCTTCCTTCCCCGCCTCTGTCTCCTTCCCTCCTCTCGTGGACATACATGCCCTCTCCTTGCCTATTCCATTTGCATTTCTCTAATTATATTATTTATTCCTCTCCTTTTTTCCTCATTCTACATGCCTATATTATATTATTTTACATAGTGACTGTTTTTTATTTATTCACAATACTGCCTTAATATACTAGGTTTTCAATATATGAGTTGTACAGTGTCAATCACACTGCACTACACAGGTACATATTGGAACATAGAAGGACCAGTTTTCATGTGGGTCCGATATACATGCATCATTTCGCTGCACTTCACCTTTATGTAGACCCATCATTAACCGGGCTCCTCATTAAACGTCTTGAGATACAGAGGGGTTCTGCTAGGAGGGGACAGGGGACGGATCGGTACATATCTGTGTTTATAGTATTCACAGATATGGCCACTTCATTTTGGATGTCAATTTTATTCTAACTGATACACTTATTATGGACTTTCATTTAGTCTAGTTGGCCAGACACATAGTCATCATTATAGTGTCTGGGTTATTTCATCTACCATATTTTTGCTAATCGACATTCAATCTTTAGTTTTCACATATTTTATTTTATAACATTTTGCACCACATGAGAATTTTTCTCATGTTGTGTCCTGACACTAAAGATCTAAATTCCCCCCCCCCCCCCTCCCCTTTTCGGTTCCAACGGTGCTTCTTTGAAGCCCAATTTTACGGAACATTATATCCATCACCATTTTTTCTTTTTCTCCTTTTTTTTTCTTTTTCTTCTTCCTTTTTCTCTTTTTTCTTTCTTTTTTTGGGGACTATATGTCCTCCTCTATAACATACATCATAACCACATCTTTCTTAAATTTATGATCTATTTTTCAGCTTAGTTCCACATATGCTGGATAATATACATTAAGCATTATTGCCCTTAACGGTTTCACATTTCGGCCTTCTGGAGAGTCACGATCAGGGTCCCTATGATAAACCGATCATCTATAGTGTCCTACAGTGTTATACCACTGTCGACTCAATGTACATACACACACAATTTGTGTGTTTTATGGACACGATACACCGGATCGTGATCTCGACCAAGTTATGGTCATGTCAACCATCAGTCACATATTATTGTCAACTCTTATGTACAGGGGATGTTCTCTTCCTTTCTGTTCTTTATGATAAACTCTTTTGAGCTTGTTCTATATTTATTTAATTTCTGTCCATGAGAAGGATATTAATTCTATTCACACCTGTACAGCCTTCTGGAGAGTCATGCCTTTGTGTTCTGGATATTGACTTCTGTATTGGAGAGCCTGTATTTTGTCTCCCGACAATTAACCTTCACACTATATGAGTACTGTGTCTTCAACTCATAACCAGACACATAGAGGCTTTGACAGTTGTAATCTCCATATGTATATATTTTCGGTTTGATACATATTACCTGGAGCAATCTTCTCGAGTTTACCATATAAGATAAAATAGAATAGATGGATCACATCTTGACTTCCACTATATGCTCATTAACACTAAGCCACAGTTGATATATTACATATAAGAATAAAAATGAAATTTAAGATATTGGTATCAACACTAATACACAGAAGCCAATCTTTTTTAATTGTTATTTGGATCATGACAATCCTTTATATTTAATACTTTAATTTTCATTCTTTGTCTTAGAATAACACATATAGTAAAACACCAGATAATTAATTCTAAAAAACTTAAAAAACTTAAAAAACTTAATAACAAAAGATAAATATATAAAAAAATATGTAAAATGATACACATAAAAAATAAAAAACAAAATAAAATGTAAAAGATTTAGAAACACTTTAATCTTCACTCCCAGGACACAGTTCGATGGGTATATTCACAATTTTACACAGGAGTGTCCACATATACATCTTTACATTAGTTGTGTCTCTCACAAAGCACAATAAATGAAATTTTATTTTCATTTTTATTTACTTATTATTATTTTTTATTTATATATTTTCTTTCTCTTTTGTTTTTTTGTTTCTCATTTTATATACACATAAATATAACTTTAAGTGGAGTCACACATGAGTCACAATGGTTACTTTGCCTATTTTGAGACCCTAAGATACATATAGGTGTGGTTTGTCTATTTACATGTTCAATGCATATGTATGTTTTCATTTTATTTTTGTCTCTTTTTTTCTTCACTTCAACATGTTAATTGCAAGATAGGTTACATCACCTGCTCCATACAAATTGGTTTTAATATGTATGCAATCAACTGTTTAATTGTTTAATTGATTCAGCCTCGCCATTGGCGAATGTTTTCTCACATGATGGTGGTATGGGTATATATGTTTTTTCAGTGTGAACCTATGTTAGCCATGACTAAGCGCTGAATTGCAGCGTGAAACGCGTCGGCCATTCTGTACCTGTTGTTTGCAGTGCCTGTATGTACTTTTTACATTAAAAGACCAACTTTATTTTAAGTCATTTTGGAGTGCGGCTGTCCAGAGTTCTTTTCGTTTTTTTGCTACAATCAGCATTGCCGGCACCCTGGTGGTTCAAACTACCCTTGATGACCTATGAGACTCACCTGGAGCGGTGAAAGAAATTGTCTGTTTGTCTTATCTGGATTTTGCATCCTCTGATCACCAGCTCGGGAGTCTCTGTCTACGGGAATTCAGTGTTGACACATTGGAATCACCAGTCTTTCTTATGGAACCAAGTACATCTTCATCTGCGGCTTCAGATGCAGTTTTTAGCAGAACCCTCAAACCCTCAACAGAAAACCCGTTTCGATTGGGGACCTACACCACCTCGGCACCCAGCCAAGATAACGGTACGTCCCTCCTGGCTATGTTCAGACGTTTGGAACAGTCCATGGCCAAGGAGATCAAACTGTATTGGGACACTCACTTTCTTTCGGATTATATTACTTTACAGCAAATACCTCGGGGTTTGCGCATTAAAAAGTTCCCCACCACAGAGTTATCCAACGAGATATTGAGACAGGAGTGGACTGACACATTGAATAAATGCTCATTCACCCTTATGAATATCCTTATTAAATCCAATTTGGAGCAAGTCAGCGCACTACAAGAGGAAATAACATCTGTTCAAAAGGAGCTTACAACCATGCAAACACACCCCGACTTTGTCGATTTGGATGGAAAGTTGAACAAACGACTGGACAAACTTGAAAAACTCGTCATCGATACGAAAAAGGGAAAGCAATTAAGAGATCGTGCCGACTATGAAAATAATAAAGTCTACACACGCACACAGTTTCCCTTCCAGTCTAGACGTCCCCGGAAAAACAGAATCAAGAAGGTCAGTTTCTCTGATATTGAAAACGATGTGGCATATGACACCTTAGCCACATCAGGGTCAGAGTCATCTCCAGATCGCCCCAACACCACCCTTAACTCACAGCCGGATCAGGAACCACAATCGGATGGACACCCTCATGGGAACAAAGACACCAAGAAAAGAAAACCCACCATAAAAAGACCAGAAGGGGAGGCAAGGGGAACAAAAACCACACACACCCCATATGCCTTGCGAGGAACCAGAAGGAAGTGACCGATAATGTCATCAATATTTCTAAGAAAGATCTAAACACGGATGAACTACAACTTTTATCCAAGGGTCTAAACTTCTGCCCTTCTAATCATTTTAATTTGTTTGGGACTATCCTGGATGTCAACAAGTTTGCCAGAAAGCTCACGCTTAAGAAACATTTTTTTTCATCTACTGAAGAGGACACCTCATCGGTTAACAGTCTGGAGTCGGGTGAGTCAGTCTCTTCTCCCACTTTGTTTAAAGATGTGTGTTGTCTCCTAGATCTCACTGATCTACTCACAGAATCGGATCCCTGCCTCTTGGATCCTGCGGATGCCCCTACCCCAATATCCTTTAATTTACTATCTCGGTTCTATCCGCTGGGTTCCAGGGGCAGTGAGCTTGATTTATATAAAAAATTAGTGGAGAGAGATCTTACTCACCTGGCACACAGATGTCATGGTATCCCGCACCCCTCCAATTTAACGCACTCCGAGAGAGAAGCCTTGACAGCACTAAGCTCTAACCGGGACATTGTCATAAGGAATGCGGACAAAGGGGGTGCGGTTGTGGTTCTGGACTCTTGTATGTATAAGGCTGAGGCCATGAGACAACTGTTAGACGTTTCCACATATGAATGCCTTAACAATAACCCCACCGTTAAGTTCACCCAAGATCTAATATGTCTCTTAGATAGGGGCGTATCTGCCGGCATCTTTTCAGAGTCTGACAGCAAACTTTTTGTTCCTCCACATCCTATTTTACCTGTTTTTCATTATCTGCCTAAAGTACACAAGGGGTTTACACCCCTGACCGGCAGACCGATTGTGGCCGGCATCGGATCGCTCAATGAGCGACTCGGTGAGTGGGTGGATGGTCAGCTGCAGCCACTAGTATCCGTTCTCCCGGGGTACCTTAGGGATACCAAGCATCTTCTATGCAAATTAACAGGGGTTCCCTGGGGGCACGGATACAGGTGGATGAGCTTCGACGTGTGCAGCCTTTACTCCAGCATCCCACACCACCTGGGATTACAGGCGGTGTCCTATTTTTTACAGCAGTCGGGTTGCTATTCGCTTGCCCTACAGGAGTTTATTATTTCAGCCTTACGCTATCTACTTACACATAATTTTTTTATGTTTGACGGGGTCTGCTACCTCCAGAGATGCGGGGCTTCGATGGGGGCCAAGTTCTCACCATCCCTGGCTAACTTATACATGGGATGGTGGGAAAAGTCCCGCATATTTGGAGATACCAGCCCCCGCCGTTTAGATACTATCCTATATTGTCGTTACATAGACGACCTGCTGCTTATTGTATCTGATGAATGTGCAGATCTGAACGAATGGCTGAAATATCTCAATGATAATAAACTGAACCTGCAATTCACGGGTAATTTACAAACTACCACCATAGAGTTCCTGGATGTAACGCTCACAGGAGCTAATGGCAGTATCTCCACGGGACTCTACAGGAAAAGTACAGCAGGCAATGCTTTGTTGCGAGCTGACTCATCCCACCCGACACATACCATCAATAGCATCCCATATGGACAGTTTTTACGTCTGAAAAGGCTATGCACTTCTCCCAATGATTTTTTAAAAGAGGCAGACCAAATGGCGCTTAGATTTAGGGACAGAGGCTATTCAGCAACTGTCATTAACAAAGCCCTACGTAGGGTCAACACTATATCTAGAGATTCACTATTGGCCAAAAAACGAGTGAAAAACATCCGGACTGGGTCTTCGGCTCACAGATTTGCCCCTCTTTTTTCCACAGCCTATAGCACAGAGTACCATAAGATTAAACACATTGTGAATAAGTACCTACCTGTCCTTTACAGTGACAGCACTTATGCGTCTATTCTGTCTGAGGGTATCAAATCAGTGAGCCGTAGAGCTCCCACTTTAGGGGGTGTTCTTTCACCCAGCCTATACGTCTCACAATCTGCCCCCCCTACATGGCTTAACTTTGTTGGCACTTTCAAATGTGGCACTCATGGGTGCAGATATTGTCCTTTAATAAGCACTGGCAACACGGTTCAGTCATGTTCCAATGGCAGAGATTTTAAAATTAAACAGTATGTAAACTGCAACACAAAATTTGTAGTTTATGTCATCTCGTGTAGTATTTGTCATGTACAGTATGTTGGAAGAACCATAAGGAGATTAAGGGATAGACTCAGTGATCACTTATACGACATAGAGAAGAACCACAACACTAACGTGGCTAAACACTGGAACAATTTACACAACAAAAACATTTCCAGTTTATCCATACAAGGCATGGAGAGGGTAGTGTGTCCACCCAGAGGAGGAGATAAGTTTAAGCTTCTTTGTAAACGGGAAGTTTTTTGGATCTTCCATCTTGACTGCAGACAGCCGCGGGGACTTAACTTTGATTGGGATGTCTCTCATTATCATGACTGAACATCGCCTTCCTTCCCCGCCTCTGTCTCCTTCCCTCCTCTCGTGGACATACATGCCCTCTCCTTGCCTATTCCATTTGCATTTCTCTAATTATATTATTTATTCCTCTCCTTTTTTCCTCATTCTACATGCCTATATTATATTATTTTACATAGTGACTGTTTTTTATTTATTCACAATACTGCCTTAATATACTAGGTTTTCAATATATGAGTTGTACAGTGTCAATCACACTGCACTACACAGGTACATATTGGAACATAGAAGGACCAGTTTTCATGTGGGTCCGATATACATGCATCATTTCGCTGCACTTCACCTTTATGTAGACCCATCATTAACCGGGCTCCTCATTAAACGTCTTGAGATACAGAGGGGTTCTGCTAGGAGGGGACAGGGGACGGATCGGTACATATCTGTGTTTATAGTATTCACAGATATGGCCACTTCATTTTGGATGTCAATTTTATTCTAACTGATACACTTATTATGGACTTTCATTTAGTCTAGTTGGCCAGACACATAGTCATCATTATAGTGTCTGGGTTATTTCATCTACCATATTTTTGCTAATCGACATTCAATCTTTAGTTTTCACATATTTTATTTTATAACATTTTGCACCACATGAGAATTTTTCTCATGTTGTGTCCTGACACTAAAGATCTAAATTCCCCCCCCCCCCCCTCCCCTTTTCGGTTCCAACGGTGCTTCTTTGAAGCCCAATTTTACGGAACATTATATCCATCACCATTTTTTCTTTTTCTCCTTTTTTTTTCTTTTTCTTCTTCCTTTTTCTCTTTTTTCTTTCTTTTTTTGGGGACTATATGTCCTCCTCTATAACATACATCATAACCACATCTTTCTTAAATTTATGATCTATTTTTCAGCTTAGTTCCACATATGCTGGATAATATACATTAAGCATTATTGCCCTTAACGGTTTCACATTTCGGCCTTCTGGAGAGTCACGATCAGGGTCCCTATGATAAACCGATCATCTATAGTGTCCTACAGTGTTATACCACTGTCGACTCAATGTACATACACACACAATTTGTGTGTTTTATGGACACGATACACCGGATCGTGATCTCGACCAAGTTATGGTCATGTCAACCATCAGTCACATATTATTGTCAACTCTTATGTACAGGGGATGTTCTCTTCCTTTCTGTTCTTTATGATAAACTCTTTTGAGCTTGTTCTATATTTATTTAATTTCTGTCCATGAGAAGGATATTAATTCTATTCACACCTGTACAGCCTTCTGGAGAGTCATGCCTTTGTGTTCTGGATATTGACTTCTGTATTGGAGAGCCTGTATTTTGTCTCCCGACAATTAACCTTCACACTATATGAGTACTGTGTCTTCAACTCATAACCAGACACATAGAGGCTTTGACAGTTGTAATCTCCATATGTATATATTTTCGGTTTGATACATATTACCTGGAGCAATCTTCTCGAGTTTACCATATAAGATAAAATAGAATAGATGGATCACATCTTGACTTCCACTATATGCTCATTAACACTAAGCCACAGTTGATATATTACATATAAGAATAAAAATGAAATTTAAGATATTGGTATCAACACTAATACACAGAAGCCAATCTTTTTTAATTGTTATTTGGATCATGACAATCCTTTATATTTAATACTTTAATTTTCATTCTTTGTCTTAGAATAACACATATAGTAAAACACCAGATAATTAATTCTAAAAAACTTAAAAAACTTAATAACAAAAGATAAATATATAAAAAAATATGTAAAATGATACACATAAAAAATAAAAAACAAAATAAAATGTAAAAGATTTAGAAACACTTTAATCTTCACTCCCAGGACACAGTTCGATGGGTATATTCACAATTTTACACAGGAGTGTCCACATATACATCTTTACATTAGTTGTGTCTCTCACAAAGCACAATAAATGAAATTTTATTTTCATTTTTATTTACTTATTATTATTTTTTATTTATATATTTTCTTTCTCTTTTTTTTTTTGTTTCTCATTTTATATACACATAAATATAACTTTAAGTGGAGTCACACATGAGTCACAATGGTTACTTTGCCTATTTTGAGACCCTAAGATACATATAGGTGTGGTTTGTCTATTTACATGTTCAATGCATATGTATGTTTTTATTTTATTTTTGTCTCTTTTTTTCTTCACTTCAACATGTTAATTGCAAGATAGGTTACATCACCTGCTCCATACAAATTGGTTTTAATATGTATGCAATCAACTGTTTAATTGTTTAATTGATTCAGCCTCGCCATTGGCGAATGTTTTCTCACATGATGGTGGTATGGGTATATATGTTTTTTCAGTGTGAACCTATGTTAGCCATGACTAAGCGCTGAATTGCAGCGTGAAACGCGTCGGCCATTCTGTACCTGTTGTTTGCAGTGCCTGTATGTACTTTTTACATTAAAAGACCAACTTTATTTTAAGTCATTTTGGAGTGCGGCTGTCCAGAGTTCTTTTCGTTTTTTTGCGAAGATCCTCACCAAGGTCCTGGCGTCAAGGTTGGCTATGGTTATTTCGACCCTGGTGGACATTGACCAAATGGGCTTTATGCCTGGCATGTCAACGGACACAGACTTGAGGAGGCTGTTCACGCATCTCCAATTGGACGATGCTGACTTTCAGGCCAGAGTAATTGTCTCCATTGATATAGAAAAAGCGTTTGATTCTGTTGATTGGCGGTACATGCATAAAGTATTGGAGGTGATGGGGTTTGGTCCTGGTTTCCGCCAATGGATAGGACTGCTGTATGCTAACCCTCGGACGGCTATCCGGCTCGGTTTCAAGGTCTCTTAATTTTTCACAATAGGCATGGGTACTAGACAGGGGTGTCCACGCTCTCCATTCCTATTTGTGCTGATGATGGAACCCATCGCCAGAGCACTAAGACGGGCTGAGGAGGTGGGAGGGATTTAGGTGGGATCGATCATGGAATGTGTAGCACTTTATGCGGATGACTTGCTCCTGTTCCTTAAGGACCCGGGGCCGTCGCTCAGAGCAGCACTGCTTATCTTGGACACGTTTGCTTCCTTTTTGGGCCTACGGGTGAACTGGAGCAAGTCATCTATTCTGCCTCTAGGTCCTGAGGCTCGGCTGCTGCGGGATGACGCACTGCCGTTGCTGTGGGTCTTGTCTCTAACCTATTTAGGGGTTAAACTTACTCCTGATATTTGTGAGTATATGTCGTTGAACCTCCTCCCACCGGTGACTAGTTTGAAACAGAGAACTCAGGTTTGGAAAAAATTACCCCTCTCCTTGTTGAGAAGAGTTAGTCTAATTAAAATTTTTACCTGTACTTCTATACTTTCTGCGCCACTCTCCCATGTGAGTTTCTAAAGCTTTTTTCACCACACTGAATGGTATAATAGGAGCTTTTATATGGTCACCGCAGTCACCTTGCATAAATTTTAAAGTCCTTCAGGAGCCATGGGGGCAGGGGGATTGGCGCTTCCGGACTCGCAAAAGTATTATTTCTGGCGGGCCAGATGGTGTTTGCCAGGCGTTGGCTGATGGCTGATGAGGGTGACACGGCCACTGTTCTGGAAGCGGCACTCTTGGGATCCTACGAAAGCTTACGACTAACCCTATATAGGGGCCCAAAATCCACCCTGCCCTTGACTGTTTCGATGAAAGCCACCATATGGGCGTGGGAGGCCGCCACCAACCTAATGTCACCTTCCTATCTAGGGGACTCGCCCTCAGCCCCGCTGTGGTTGAACCCAAATTTGCCAGACTTTTGCTCCCTCCCTGATTCGGGGGTTTGGGCCTGTGGGGGTGTCAAGGTATTGGAGGATATCACCAGAGAGGGGGATCTTATTTCCTTTGATCAATTAAAGACCAGACATGACTTGCCAAATTCGTTTTTTCTTTCGCTACCTGCAACTGCGCCAAGCCTTTCAGGCGCAGTTCAGCGATCGTAGAGTTGAATTCCTTCCCTCTGCACTGGAGACTCTCTTGAAGGATGAGGATCTGGCCAAGACTCTATCAACTGTATATAAATATTTATTCAAAAAGACACCTCTTGGGGTTTCTAAATGTAAGGAGAGGTGGGAGAGGGAAATTCCAGACATTCAAGGGGAGGACTGGGAGGATATGTGGGATCGCCCCTTCAAACACCTGGTCTCTGCTAGGGACCGTTTAATACAGTTTAAATTTCTACACCGCATTTACTACACCCCTGCCAGGCTTTCTCGTATCTATCCGTCCGCTAGTGGTCAATGTTGGAGGTGCACGCATTCCCCGGCAGATTCGGAACATATTTTCTGGACATGCCCGCCGATTCAGACTTTTTGGTCGGGGGTGGTGGAGTGCTTGTCAGAGGTGCTTACTATTCCGGTCTCACTGTCTGCTAGGGTGTGCCTCATAGGGTTGGTGGAGGAGGTAGTTCCCTCTCTGGCACATCATACTTTGCTAAATATTGGGTTGTTCTACGGCAGAAGGGCTATCCTGTTGAAATGGAAAAATTCCAATGCTCCCACGCTGTCATTCTGGAAGGGGCTGGTCAATTCTGTAATACATCTGTATAAGGCTACTTACAGGGCAAGGGGATGTGACAAAAAGTTTACACGGGTTTGGCAGGCCTGGCTGGACTCATAGTCTACGGTGGGCTGAGGTTGCTAATTTAATATAAATGACCCGTGCCCTCTTCTGGGTTTCATGTGGATAAGGGCATTCTATGGAGGATTGAATATAGTTGGCATGGGAGGACAGGGTATAATTATAATTCCTGTACTGTATATGGTGCTTATGTATGTGATTGTCCGGATAAGGTGGTTGGTCGGGTTATGAAAACTCAATAAAAAGAATATTAAAAAAAAGAAGTAGGCCCAATCCACTGAAGAAAAAAAAATCAGTGGTTGAGTAACAAACATGCAAGGCCAGCCCATCGTCTATGACCCAGACTTCTGGATTTCTCAACTCAGTCTGGCAGATGATGCAACATAAGTAGCCCTTGAGCACAATCTTTGAGAAAAATTCTTACGCTATTACAAAATCAAAAACAAGTGCACATTAACTGCTTGCCGACCAGCCGCCGCAGTTTATCTACGTCATCTCACCGAGCAGCCAATAGGGGCGCGCGCTGACGGGGGCGCACGCCGCCGGGGGAACACACGCGTGCCCCCTGCTAGCCCCTGATGCCAACGCATGTGCCCGGCGATTACCGCCAGGCACCTGCGATCGCTCGTTACAGAGCGAGAACCGGAGCTGTGTGTGTAAACACACAGCTCCCGGTCCTGACAGGGGGAGAAATGCCTGATTGTCTGTTCATACCATGTATGAACGGCGATCAGTCATTTCCCCAAGTCAGTCCACCCCCGCTTCAGTTAGAACACAGCTAGGGAACATACTTAACTCCTTCCTCGCCCCCTAGTGTTAACCCCTTCCCTGCCAGTGGCATTTTTATAGTAATCAATGCATTTTTATAGCACTGATCGCTATAAAAATGCCAATGGTCCCAAAAAATGTGTCAAAAGTGTCCGAAGTGTCCGCCATAATGTCGCAGTACCGATAAAAATCGCTGATCGCCGCCATTACTATTAAAAAAAAAATATTAATAAAAATGCCATAAAACTATCCCCTATTTTGTAAACGCTATAACTTTTGCGCAAACCAATAAATAAACGCTTATTGCAATTTTTTATGAAAAATATGTAGAAGAATACGTATTGGCCTAAACTGAGGAAATGTTTTCTTTTTTTTATATATTTGGGGGATATTTATTACAGCAAAATTAAAAAAATATTCATTTTTTTCAAAATTGTCGCTCTATTTTTGATTATAGCACAAAAACTAAAAACCACAGTGGTGATCAAATACCACCAAAAGAAAGCTCTATTTGTGGGAAAAAAAGGACAGCAATTTTGTTTGGGAGCCACGTCGCACGACCGCGCAATTGTCAGTTAAAGCGATGCAGTGCCGAATCGCAAAAAGTGGCCTGGTCTTTGACCAGCAATATGGTCCGGGGCTGAAGTGGTTAAAGTGATTCTAAAGACAAATTTTTTACAAAAAAAAAATATGTTATACTTACCTGTTCTGTGCACTGTCACCTCTATAAGAGTAGTCAGGGAATATAGTGTAGTGTAGTGTCATAGTGTAGCTACTTCATAAAAAAAAAAGGATAAGCTTTTCTTGCATACTGTACTATCAAATCAAAAAACTTTACAAGATGATTGCTTGGAAAATATTTATATAAATTTCTAATTCGTCTTTACTTTTCTTTTCTTTTTTTACCACATCTGCAGCTTTTATAGAGTTAATAATTAGACATGCAAGATGTTTTCAAATATCTAATTTTATGTGGAACCACATATCTATAAAAATCTGAACCTTACTGTTTTAAATTCACTTGTATCTATAGCTGGATTTCTTGAGTAGCTTTAGAAAGGTAAAAAGTTCATTTCTGGCCTCCGGCAAATCATAGAGCCCATGCCCTTGCTAAAGAATATAAAGCAAATCAGTTTTAAAAAAAGTCATCTTTGTCAGTCATACTGCAGCAGAAAACAAGTCAGAATGATCATTTCAGGAGACCTGGTGGGCAAATGGTTTGATCTGACTCTGGTTTTGATTAAGTGACCTAAATCAGAAAGTAAGGCTTCAGCTACAAAAAAAAAAAGAGTTAGAAATCAAGAAGGAATTCTGTTGTACTGCTGCCTAAAACAAATATTCTTTCACACTCACAGTGAGCTGCACAGAGGGAATTCCAAGGATATTTTTGTAACTAGGGCACAATAATTATACATTTAAAATGTACCAATGAGTTAATGATTGTCACAATTTCAAGAGTTCCAGATATTAGACCACAATGTTAGAAATTGTCATTATATCTCTGTGTACTCCCTTACATTTTCTGAGTCATTGGGGTTAATTTAATTATTATTATTATAATACAGGATTTATAGCGCAAACAGTTTACACAGCATTTTTCAATAAAAAAAGGAAGACAGTACAGTTACAAGACAAGTACAGTTAGGGCCCAGCTCACAAGAGCTTACAATCTAAATGGGTGTGCCAAGTGGTACAAAAGGTTGTAACTGTTGGGGAGGAGCTGATGGAAGTGATAAAAGATTAGTTGGAGACGTGATAGGCTTCCCTGAAGAGATGAGTTTTCAGGGATCGCCTAGAGGCAGCCAGAGTAGGGGATAGACGGACAGATTGAGGTAGAGAGTTCCAGAGGATGGGAGAGGCTCTGGAGAAGTGCTGGAGACGAGCATGTGAGGAGAAGACAAGGAAACTTGAGAGTACGAGGACTTGAGAGAAGCGGAGAGGACAGTGTGGGTGATATTTGGAGAAAAAATGGTGATGTGGCTCGGGACAGAGTTGTGCATGGCTTTTTATGTTTTTGTTGGTGTCTTGAATGTAATTCGCTAGGCGATCAGAAACCACTGTAGGGATTGGTGGCAAGGGGTAGTAGACACTGAATGGTTGGTAAGGTACTGTAGATGAGTCTGGCAGCAGCATTCATGGAGAGGAGAGGTAGGCCTTAAAGAAGGGAGTTGCAATAGTCAAGGTGAGAAATAATAAGGGAGAGATAACAAGGGAGTAAATGAGTAGCTTTGTGGTTTCATTACATAAAAGAGGTGAATTTTAGAGATGTTACGGAGGTGAAGTCTATAAACTTTTGACAAGGATTGGATTTGAGGCTGAAAGGACAGGTCCGAGTCTAGGATTACACCTAGTATCCTGGTGTGAGGTGAGGGATTTTTGGTTGCATTATTAAAGGAAAAGTCATAGAGGGGGTAGCGGGCGGGAGGGGGATATTATTTTTAGAGAGATTTTGTTTAAGGAAGTTGTGTGACATCCATGCCGATATGTCAGTTAGTAAGTTAGTAATTTTGAGAAGGAGACTGAAGGAGTAAGGTGAGGAGTAGAGAGATAGATTTGGGTGTCATCAGCGTAGAGATGGTATTGGAAGCTGTGGGAGTTTATTAACTGTCCAAGGGAAAGCGGTCTAAGAACAGAACTTTGAGGGACCCCTACAGAAAGAGGAAGTGGAGAGTAGGAGACAGAATTGTGGGTAACACTGAAGAAGTGCTCTGATAGGTAGGAGGAGAACCAGGATAGAGCAGAATCTTGGAGGATAAGGGAGTAAAGTTTATTGAGAAGGAGTGTGTGGTCAACAGTATCAAAGGCCACAGAGAGGTCTAATAGTAAAAGTATGGAGTAGTGGCAAATTGGTTTTAGCAGGTAAATCGTTAATGAATTTAAGAAGGGTAGTTTCTGTAAAGTGCTGTGAGCGAAAGCCAGACTGTAAGGGATCGAGAAGGTTGTTTTCCGTGAGGTAGGAGCAAAGACAGTTGTATACTAAGAGTTCTAAAAGTTTAGAGGTGAATGGGAGCAATGAGATGGGTCTTAAGTTGTTCAGGTTGGTGAACAGTGCCCATCAGTACCTGCTCATCAGTGCCACATATCTGTCCTGCCTATCAGTGCCCATAAGTGCCGCCTATCAGTGACCATCAGTTCTGCCTATCAGTGCTCATCAGTTCTGCCTATCAGTGCCCATTAGTGCTGCATATTAGTGCCTCCACATCAGTGCCACCTCATCAGTGCCGTGTCATCAGTGTTTATCAGTGCAGCCTATGGTGCTAATCAGTTTCCATCAGTGCAGCCTCATCAGAACACATAAGTAAAGGAGAAAAACTACTTACAGTATTTACAACATTTTATAACAGAAACTAAGAAAAACATATTTTTTTCAAAATTTCAAGTCTTTTTTCTTTTTTTTTTTGCAAAAAATACAAAACCCAGTGGTGATTAACCACTTAACCCCCGGACCATATTGCTGCCCAAAGACCAGAGCACTTTTTGTGATTCGGGACTGCGTCGCTTTAACTGACAATTGCGCGGTCGTGCGACGTGGCTCCCAAACAAAATTGGTGTCCTTTTTTTACCACAAATAGAGCTTTCTTTTGGTGGTATTTGATCACCTCTGCGGTTTTTTTCGTAAAAAAAAAAAAAATCGCAATAAGCGTTTATTGATTGGTTTGCGCAAAAGTTATAGCGTTTACAAAATAGGGGGTATTTTTATGTCATTTTTATTAATATATTTTTTTTACTAGTAATGGCGGCGATCAGCGATTTTTTTTTTTTTTCGGTACTGCGACATTATGGTGGACACTTCAGGCACTTTTGACACATTTTTGGGTCTACCCCTAGATTCCAGGAGGGACTGTCTATCCATCTCCAGAACCTCTTTTTGAGTTTTCAATAGTGTACTTGGGGTATAACCCTTTTCAATTAATTTCTCAGTTAGCATCTCGGCCTGTTGCTCAAAGTCGATTATATCATTGCAGTTTCGGCGAATCCTCATGTGTTGCCCCTTCGGTATGGCACCCAACTATTTGGGATGGTGGCAACTTGAGGTGGGTACAAATCCGTTGCGGTCCGTCGGTTTGAAATATGTTTTGGTATGGACCTGATTACCCTTTTTCATTAATGTAAGATCCAAAAAATGGATGGAGGTCTTACTGGACTCTGCTGTGAAACTGAGACCGTAGCTGTTGGCATTCATTGTGGATAGGAAGAGTTCCAATGATGTTTGAGAACCTTCCCATAATAGTATAATGTTGTCAATATACCTTTTGTAGTATATCAAAGATGTAACATTATCTCTGAAAATGGTCTCCCCCTCCCATCTGTTGAGTACCAAGTTGGCTACACTGGGTGCATAGCGTGCACCCATTGCAACTCCTTTAATTTGCTTAAAGAAATCGCCCTGAGCCCAAAAATAATTGTTACCCATAGCCCATTGGAGTCCTTTGACTAGGAACATAATTTGGGCCTGGGGTAGTGAAGATTTTTCTTCCAATGCCTCTTTAACCGCTGAAATTGCATCTACTTGTCGGATGTTGGTATAAAGCGACTCATCGTCTACCGTTACCAGCCAAGTATTTTCAGAAACTATTATGGTTATTAATGATTTAATAAGTTCTCTGCTGTCCTTGAGATAGGATTTCCCCTGTATGACTAGAGGTTGGAGAAAGATGTCCATCAATTGGGACTGTACTATCTGCAATAATTTGCACATGGATTCCTTTCAGTCATTTGACTGTCTATTATAATATTTTGTTATTTCTATGTTTATTGGTTTAATTGTATACATGGATATCATTTAGTCATCCGACTGTTACACTAGATCACTATCACTAGTTTCTATGCAATTAGCCAAGTTGTAT
Source organism: Rana temporaria (assembly GCF_905171775.1). Classification (NCBI taxonomy): domain Eukaryota; kingdom Metazoa; phylum Chordata; class Amphibia; order Anura; family Ranidae; genus Rana; species Rana temporaria. Next base: position 248,123,949 of record NC_053492.1, read on the forward strand.
TTCACTGCAATTTTTCTTGTGCATTTTACTATATAGTTTATTCACCTTTAGCACCCCTTATTCACAACCACATATGATTTAGCACTGTTAGCTGCGTAAAAGGTGTTAAAGCGGTGGTTCACCCTCCTTAACAACAGTATAGCATTAAATTCGGCATAGTAGCGCGAGCTACAGTATGCCTGTCTGTATTTTTTTATCCCTGTACTCACAGTGCTATTGTACATTGAAGATTCCGTCTGCCGCGGGGAATGGGCGTTCCTATGGAGAGGGAGGATGATTGACGGCCGGCTCTGGCACGTCACGCTCCCCGAACACAGCCGGAGTAGGTCTCGGCTCTTCACGGCGCCTGCGCACAGGCTATGCGCAGGCGCCGTGAAGAGCCAAGCCTATTTTGGCTATTTCCGGAGAAGCGTGACGTGCCAGGGCCGGCCGTCAATCACCTTCTCTCTCCATAGGAACGCCCATTCCCCGGAATCTTCAATGTACAATAGCACTGTGAGTACGGGGATAAAAAAATACAGACAGGCATACTGTAGCTCGCGCTACTATGCCGAATTTAATGCTAGAGGAATTTTTTTTTTTTTTTTTTTTATATAGGGTGAACCCCCGCTTTAATATTGTTATCTGGTGCTCGCTGTGCTGTATATGCTTTTAATAGTTGATCACTACAATAAATAGTGTGCAGCCATTCATCCAGAGTTTAGACCTATTTTAACCATTGTAAACATGAGGAACCCCATTGTACACTAATATAAACTTCTCTTAATAATGTCCCATTAGGGATGGTCCCGATGTATGAACCGAACATATGGGACGTTTGCGGCAAATCTGAGTGCGCGGAGTGCCACATAATAGACTGTGAGGTCGCAGTGCACTGACAGCTGGCGATTGGCCAAAGCATGCTCCTGACTTCCATGCTTTGGCCAATCACAGCACAATCTGCTGTGTGAGCCATGATTGGCCAAAGGCAGGGTGTTTTGGCCAATCATGGCTCCGGGGTCCACTATATATGCCCCACATTATATAAGGTGGCTTACATGGCTGTCGTATGTAGTGTGATATGTGAAAGAGACTGAGAGAACTTGAGCTAGATTAGGCAGGTTAGTTAGTGGTGTGTAGGCGCAGTTTAATATATATATATATATATATATATATATATATATATATATATATATATACAGTGCAGTCAGTGTAGACTATATATACAGTGCAGGAAATGTATTAATATATATATATATATATATATATACATATATATACCGTGCAGTCAGTGTACAGTATATAATATAGTGCATTAAAGTGGTTAAGGGAAACCCTATGACAGAATTAAGAAAAAAATGGCATGGGGTCCCCCCAAAATCCATACCAGGCCCTTTGGGTCTGATATGGATTTTTAAAAGGAACTCCATGCCAAAATGAAATAAAAATTGGCGTGGGGTCCCCCCCAAAATCCATAACAGTCCCTTATCTGAGCAAGCTGCATGGCAGGCCAGGAAAGGGGGGACGAGTGAGTGCCCCATACTCCTGAACCATGCGAGGCCACATGCCCTCAACATGGGAAGGGTGCTTTGGGATCCCCATAAGTACATTGTCCCCATGTTAATGGGGACAAGGACCTCTTCCAGGCAATCCTGGCCATTGGTTGTTGGGGTCCGCAGGTGGGAAACTTATCGGAATCTGGTAGCCCCATTTAACAGGGGGACCCTCACATCCCGTCCTCCTATTTGAATGGATATCGGGTACATTGTATTCCTACCCATTCACCCAAAAAAGTGTCAAAAACGGAAAAGCACAACAGACAGTTTTTGACAATTCCTTTATTACAAATAAACATCTTTTTAAATCACGCCGCCCGACGGACCATAAAAATAAAAATAAAAGTTTTCTGTTGAATAGTGCCCTCTAACGGAAAATTCCCACTCCGGGCTGCGCATGCACAGTATTGAAAAGCACAACAGCCATTTTTCCCGATCAGCTGTTGTGATGGCCTGACAGCACATTGCAATGCACTGGAGACAATAGCCGAAGAGCGCAGAGGGACAACAATATTATTCTCAAATTCTGTTAATTGTTGTGAAGGGTGTTTTTTTTTGGCATTGATGGGTGGGTTCAGTGCTGCAAAGGGAAAATGTTATTCTCTGATTCATACGCCCTACAAAGCACTGATCCCGCCCATCAAAAAAAAAACTGTCCTTCAACATACTGAACGCACCCCGCAAGTGCGAGGCAGAAACAGAGAACAACATTGTCCCTTTGCAGCACTGAACCTTCCCATTAACACAAAAAAAAAACACTCTTCACAACACTGAACATGCCCCGCCAGTGCGAGGCAAAATCGGAAAACAATTTTGTCCGCTTGGCACGTTTTGTCACAGAGATACATTGTTATCAAAAGCAGGGGTAAGTATAACATGTTTTTTATTTTTTTAGAAAAAACACAGAGACTTTTCTATCACTTTAACCACTTAACCCCTGGACCATATTGCTGGTCAAAGACCAGAGCACTTTTTGCGATTCGGCACTGCGTCACTTTAACTGACAATTGCGCGGTCGTGCGACATAGCTCCCCAAACAAAATTGGCATCCTTTTTTTCTCACAAATATAGCTTTCTTTTGGTGGTATTTTATCACCTCTGTGGTTTTTAGTTTTTGCGCTATAAACAAAAATAGAGCGACAATTTTGAAAAAAAAAATATTTTTTACTTTTTGCTATAATAAATATCCCCCAAAAATGTATAAAAAAAAAATTTTTTCCTCAGTTTAGGCTGATACGTATTCTTCTACATATTTTTCTTAAAAAAAAATTCCAATAAACGTTTATTGATTGGTTTGCGCAAAAGTTATAGCGTTTACAAAATAGGGGGTAGTTTTATGGCATTTTTATTAATATTTTTTTTACTAGTAATGGCGGCGATCAGCGTTTTTTTTTGCTACTGCGACATTATGGCAGACACTTCGGACACTTTTGACACATTTTTGGGACCATTGGCATTTTTATAGCAATCAGTGCTATAAAAATGCATTGGATTACTATAAAAATGCCACTGGCAGGGAAGGGGTTAACACTAGGGGGCAGGGAAGGGGTTAAGTATGTTCCCTGGGTGTGTTCTAACTGTAGGGGGTGGCCTCACTAGGGGTAATGACTGATCGCTGTTCATACATTGTATGAACAGACGGTCAGGCATTTCTCCCCTGACAGGACCGGGAGCTGTGTGTTTACACACACAGCTCCCGGTCCTCGCTCTGTAACGAGCAATCGCGGGTGCCCGACGGCGATCGCGCGGGAGTCAGCGACGAGCGAGGGGCGAGGAGCCAACGTTATTGTGCGGGCTCTCGCGCAGGGGAGCCGACCTGCCGCCGTAGAACTGCGGCGGCTGGTTGGCAAGTAGTTAAAATAAGCAGATAATTTGACAAATCTTCATATTTACAGTTGTATGCAAAAGTTTAGGAACCCCTGACAATTTCCATGATTGTCATTTATAAATATTTGGGTGTTTGGATCAGCAATTTCATTTTGATCTATCAAATAACTGAAGGACACAGTAATATTTCAGTAGTGAAATGACGTTTATTGGATTAACAGAAAATGCGCAATATGCATTAAAACTAAATTAGACAGGTGCATACATTTGGGCACCCTTGTCATGTTGTTGATTTTAATACCTGTAACTACTTAGCAATGATTAATTGGAACACACAGTTGGTTTGGTGAGCTCATTAAGCCTTGAACTTCATAGATAGGTGCTCCAATCATGAGAAATGGTATTTAAGGTGGCCAATTGCAAGTTGTTGTTCTCTTTGACTCTCCTCTGAAGAGTGGCAACATGGGGTCCTCACAACAATTCTCAAATGACCTGAAAACAAAGAGTGTCCACAGGCACACTTCTTGTTAAGGCCAGAAGTGGCAGGCCACATAAAATATTGAAGAGGCAAAGGCGAAGGATGGTGAGAGCGGTCAAAAACAGCCGACGGACCACCCGCAAAGACCTACAACATCAATTTGCTGCAGATGGTGTCACTGTGCATCCTTCAACCATTCAGCGCACTTTGCAGAGGGAGAAGCTGTATGGGACCGCAGACGTCAGTATAATTCAAACCTGCAAACATGCATACTATACCAAACAGAAGACACTCCACACTTAGTTAGTTTGGAAATAATTTATTGGCCATGGCCTGGTTTACTGGTTTACAAAAATATGAATAACGTCATAACTTTAAATTATTCAAATAATTTTTCTTAAAACCAAATCATCCGGAATACACCAAAACTCAACCCAGCCACTTAAGACTCAGGCTGACCATCATCTCTTCTTTAAATATATATCTTCACATATCCCCTTTGGTATTAACTCACAAAGGGACCCTACCACATAAACCTTTGGCCGCGACAGGGAGACAAAAAAAGGGGGGGGTTGGGAGGGAAGCTCTTCCGACGACTCCTCTCAGGTAATTCCAAGTCAGAGGGGTTCTATATATAGCCTCCCAAAGCACATTCTAGATTTTTCTAAGGTCACCTGACCCCTAAGCCCAATCACCTTTCACCTTTATACTCCTGTACTCCTAAGACAGATGACCTCCCGAAAACCAATAGAATATCCCCCTTTTACCGCACATGGGAGAGTGATGCAAAATAAGCCTTTTCGACACACACGTCACAAACTGTGTTGCTTGAGGTATGCAAACGCACATTTGGACAAGACAGCTTAATTTTGGAATAAGGTGCTGTGCACTGATGAAACAAAGATTGGGTTATTTGGTCATAACAAGGGGCGTTATGCATGGCGGCAAAAGAACACAGCATTTTAAGAAAAACACTTGCTAATCACAGTAAGATTTGGAGGAGGTTCCATCATGCTGTGGGGCTGTGTGGCCAGTGCCGGTACTGGGAATCTGGTTAAAGTTGAGGGTCGCATGGATTCCACTCAATATCAGCAGATTCTTTTTTCAACCTGACTAACTATGTAACTATGTAACTATGACCCAAACACTGCTCAAAATCTACTCGGGCGTTTATTCAGATGAACAAGTACAATGTTCTGGAATGGCCATCCCAGTCCCCAGACCTGAATATCATTGAACATCTGTGGGGTGATTTGAAGCAGGCTGTCCATGCTGGGCAACCATCAAACCTAACTGAGCTGGAGATGTTTTGTAAGGAGGAATGGTCCAAATCACATTAATCCAGAATCCAGACACTTATTACAGGCTATAGGAAGCATCTAGAGGTTGTTATTTCTGCTAAAAGAGGCTCTACTAATTATTGATGTGATTTTTCTGTTGGGGTGCCCAAATTTATGCACCTGTCTAATTTAGTTTTGATGCATATTGCGCATTTTCTGTTAATCCAATAAACCTCATTTCACTACTGAAATATTACTGTGTCCTTCAGTTATTTGATAGATAAAAATGAAATTGCTGATCCAAACACCCAAATATTTATAAATGGCAATTATGGAAATTGTCAGGGGTTGCTAAACTTTTGCGTACCTTGGATCTTTAATTAATTTATTAATATTTATTATACCAAGTCACAAGTATACATTTGATTTTTAAACTAAGAACGTGGATTTGTTCCACAGTAGATATTTTTTGGTCCTCTGTACTAACTTGGTTGCACTTTAGTTTCTTTTTTATTATTTCTGTGTAACAAATTGGACCATACTCTATATGATTTTTTTGCCTTACTCTGGATCACAATGAATATATGTCCTATTTAACCTTACCAACTTGTAACTTTGTGTTGATTAGTGGTGAAGCTGTAGTGGGAAGGAGACCAGGGTTGTATTTACATACCATACGGTTTTAGACACTTGAGAAATGAATGCCCTTTGCACAAGCTCTACCCCTTTTATCGCTCATTTATATAAGTAAAAACCACTGCTATAGTGCACTATTCTGAGCAACTTACTGTCTATTTTTTTCCTCACTGCTACTTTTTAAATGTTCAAACTAACAAACAATAGGAAGAATAGATGATTTTTATAATTCTTTCGCTGAATTTAGCTACGTACATATGCCCAGAGGTAGCCAGAGGAGGGAAACAAAATTAGAAAGAAAGTAACACAGTATGTACATTTTTAGGCTTGTGCTGGCCCTCTAACCCCACTGTGTTGGCCCATGAGTGCCATTATGGTAAATACTGCCTGAAGGAGTCCCACTTTCTGTGGCGTCAAGAATTAGCAAAAGGTACTGTACATTATAGGCAATAAATAGTGCTGAATCAACATCTTCATAAAATAGTATTCCCCAGTAATATAATGATCCAATTAAAGTAATTTAAGTATTGTATTATTTTACATTTAGCTTAGAAAGGTTGTCTTTTTATTAAGATATTGAGTTGTTAGTGTCTGCACCATGTAGAAATCACAGCACATCCCAACCTTGTAAATCACACATTTTTAAAAGGGAATCTGTCACAAACAAACCAGCATTTGGACGTGAAGCAATTCATTTAACAAAGTTACAAATGTCCACTGAGTCTGTAAATGTCCAGATAGATGTTATAATAATACAGAATCTATTCTTGGTGCAGCCACGTGGAATAATTATTTGCAGTGTCCAGGCACAGAACAATTTAAAGAGCTTAGCTTTTAAATCTATCCATTTGTTATGTTGAATTCTGCAAAAGTGTAAGAGCTTTAACAAAAGGTGACAAAACTGCCGAATGTCTACTGCTGGTTACTCATTTTCCCCAGAATTTCGTAAATGCGACGAAGCTCTGCTGATTTCCATCATCCAATCATGTGCAAGCAAAAACTACTGGGCCTGATTCCCAAAAGAGATACGCAGACTTAACTGCTGTTCAGTCTGTGCCTAACTTTGGAAACGATCCTCAAAAGGCTTTTTCCAAAGTTAGGCAGAAAATCTGACATGTGTAAGACACTTACACGGTCAAATCTTAGGATGCAGTACCGCATCCGCCGCTGGGGGCATTTCTCATTGAAATGCAGCTTTGAGTATGCAAATGAGGACTTAAGCAGATCCACAAAGCATTTCAGCATTGTGATTTCTGCGTAAGTTCCGAATTTGCTTGCGCAAAACTAGTGCTGGTTTTACAATGTGGAAAGTTAGTCACACCTTGTAAAGGCCCATTCAAGCGACGGCATTTGGTATGCATTCCTGAGGGTGAACTCCACGGCAATTTTTAAATTCAAAACCGGCATGGGTTCCCCCCCCAGGAGCATACCAGGCCCTTAGGTCTGGTATGGGTTGTAAGGAGACCCCCCCCACGCCGAAAAATCGACGTAGGGGGTCCCCCTACAATCCATACCAGACCCGTATCCAAAGCACGCTACCCGGCCGGTCAGGAAGGGAGTGTGGACGAGCGAGCGCCCCCCCCTCCTGAGCCGTGCCAGGCCGCATGCCCTTAACATGGGGGGGTTGGGTGCTCTGGGGCAGGGGGGCGCACTGCGGGCCCCCCCACCCCAGAGCACCCTGTCCCCATGTTGATGAGGACAGGACCTCTTCCCGACAACCCTTGCCGTTGGTTGTCGGGGTCTGCGGGCAGGGGCTTATCGGAATCTGGGAGTCCCCTCAAATAAGGGGGCCCCCAGATACCGGCCCCCCACCCTAAGTGAATGGATATGGGGTACATCGTACCCCTACCCATTCACCTGGAGGCAAAAAGTAAAAGTTAGTAAACACACAACACAAGGGTTTTTAAAATAATTTATTATTCTGCTCCGGAGGCCCCCCCTGTCTTCTTTATTAGCTCTAATACCAGGGGGGCTTCTTCTTCCGCTCTCCGGGGGTCTTCTTCCACTCTCCGGGGGGGTTTCTTCTTCCGCTCTCCGGGGGGGGCTTCTCCGCTCTCGGGGGGTCTTTTTCTCTCTTTGCCGCTCTCCGCTGTTGACTCGGCGAACCCTGGTTCTTCTGCAGCTGTCCGGTGCCTTCTTCTTCAGCGCTGGCTGCCTGCTATCTTTGTGTGTTAGCTCAATTACTAGCAGGCAGCCATCGCGGTCTTCTGTGACGTCAGGTTCTTCTTCTCCCCTCTTCCGATGTTGACTCGTCGCCTCTTGTCACTGCAATGATGGAAGCGCGCCTTGCATCCCATTTATATAGGCATCACCGTCCCATCATGCTCCGGCAGGTACCCACGTGGTGGGTGCCTACCCACGTGCACCCACCACGTGGGTACCTGCCGGAGCATGATGGGACGGTGATGCCTATATAAATGGGATGCAAGGCGCGCTTCCATCATTGCAGTGACAAGAGGCGACGAGTCAACATCGGAAGAGGGGAGAAGAAGAACCTGACGTCACAGAAGACCGCGATGGCTGCCTGCTAGTAATTGAGCTAACACACAAAGATAGCAGGCAGCCAGCGCTGAAGAAGAAGGCACCGGACAGCTGCAGAAGAACCGGGGTTCGCCGAGTCAACAGCGGAGAGCGGCGAAGAGAGAAGAAGACCCCCGGAGAGCGGAGAAGCCCCCCCCCGGAGAGCGGAAGAAGAAACCCCCCCGGAGAGTGGAAGAAGACCCCCGGAGAGCGGAAGAAGAAGCCCCCCCTGGTATTAGAGCTAATAAAGAAGACAGGGGGGGCCTCCGGAGCAGAATAATAAATGATTTTAAAAACCCTTGTGTTGTGTGTTTACTAACTTTTACTTTTTGCCTCCAGGTGAATGGGTAGGGGTACGATGTACCCCATATCCATTCACTTAGGGTGGGGGGCCGGTATCTGGGGGCCCCCTTATTTGAGGGGACTCCCAGATTCCGATAAGCCCCCGCCCGCAGACCCCGAAAATTACGTCACACTCATGCGCAGTACGGCCAGCGCGGGAGCGCGCCTCATTTAAATTTTAAACGCCCCCCGGAGAGGAGGACCGCCTTGCGACGGCGGCACTTAAGTTACACGGCCTGAAATTTCTAGGTAAGTGCTTTGTGGATCAGGCACTTAGGTAGAGATTTTAAGTCAGTGTAACTTAACTGCTGAAAGTTAAGTTAGGCAGCTTTTTTGGGAATCAGGCCCACTGTTTTTTTTATTATTATTTCTTTGCATATGATTGGGTATTGTTTATAACGTGAAGCTACACCACATTCACTAAGCACTGGAGAAAATGAGTGCAACTGTACTTGCAAAGAGCACAGTCTATTTGCCTTTCGTAAATCAACCTCATTAATGTAGCCTACCTAGGTTCACCACTCTCTTATGTCTGTAATGTCACAATCCTGGAACTACCCCCTTTCTGTCTCTTAGATACAGAAACCCCAAAGTAAAAAAAAAAAAATGCCAGCACTAAGAAGCTCCTCAGAGTCACCAATCAGATTCAATAAAATTAACAGAGTGCAGAAGGGGCAACTATGGAACAATGAGGCTGAGGAGGAAAAGCCTAGATGAAGCTAAATGTCCTATAATCAGAAAAAGGAGGGCACTATCTGACCTGCTATAGTTTCTAATGCACACTTTTAGCATGCACAGTAGAGCTGCATGAGTCTGGCTAAAATAAGAATCACAATTTTTTTGCTTAGAAGATAGATCACGATTCTCTCACGATTCTCACGGCGTAACATCATCTTTCACATTAAAACAAAAAAATGGGCTAACTTTGCTGCTTAGTTTTTTTTTTTTTTTTTTTTTATTCATTAAAGTGGATTTTTTCCTTAAAAATTGCATTTGAAAGACTGCTGGGCAAATACAGTGTGACATAAAATATTGCAGCAATTGTCATTTTATTCGGTAGGGTCAATGCTAAAATATATATGTTTGGCAGTTCCAAGTAATTTTTTAGCAAAAAATATTGATTTTAAATTAAGAAACAAGTGTCAGAAAAAGATTTAGGGGCAAATCCACAAACGTACGAGCGTCCGTCGCATTATTTTACGTCGTCTCTAGTTGGTTTTTTTGGGCGTATAGTTAAAGCTGCTATTTGGTGGCGTACGCAATGTTAAGTATGGCCGTCGTTCCCGCGTCGAATTTAAATTTTTTTATTTCGTTTCCGTAAGTCGTCCGTGAATGGGGCTGGACTCAATTTATGTTCACGTTAAACCAATGACGTCATTTAGCGCAATGCATGGCGGGAAATTTTAGGGACGGCGCATGCGCAGTTCGTTTGGCGCGGGGACGCACTTCATTTAAATGAAACACGCCCCCTACTCATCACATTTGAATTCCGCGCCATTACGCCGCAAGAGATAGACTACTCTGCCGTAACTTACGGCGCAAATTCTTTCTGGATTCGAACCAAACAGAAGTAAGTTACGGTGGCGTAGCGTATCTCAGATACGCTGCCCCTTAGACTTTAAGTGGTTAAACTTCCTGCATTTACACACAGAAGTTTGCTCTAAGGCCTCATGCCCACAGACTTTTTATAGCCACTTTTATGAGCGTTTTTTGCAGCTTAAAAATGGCTCTCCATGTTAGTCTATTGCAGGGGTAAGCAATTAGCGGACCTCCAGCTGTTGCAGAACTAAAATTCCCATGAGGCTTAGCAAGACTTTGACAGCCACAAGCATGACACCCAGAGGCAGAGGCATGATGGGACTTGTAGTTTTGCAACAGCTGGAGGTCCGCTAATTGCATATCCCTGGTCTATTGCCTCATGCCCACCATGAAGTTTTTGAGCTGTAAATGGCTGAGACATTTTTAAGCTGCAAAAAAAACAGGACCAGTGCGTTCTGAAGCTCCAGCGTTAGAACTGTAAAGATGTCAGACGCCGGCAAAGGGTGTTAAACGCGATTTAACAAGGCTTAATGCTGTGTTAAGCCTCGTCTGGTGTTTCTTTCTCTATTCAAAATCAATGATTCCCTATGGGAGCCCATTGATTTGAATAGAGGTTGCACCAGAAGTCGGATCATGACGATCCGACTTGCGGGGCGACTCGTGTGTGGAGAATCTTGAAGGGGAACTTCAGTCTGGTATGGATCTTAAGAAGAATCCCCAACACCAAAACAAATATGGCATGGGGGTTCCATCAGGATCCATACCAGACCCTTATCCGAGCACGTAGCCCAGCAGATCAGGAAAGGGGCGAGCGCCCCCCCTCCTAGACCATACCAGGCCACATGCCCTCAACATAGGGAGGGTTGGTGCTTTGGGGCAGGGGGGGCACTGCGTCCCCCACCCCAAAGCACCTTGTCCACATGTTGATGAGGACAAGGGCCTCTTCCCAACAACCCTGGCCGTTGGTTGTCGGGGTCTGCGAGCGGGGGGCTTATAAGAATCTGGGAGTCCCCTTTAATAAGGGGGCCCCCAGATTCCAGACCCCCCACCCTATGTGAATGAGTATGGGGTACATGGTACTGAAGTTTATCCCTTTGATCTAAGAAGGAAGCGTTAGTTACAATGTTTCCTGTTAAAAACTTGGTAGACTGCCCAGATATTTTCTTTTGACGGCTGAGTGAGCAGATAAAGTCTCTCCACTTGTTATATGAAAGAATCGGCAAACTCTGCATTGGAGATCGCCAGGGGGGTTGAATCGAGATCATGATATTTTAACGATTAATTGTGCAGCTCTACTACACAGTGGGATTGATTTACTATTTCTGAAGAGTGCAAAATCTAATGCAGAAATGCATGTCAGCCAATCAGCTTCTAACTTCAGCTTGTTCAATTAAGCTTTGACAATAACCCCTGAAAGCTGATTGGTTTCTATGCAGAGCTGCACCAGAATTTGCACTCTCTAGTTTTAATAAATCTCTCCCAGTGTGTAGTGAAATAAGAGTGAGCAATTTAAATACAGGAAAGTAACAGTCACAAATGTCCAAGACAGAAGGTAAAGCTTGAGTTTAACTCTAAATGAACTGTTTTATTCTAAAACAGTTTAATGAATAACATTAGTGGCTTACTGCATATTTTCACTTGGGCCTGGAATATAAAGAGCAATGCAGTATCCCATAGCGGCCTAAATAAAATTAAGTTACTTATAGTGGGCACACTAGAGATTTGATGTATTAAAGCTGTGTCAACATAAACATTTTTTATAAGTAGCAACCAGACACAGTACTTGTTAAACTTTTAACCCTGCACTTCATAAACGACAGTTGGAAGCCGGCTTGCTATGGGCAATAAGAAATTATTTGCATTGTTTCATAATCCCCCCCCTAAGTCAATCTTATTTCTGGTTAGTTGCTGTTGGTGCTGTTTAGCAAAATGCTAAATTACACTCACAAACTCATCGCAATTTTTTCCTCACCTTTGTTAATCACATCACTATTGCCAGTTTTTATTCAACAATCCTATTTTAAATGTAGATTTCTAAGCATTTTTTATCTATGGCATATAAGAGCTAATCTAAACTGCAGTTTTATATGCAAACAGCTTTCTGTATCGTGCTCTTATATATTAGTCGTGAGGTATGAGTTCTTTGGGAGGAATGTTAGTATTCACTGCACATACTTGTAGATATCAAACGCCTTCAAGCATGTCCTTCAAAATGACTCCCAAATTGCATGCTTATTGCATATTGTATCACTACTACATAGACAGAAATCATTAAAAAGGCTTTTTCTTTCATGGCAATTCTTGTCAGGATGTACAAACCTGAAATATTGATCAACATCTTCTATGTTCTGAGTAAGAAATAAATGATGCATTAGTCTGCGTATGCATATATGCCTATTGCAGTAGCTACGAGATATTGTTCACATGGCAACTATAAATTAAAAAATGAGGGCAAAAGTTCAACCGAATAAGAATACTGATTTTGCAGTACTTTCTTTATATACTGTATAAGGTGTGTGTATATATATATATATATATATATATATATATATATATATATATATATAAAAACATGCATGCAAAAAGTGGAATTCTAATCAAACTCACAGGATTACTTACTGGATTGTTCAAGATCCACATTTGTTTTCTTCTTGGCTGTAATTCAATGGCAGTGTTCTTGTCACATAAATAAAGTGTACGACTTATCAATGTTGCTGAACCACAGATATCAAAACATACAGAATTTGCGAAAACTTTTCAAATTCTCATTTGTCATTCATCCAATCCATCATTCGTTCCTTCAATTAATTTTGGTATGCCTGGGAAGCTTGTGCTGTCCCTATACAATGTACTGTAGGTCTTGGCTTCTGCATTTACTGGTGGATCTTAGCTGCACCAGGGAGCTGAGCTTAGTTGAGAGTCACAGTGGAAGTTAATACCCATGTGGACAGTGAATGTGAGCGGGGGGTGGGGGTGGGGGCTTACCTGGCAGCATTCAAAGTTATTTTGTAGATTTAAAAGGTATTAAATGGCTTCTTTATGTGCCTCCTCTTCATCATTATAGATGTTTTCTAATCTTAGAGTGGAAGTAAAGTCAAAATCTAGCTAACGCTTAACCTACTCTCTGCCACATTCTAAGCCTAATCTATCTAGCCCTGGAAAGAAAACTATTTCTATACTTACCTGTTCTTCAGCCACTCTGGTCGCCATTGGTGGCTGCTGTGTGCAGGAGAAAACCAAAAACAGCTGGGAAATGCCTTGGAAGTGACATCACCCATAGACTTACTTTGGGGCTTCAGTTATTGTCTGCCTTCCCTGCACACACCTAGACAAAACCTGCCGCTGACAGCTCAGTGCAGGACCAGGTCGGAGCGGCTTCAGAACACGTAAGTATAACCATTTTTTCTTTTGCTAGGTAGAGGCTTAGAATGTGGTAGAGAGTAACTTTATAGTTAGTTTTGACTCAATTCCACTTTAATTCATGTGGCATTAAAGTGGACCTTTCAGTAAATTGTAAAGTAAATTCAGTAACATGACACCATATACAGAAACAGTATAGTTTTTTCAAAGTACCTCTACTATTTATGAATAAAAAGCTGTCTTTGAACTCCTGTGACATTGTCTAGGCTGAGATCATGTCATCAATCTGCTGTAGGCAGGAAGGAACATGTTGTCCTCTCCTCTAGTTATCAGACTGCAATATTGTAACGTTGTAGCAAGCCACAATTTCAGACATTTCAGCAGGTGAGCTATCCTGTACAATTGTACAGACAATTGCAAACAATATCTAGAACAGTGGTTCTCAGCTCCTGTCCTCAGGACCCACTAACATGCCAGGTTTGCAAGATAACTGAAATACGTCACAGGTGATATCATTTGCTGCTCAGTAAATGCAGTATTCCAGTCTGCATCTCCCCAAGGTAATACTTAAAATATGGCTTGTTAGTGGGTCCTGGGGACAGGTGTTGAGATTCACTGATCTAGAACCACACAGCCACCAGTAATTACATTACGTGTATCATCAGACTATGTCACAAGTTAGCCTGCAGTTTTCTGCTTCTTCATTATTACCTCCTTGCTACAGTGTTTCTCCATCTGATTCCTTTCACATGTGTGGCTTGGCTGTGCTCTGATTCATTTACCATCTGTGCTTGTTCGCTGCCCGCCCTAATTTCAGCTTGTCTTTTGGATTCCCTTTTGCCTGCTACTTGTACTCTGCACAACGGCTAGTCATACCTGGGGGCTGCAACTGGTTCCAGCTTGCTGCAAGGTCATCCCCACCATCTGGTGAAGAAGCAGGCTGGGGCTTAGACTCTGCGCCCTGGGGAACCCTGAGTTGGCGATCTACAAGAACTTATTACGACGGACTCCTGACAGTTTGCTCAGGTTATGAGCTCCTCTAAGCCACCGCAGCCTCTTCTCAATCAACTTCAGTGTTTGGGGCAGAGAGTTGACGTTCAGCAGGCTTATCAAGAATGGATTATGCAGAAAAGTTCCTCTGGTTTGGATCAGCTTCAGCTTGTACGCACTTCCTTACCCTTGGTTTCGGCTTCTGTTTCAGTCCCTGCTGTTCCAGCTCCCACAGTCCCTCCAGCAGAAGGCAGTCTTTCAAATCTCCAGCTGCCTCCACTGCCTTGCTTGTCTGGTGATCCTAACGCTTGTTGGGGCTTCATCAATCAGTGATCGATCCACTTTGAGATAGCGGGCCACTAATTTCCTACTGATCATTCCAAGGTGGCGTAAAAAGTCCGCCGGGAATCCCAGGGGTAAAACTGAAAAAAAGCCTTTTGGAAGAGGCTCTGGCTTGGGCCTTGCCATTGTGGGAACATCAAGATCCTATTGTTTCCAGTCTCTTTGCCTTCCTACAAGCTTTTCATAAAACCTTTGATTTTCCTGGCAGGGCCTCATCCGCTTCTGAAACTCTTCTTCGGCTTTGTCAAATAAACATGACTGTTGGTCTATATGCAGTTTAGTTTTGCACCTTGGCTTCAGAACTGGCATGGAATAATGAGGCCCTTACTGCAACCTTTTGGCAAGGTCTAGTGGATTGTATTAAGGATGAATTAGCTGGCAGAAATATAACCACCCTGGATGCCTTGATCGCGGTTAGAGCCAAAATCGATGTCCGTTTCCAGGAGCGAAATCTGGAACGGACTGCTCCACACCACCCCCCAGTGGGCCGATTCGCTCCTGTTGTCCAGAAAGCTTCAGAACAACCCATCTCTACAGCTGTGTCAGCTTCTGAAGAACCAATGCAATCAGGCCAGACATGCCTCACTCCACAAGAGCAGTCACGTTGCCTGAGATTTAGCCTATGGCCCGGATTCAGAGACGAGTTATGACGTCGTAACTCTGAGTGTGCGGGGTCGTATTTATGCGCCTGAATCAGTTACGCATAGATTTCCCTAAGATCCGACCTGCGTAAGTCTCTTACACCGTCTTTAGGCTGCATATTTACTGTCACGTACCTTACCAGAGGCCGAAGTGCTGAGAGGGCTTCCCTTGCGACTGAGTGCAGAACGCCCCCTGGAGGTGAGACAGGGGGTGCTGTGCCCGGAGATGCAGGGGTTGCCAGCTGGGACTTGCTGAGAAGGTGTAGAAGCTCAGCTATCCACCAGGATACGTAGTTAGGCAGGGGTACCACGGAAGTACCAGATGAGGTAGGTACGCAGGGAAACCCAGGGGCGGAGTCAGGAGCCAAGCCGGAAGTCATGCACAGGAAGCAGGATGTAGTTGGAGTAGGTCAGAAGGCAAGCCGAGGTCATACACTGGAACAATCAGGCAGGAACAGGATAAGGGTAATCCGAAAGACAAGCCGGGGTCATGCACTGGAGAAGTCAGGTCAGGCAAGCCGGGTCGTCAACGGGTAAACAGGAACACAGGAACAAGGGCTCAGGAACACACACAGGCTAACGATCATGCAGCAGTTGGTAACTGCTGCAGCAAGTCTTTAAATAGGGCACTGACGCCAGGAGTCCCGCCCGCATTGCGTGCGTACTGGCGCACACGCATGCGCAGTGAAGAATACAGGATTTGCAGAGTTGTTGCCCGTTTGCGCGCGCATGCGCGTTGCGCGCATTTGCGCGCGCATGCGCACTGCGCTTGCTGGTCCGTGAAGAGCACGTCTGACAGCTCTTCCACGGTTGGTTCCCTGACAGTGCCCCCCCCTCAGGGGCAGCCTCCGGATGCCCAGACGTACTTGCTTCTCTGGATATTTCCTGAAGAATTCAGCCAACAGTTTAGGGGCATGAACATCCTTTGCAGGTTCCCAAGAGCTTTCCTCGAGAGAATAGCCCTTCCATTTTACTAAATATTGAATTTGTCTACCTCTCTTTCGACTATCCAAAATGGCTTCCACTTCGAATTCTGTGTCCTCACCCACTGTAACTGGAGGCGGAGGTGGATCTTCTCTTCCAGGAAAGGAACCGGTAATGGTTGGTTTGAGAAGTGAGACGTGAAAGACTGGATGAATCTTGTAGGTATTTGGCAGGGATAATTCGAAGGCCACAGGATTCATTTTTTTCTTAATTTCGAAAGGACCAATGAACCTAGGACCCAGTTTCCGGGATGGGCAGGACAGTTTAAGGTTCAAAGTGGAGAGCCAAACCTTGTCTCCTACTTCCAAAGTCGGACTCTCCTTCCTCTTTCTGTCATAGTATTTTTTATAGTCCTCCTGGGATCTTTGCATAGTTTCTTGAAGAATCTGTAAATTGTCTTGGAGAAAGGTTAATCTGTCTTGTACGGCAGGCACCGTTGCTTCAGGAACGGTATTGGGCAAAAAGGACGGATGAAAGCCGTAATTTACCCAAAATGGAGACTGGTTAGTGGTGGAGTGTACCGAATTATTGTATGCAAATTCGGCACATGGAAGTAGGGCTACCCAATTGTCCTGAGAGGCGGTGGAAAAACAGCGGAGATATTGCTCTAGTGTTTGATTGGTTCTCTCAGTTTGGCCATTACTTTGTGGATGATAAGCGGATGACAAGCAGATTTTGATGTTCAAGGCTTTACAGAGAGCCTTCCAAAATCTTGAGGTAAATTGCACCCCTCTGTCGGATACAATACTACTGGGCAGGCCATGCAATCTCACAATCTCCTTGATAAATGTATGTGCCGTGTCCATGGCCGAGGGGGTCCCTAATAACGGCAAAAAATGGGCCATCTTCGTTAGCCGGTCGACCACCACCAGGATCGTGGTAAACCCTTCAGAGGGGGGTAATTCCACTATGAAATCCATAGATATCGCTTTCCATGGATGGTCAGGGACAGGTAGCGGTCTTAACAGACCCCAGGCTTGCGTGCGGCTTCCTTTACTTCTGGCACAAACTGTACAGGAACTTACAAAGTCCTTGCAATCCTTCCTCAGGTCCGGCCACCAATAGGATCGCTGAATCAACTCAGAAGTCTTATGGACCCCAAAATGACCCGCAAGCTGGTGTTCATGAAGGGTCTTGAGAAGCTGAAGTCTGGCTCCCTCAGGTACAAAAATCGTATTTCCGTGCCACAGGAGCCCTTCTTGTTTTCTGAATGCAGAACTCTCGGATTCAGGACATTGAGCAGAGGCTTGTTTCAGAGCTGACTTTAGGTCGGGCTGAATCAACAAAAAATTCTGGGGGGACAGGATGGTGCTAGGAACGACAGTCTCTGGAGTTTCTGGGAACATGCGTGAAAGGGCATCTGCTTTACCATTCTTGGACCCCGGGCGATAGGTAAGATGAAAATTAAATCTTGAAAAGAATAAAGCCCATCTGGCTTGCCGTGGTCTTAATCTCTTGGCAGATCTGAGGTACTCGAGATTCTTATGGTCTGTGAATACCATGACGGGATGAGCAGCACCTTCCAGGAGATACCGCCACTCCTCTAAAGCAGTTTTTATTGCCAGTAACTCCCGGTCCCCCACGTCATAGTTCTTTTCCGGCTGGCTCAATTTTCGGGAGAAAAGGGCTATTGGGTGTAACAAAGCTTTAGGGCCCTGTCGTTGAGACAGGACGGCCCCTACGGCAACTTCTGATGCGTCGACCTCGAGGACATAAGGTAGCGTTGGATCCGGGTGTCGTAAGATGGGAGCTGAGGTGAACAGAGTCTTTAGTTTACTAAAAGCCTCCTGGGCCTCCTGGGTCCACTGAAAACGGGTATGCTGGCGGGTCTGCTGGGTAATGGGGGCAATGATGCCAGAAAAGTCTTTAATAAACCTCCTATAGAAGTTTGCAAACCCGATGAACCTTTGGATGCCCTTCTTATCAGTAGGGGCTGACCATTCCAAAATAGCGGACACTTTCTGAGGATCCATGGAGACTCCGGACGTGGAAATGATTAGACCCAGGAACTGTATGGAAGATTTTTCAAATTCGCACTTTTCCGCTTTTGCGTAGAGCCCGTGCAACCTTAATGTGGCTAGTACCTTCCGGACATGGGTTCTGTGTAATTCCAAGGTAGCAGAAAAAATAAGAATGTCATCTAAGTAAACAATAACAAAGTAATCTAGGAACTCTCTAAAGATGTTGTTCACGAAATGTTGAAACGTCGCTGGGGCATTACATAGGCCGAAAGGCATAACGAGATATTCGAAGTGTCCAAAACGGGTTCTAAAGGCAGTCTTCCATTCGTCCCCTTCCCGGATGCGCACAAGGTTGTAGGCACCTCGAAGATCGAGTTTCGTAAAGACTCGTGCAGTACGGAATCTTTGAAAAAGTTCGGGGATGAGAGGTAGGGGGTAGCGATTCTTGATGGTGATTTTATTGAGTTCCCGGTAATCCACACAGGGCCTGAGGGTGTGATCTTTTTTCTCCACGAAGAATATCCCGGCACCGGCTGGAGAGGAAGATGGGCGGATGAACTTCTTTTCTAGGTTTTCGTCAATATATTGACGCAAGGTCTCGAGCTCAGTCTCTGAAAGTGGGAATATTCGCCCAAAGGGGATTTCTGCACCAGGCAACAACTCAATAGGGCAGTCGTAAGGACGATGGGGTGGTAACGTATCGGCCTTCTTTTTGTCAAAGACATCTAGAAAATCATGATAGACTGACGGAACATCTGGGTTAGAAGTGGAGACTGGCTGGACAGTGAGACAACTGGGATGAACTATAAGCTCGGGCCTCATGCAGTGCTGGCGGCAGTAACTTGATTTGAAGGAGATACTCCCTTTGCTCCAGTCTATCTGTGGGCTATGTGCCCGTAGCCAAGGGAGTCCCAGGATCACAGGAAACATCGGTGAACAGATAACATCAAGACAGAGGAACTCTTGATGACCAGAATCAGTTGAGGTGAATATAGGGTAAGTCTCTTGGGTAACAGGCCCTGAACAAGGTGGAGATCCATCAGCTAAATGAATCTCAAGTTTATGTGTCTTGTTCCGCAGAGGAATTTGGTAGTCTTTAGCAATGGAAATGTCCAAAAAGCAACTACAAGCCCCGGAATCGATGATTGCTGGGAATCTGACCTCCCCACTTGCCAACTGTAATGCGACATGGAGAACCAGGTGAGTTGAGGAGGGGTTCGGAATTCGGAGATGCAGCAGGTTGCGGGGAGAAGATCTACAGGGTCGGATTGGACAGTTGGAACGAAAATGTCCGGCCTCTCCGCAGTAAAAACAAAGGTTCGCCTGCCGGCGATGAAGTCTTTCATTGGGGGTCAGGGCAGGGCGAACCATGCCAACCTGTATAGGCCTCCTATTGAACGTGGCCGAAGAGGAGGGCGCGTGAGCGTCTGGAGCCGTAGACTGACAGTGAGAGGGCCGGCAGGCACGTTCAGACAGACGCTCTCGCAGGCGCCTGTCAAGTTGAATGGCGAGTTGAATGAGCCCCTCCAGGGCGGCAGGAGCCTCTACTCGTGCCAGTTCGTCCTTAATAAGTTCAGACAAGCCCAGGCGGAATTGATGCCTGAGGGCGACCTCGTTCCATCCCGTGTCTGCAGCCCAGTTACGGAAGTCCACCGTATAGTCCTCTACAGGGCAACCCCACTTTAACAGTTTCTAAGGCAAAAGTTCTTGGCTGCAGGGTCAGGTACAGGATGCAGGAGACTTTGAACGCTCGGAATTTCTTTCGGTCACCTGAGAAATGTTCAGGAGTGGGTACACGGGGCTCCGGAGGAGGGAACATCGTTTGATTCGGGGGGTCGCTTTCAAGCTGGGAGTAGCGGTCCTGTAGGCACGTCACTGTTTGCGTAAGGGCTGCGACCTGCTGGCACAAAGTCCCAAGCGGGGAAGCACCTCCGTCGGCCTCTGAAACTTCTGGCTGCATGATACTGTCACGTACCTTACCAGAGGCCGAAGTGCTGAGAGGGCTTCCCTTGCGACTGAGTGCAGAACGCCCCCTGGAGGTGAGACAGGGGGTGCTGTGCCCGGAGATGCAGGGGTTGCCAGCTGGGACTTGCTGAGAAGGTGTAGAAGCTCAGCTATCCACCAGGATACGTAGTTAGGCAGGGGTACCACGGAAGTACCAGATGAGGTAGGTACGCAGGGAAACCCAGGGGCGGAGTCAGGAGCCAAGCCGGAAGTCATGCACAGGAAGCAGGATGTAGTTGGAGTAGGTCAGAAGGCAAGCCGAGGTCATACACTGGAACAATCAGGCAGGAACAGGATAAGGGTAATCCGAAAGACAAGCCGGGGTCATGCACTGGAGAAGTCAGGTCAGGCAAGCCGGGTCGTCAACGGGTAAACAGGAACACAGGAACAAGGGCTCAGGAACACACACAGGCTAACGATCATGCAGCAGTTGGTAACTGCTGCAGCAAGTCTTTAAATAGGGCACTGACGCCAGGAGTCCCGCCCGCATTGCGTGCGTACTGGCGCACACGCATGCGCAGTGAAGAATACAGGATTTGCAGAGTTGTTGCCCGTTTGCGCGCGCATGCGCGTTGCACGCATTTGCGCGCGCATGCGCACTGCGCTTGCTGGTCCGTGAAGAGCACGTCTGACAGCTCTTCCACGGTTGGTTCCCTGACATTTACGCTGGCCGCTAGGTGGCGCTTCCGTAGATTTACGCGAGGAATATGCAAATTAGGTAGATACGCCGATTCAGAAACATACGTCCGCCCGGCGCATTTTTTTACATCGTTTGCGTAAGGCTTTTTCCCGCGTAAAGTTACCCCTCATAAAGCAGGGGTAAGTCATGTTAGGTATGGATGTCGGAAACACATGAACAGCGTCGTATTTTACGTTGTTTAGGTAAGTCGTTCGCAAATAGGGCTGTACGTAAGTTACGCTCACGTCGAAAGCATTGACAGTTTGCGGCGTAATTTGGAGCATGCGCACTTGGAAACGTTCACGGACGGCGCATGCACCATTCGTAAAAAAATTCAAATACGTGGGGTTACAAGTAATTTAGATAACACACGCCCACATCATCCACATTTGAATTAGGCGGGGCTTACGCCGACACATTTACACTACGCCACCGTAACTTAGGGCGCAAGTTCTTTCTGAATACGGAACTTGCGCCCTAAGTTACGGCGACGTAATGTATCTGAGATACGTTACCCCCGCCGATAGATACGCAATTGTATCTGAATCCGGGCCTATGTCTTTACTGCGGAGCTGATGGTCCTATAAAAAAAGTCTTGTCTGCCCAGGAAGCTCTCGGGTCTAGGACGCTAAGAGGGAGAGGATCTAGACCAGAACCTGAATTCCGCCACTTACCCTCGATCATACCTGTCTCCATTCGTTGGGCCCTGGACACGTATCAGGTTTCTGCATATGTGGAATTTCATTGAGCAGTCTTTGGCCACTGAATTGGGCATTCATCTTGTTCCTATGGCAATGCCCCTATCAGTATCTGCAGTGGATGGCTCTTCCTTGGCCTTAGGACCCCTACGGTTTCGAACTGCCCCCATAACTATGCATATTGGTGTCCTTCGTTGTGAAGAAGTCTACTTCCTGATCCTTCCTAAGTCCTCTAGCTCCATCATTCTTGGACTTCCATGGTTGCAGAAACACTCACCCTATATGGATATGGAGTGTTATCTTGGGATTCGCAATGCCATCAGACTTGTCTCCCTAAGGTCTACCCACCTCTCCGTGTACCTGTGGATGAGGTCACTACCTCTCCGATGCACTTTTGGCCTTATCAGGCCTTCCAAGATGTCTTTTGTAAAACCCAGAGGTTGAGTCTAACCTCGCTCCATCCCTGATGCCCCGTACACATGATCGGGATTCCCGGCAGTAAATGTCCAGGAGAATCTGCAGAAAGGGTTTATCCATAAATCCAATTCTCCTGCTGAGGCTGGCTTCTTCTTTGTGTTTAAAAAGGATGGTGCACTCCAGCCCTGCATTGATTATAGAGGTCTCAATGCCATCACCATTAAGAATTGGTACCCGCTAGCCTTGTTTTCTAAACTTTTGGGTGGACTACATGGTGCTTGAATTTTCTCTAAGTTAGACCTCCATGGAGCATACATTCTAATTAGGATTTGTAAGGGAGATGAATAAACACCAGAGATGGACACTATTAATATCTTGTAATTCCCTTTGGCTTATGTAATGCCCCAGCTGTCTTCCAGGACCTTGTTAAAGACATTTTCTCTGATCTCCTAAACATTTGTGTCAATGTGTATCTGGATGACACACTCATCTTTTCTCCAGACTTGAACACTCATTGTCAGTATGTTTGTATGGTTCTTCTACGTCTGCGGGACAAGGAACTATACATACATTTGGAAAAGTGCCTTTTGCCTGCTGCTTGTACTGTGCACATACGAGTGGTCTCTGCATCCTTGGCCAGGCATACCTGGGGGCCGCGACCTGGTTCCAGCTTGCTGCAAGGCCATTCCCACCATCAGGGGCTCTGGTGAAGAAGCAGGCTGGGGCTTAGACTCCGCGCCCTGGGGAACCCTGAGTTGGTGATCTACAAGAGCTCACTATTACAGACTCCTGACATACTAAATATAAATAAACTGGTCATTATGAGGATTCTCACTCAAAAAGCCACCTAGTTTATAAACATCTATGGACCTTGACCGTCTTAGCATAGCCTGTCCCAGAACTTCTGAGTTTTGGGCAGATTTAAACCTTACATGGCTCTCAACTTTGCTTGCAACTAACGATGAGATAAGGTTTGGGCCATAACTGACCAATTTAATTTGTCCGAATATGGCCACATAGCCAATTAATTCACCAGGATCCCTTCCTCCTTGCTACGTGCAGCTGTGGTAGGGGAAATTGTCTAAGTTGTCTGGGCCAGTGGAATGCCAACATGTGACAGCCAGCTGCCCAAACCTTAGCTTATTACTACTTGCAACGTATGAAGTCAAGATTAAGCTGTATACATATTAGTTAATAGGGTCAAAATTTAGTTTACTTTTGTTAAGGTAAGAAAAAAACTTTACTAGATTCTTATGGGAGTACATAAAGTTGTATGTATTCACTTTTCTTTTACATTTGACCTGAAAAACTCCCATAAGAATACTGAAAGGGATCTAAATGCAGTTAAAAAACACTGCCCTCTATCTAACACAATACAAGGGAGCAGAGAGAACCACTGCTCTCTGGCATAGCGTTGGATCAAGAACGTGCTCAGGTAAGTATGGGGGCTGGGGGAGGAGTTGCACACAGAAAGTTTTTTACCTTAATGCAGATGTAGCGCTGTCCCCAGAGGAGCCACTGAAGTATGTTTGGTTCCATACTCTGCCACTCAACCCTAAGAACAGTCTCAGACCCTCTTGGCACACTTGGCAATAGTGTAAGTGCAAAGACCAATGAGAAACACACATGTTTAGAGAAAAAACACAGAAATTGTCTTTACTGCCATATTTCTGTGGAAAAGTAACAGACAGTAACCGTATATATATTCAAGTAATCAACTGAAGAGCAATAACTGAGATTAAGAGCAATATAGCTCAATACTATATTTAGGCTGCTCTAAGAGGATTCCAACCCCAAGAATAACGGCAAGAGCACAGGCAACACTTTAGCAATGGCAACTCTATATCAGATGGGTTACCTCTACTTAAATTGGCTCTATGAGTCAAGGCAGGAGGAGAGCAGAGGAATAACCCTCTCGTATGTCAGACCTCTCTCTTCTGTCCCCTAACATCACATGCACAATTACAAACACTGTACCCAGATCAATGTTCAATGAATTAACCCTCAGGGTAAACAATCCCACACACGCAACCCTGAACATGCGTGTGTGCCCATATGGCACCAGTATTTCAGTCACTTAAAGAAGGAAGAGGCCTTGTGTCTCTACTCCAGCTAGCCACTTTCATTGGTGCACTTAAATTTCTGAATGGCAACGCAAATCAATACAACTGGCAAGGATTACCAAACAAAGAATACAGGTTCTTCTTCAAGAAGGTGAATAAGAGCAATGGTGTCTGTATACAGTGTCTCTATATCTGGGTGGCCTGATGTCCTGTGACACTACAATGATGTCTGTATACAGCGTCCTCTATCTGTGTGCAGTGTCCTTGTTTCCTGCAAATGAGCAAAAGCTCTCTCACCGATCCTGTGGTCAAGGCCCAAACGAATGTCCTGGAACAGCCAGGCTCCTTTAGTGACCCGACTGGTCACCTCACACTGGAACTCTTCACAATGTCAATGCAGGTGTGTCTGGATATGCACCTGGGATCCCCCTCTCTCAGGCTGGATGTCCCAACTGGCTGTGGATGCCCAGAACAACACGGTGGACTGACCCGAGAGGCAGCACCTCTCCACTAACTCAAGTCCATTCCCCTGCCTTGTGGTAACTCAATTCCCTCAGGAGATAAAGATGGAGTATTTTGTTTCTCTCTCCCAAGAGCAGGGTGGCTCTTGTAGTTCTGTGTCCATAGAAAGCTATGGGCCATTTTAGAAGGAGACTACATATCTCAGAATCCTTTGCAGCTGCTACTGCTGCTGCTAAAGTCATTATCATTGGTTCCTGTGTCACGTACCTGGTAGGAGTCTGATATGATGAGGTCGGCCTCCCTTGTATCTCCAAACCAAGCCCCCACACTGAGGGATAGGAGGAACACAAGTGCCTGGGAATGTTGCTTGCAGAACTTGCGGTTGGAGTTGTAGGCTTGGTGGCACAGGCAGGACAACAGGTAAGGAGCTGGGATGAAGCTCAGTAGATCAGCTGATGTTAAAGAGGCACTCCAACCACTCCACCCCCCCCCCTTGTTTAAACCAACTTGCAGATTCAGGCTTTGTGACTTGCCAGAGCTTCCTGTGGTCAGGAGACAGGAAGATACTGGACCCAGGAGAACTGAGATGATAGGGAGCCAGCTTGGGTATCCAGAGGCAGTGTTGGAGCTGGCCAGAGGATGAAAGCAGAGTCGTGAGGACAGGCGGGCAGCAAGGTACAAGGCATTAAGCAGAAGCAGGGTCAGGTGAAAGCTGGAATCAGTAATCAGAGTATATCAGAGTCCAAAATCAGAGTCAGGGAAAGCCAGGATCCGCAACGGGTATCATGCAGGTTTAAACATGGTTCAGAGTTTCAGGACATAGCTGAAGACCTGTCAGCACTGTTAGAGAGTCAGAGCACCCTTTAAATAGGCCGTCTGGCACCATGTGCACTGGTATTCAGTAGAGTCCGTGGTTGACCGTGATCGTGCACGAGTGCATGCCAGGCACAAACTATTAGTTCTCTTACATCCTGTAATTGTCTTCACTCTGATTGGCTCCCTCCCCTCCTGCCAGTAGGAACACAGGGGAGAATGCAGAGTGGATAGCTCTGTGTGAGTCAGTGAAGAGAAAAAAAAGGGAGGGGGGAACCCTGCTGACAGTGACAGGCATGCTCTCCCTTACAGACGAACCTTTGCCAGCTTGGCCAGGCCGCAGGATATGAAGGGCACCTGCTACACAGAGAATGCATTAAGGTCAAAAACGTTCTGCCTTTGGAACCACTTTAAACTCCAGACAGATTTAAACAACACAAATGAATGCATTCATGTATTGTATGGATTCCTGTGCAGTTCTGTATTCTGTATATTTTCAAATGCAAGCAGTGTAAGTACCTAATCTTGACTTGGTATGGGTCATTTGCAATTCCTGTATAGCAGAGATCAGAATGAGAGGGGGAGAAGCAGAACAATTAGCCATCCAGTTGTGCTGTTGTGATCAGGTGTTAATAAGTGATGTGCTAGTAGGAGGCAGTTGGTCTCTTCAGTTGGTCTCTTCTTCTTTCACTGTATATTTGCAGATCAGGATAAGCAAATTACTTAGTTATTTAGCTGCAGTATAAAAAAAATCAGGTCTCCTGCCTTGCAAAACAGGATGGCTCTCTGAGGCAGAGCTATGTATTGAATTGTATTGTAACTGTACTATCTGCCCTGATGTTGTAAAGTGTTGCGCAAACTGTTAAAGCTATATAAATCTTGCATAATAATAATAATAATAATCTGTATATATTTAATATTTATTTGCTTGCCTAGAGTTTAGCTTTGAATTACAACAATACTGTATACCATTTATGCTTTAAACAGAAATATTAACCACTTGAGACCCACGCTATTGACAAAAGACGTCAACAGCGCGGCTCTCAGGTGCCAACTGGACGTCTTTGGACGTCATTTTAAAAGCATTACCCGCACGCGCCTCTGGGGGGCGCGCAGCGGGTAAACACTGTGCCGCCGATGGGGAGCCGATGCGTGTACCTGGCGGCCGCGATGTCCGCCGGGTACACGCGATCGTCGGTGACACAGCCGGTAACAGCAGGGACGTGGAGCTCTGTGTGTAAACACAGAGCTCCACGTGCTGTTAGAGGAGAAGAGACCGATCTGTGTCTCTTGTACATAGAGACACAGCATCGGTCACCTCCCCCTAGTCACCCCCCTCCCACCACACAGTTATAACACACCCAGGCTACACATTTAACCCCTTCCTCACCCCCTAGTGTTAACCCCTTCCCTGCCAGTCACATTTATACAGTAATTAGTGCATTTTTATAGCACTGATCGCTGTATAAATGTGAATGGTCCCAAATTTGTGTCGAAAGTGTCCGATACGTCCGCCGCAATATCGCAGTCCCAATAAAAATCGCAGATCGCCGCCATTGCTAGTAAAAAAACATAATTAAAAAAAAACATAATTCTGTTCCCCATTTTGTAGGCGCTATAACTTTTGCGCAAACCAGTCGCTTATTGCGATTTTTTTTTTTTTACAAAAATACGTCGAAAAATACGTATCGGCCTTAACTGAGAAAAAAAAGAGTTCTTAAAAAAATAAATTGGGATATTTATTATAGCAACAAGTAAAAAAAATATATATATTTTTTAAATTGTCGCACTTTTTTTGTTTATAGCGCAAAAAAAAACAACGCAGAGGTGATCAAATACCACCAAAATAAAGCTCTTTTTGTGGGGAAAAAAGGACGTCAATTTTGTTTGGGAGCCACATCGCACGACCACGCAAATGTCAGTTAAAGCGACGCAGTGCCGGAAGCTAAAATTTCGCCTGGGAATGAAGGGGGTTTATGTGCCCAGTAAGCAAGTGGTTAAAAGGCAAAACATTATATAATAAACTTTTTGTTATTTGATTGCTTGGTATAGATCGTGACATAAGGATGCAAAGTTTATACAAAGCTGATAATTAAACATTTTACCATTGCATGAGAGATCACCTGTCCATCTTTTCACAAGGGAATGTTTTGTACTCTAAACTTTTTACACAAGTTTTCTCATACTAAGGTTTCTTTTAGTTGTTTTGGCTCTGGGATTTCTGTCCATCTCACATGAGATACTACTGATATCAGAACAGACAGCCCTGAAGGCTCCTTCTGGTTACATCACAACCTAGAAAATGATATAGGGGGAACAAACTGTCATTCACATAATATGCAATACTAATGCTAAGTGAATGTGTAATGTGTGTTAGTAAGCATTTCTATGCCTGCATGGAAAAAAGTGTACTAAGTTGTAGAACACTTTTATATTTCTGCTAGAGCATCATTTTTTGCACTCTACCGTTGGCCATAGACTGAGAAAATTTTGACCGGTTTCTGATGAACAAGTCAAAATTTGATCATTGAGTGGCCTTGTTGTCACCACTCTACCCAACATCCTTCACTTGCACATAAGGCAACTGCTAATGGGTAGCCAAGAAATCGAATCACCAGTTTAGCCCTCACCTTAAAGTGAACCTGAACTCAGAATGTGTGTTATAGAAAACCTTTAAAAAATGTAATTGTGTCTAAGTACTGTAGCATTCTGGAAAATATACCCTTTGTTTTAAATTCCTCCTGAAAAACATTAGTGCACTTTTTGGTGTAGCACCCACTTCCTTGCTCCGCTGGCTTTTATCCCAGGTGTTAGACCTGCAGCTCTCTGGCAAATCCCAAAAGGGCCAGTGTACTGTGGACAGAAATCTGTAAAACATTTGTCAATGTGTCCCTAAGCCCCCATGTTTTTCAAGCATGTGCCTTTTAGATTTATAAATCAAATGGACTAAACATAAAAAAAAAAAAAATAGATTCCTCCATCCACACAGAGTGGAATACCCCCCCCCCCCCCACACACACACACACACACACACCTTCTGGGAAATTGAATTCTGAAAACAGGACTTGGGGCTGTCACAATACACTGACCAATGGATGGCTACAACTGCAGATAACCAAAAATTTTAGATGCCAGATGGAAAATAATTGGCTAAACAGCACCTGCATACAAACATATGCCAAAACTGTTAAAGTATTTTTACGAATACAATAGTCACATTTTCTCAGCACTGTTAAGCATAAATGGAGGTTATTTTTTTTTTATTGTTTTTATTATTATTCATCCTGCAGGCTGAACAACAAAAATAAGAAAACTGTATTGCCAGTTTAGGGTTCCCTCGTCTACTCTAATGTATTATACATATTTTTTTAGGGACACACAGGGCTTTCATTTGGTTGCAAATTTGAACATATATATATTTTTATTTACTTGGTTATTCATAGGGAAAAAAATAAATGTTTCTGTATTTTTTTTTTCGACTGCACCGTAATTTTAACACCCTTCAAAAGTTTAACCCAAAATATAACCAGCAAAGTCTGCTGATTACCATGATATCACATTAGTCCAAAGTTTTATGTAATGTAGCAGATTGGAAAAATTGTAAATGTATGCATTTTACTTTAGGGGAGCTTTATTCTCATTTTGAAGCTAAATTTAGACTTACGTAGGGGAAAAAACAGTTTGTGTAAATT
This sequence comes from Rana temporaria, assembly GCF_905171775.1. NCBI lineage: Eukaryota > Metazoa > Chordata > Amphibia > Anura > Ranidae > Rana > Rana temporaria. The sequence continues at coordinate 248,153,212 of NC_053492.1, forward strand.
GTCAGTGTAGCATTAAGATAACATTAAGTCAGGTTGATGAGGGAACAAATTAGCATGACAGTAACTTTTTCACAGGTGTGCAATTGCTAAAGATTTAAATGACTTTGCATTCACCATGAACACTTGATGTTTGCGCTGTGAATGCAAATGTTAACCATCTGACATCATTGTTGTGATTTGGGGATTTACCTAGGGAGAGAATATTTTCATTCAGCCTCATGCACAAGAATGCTTTTGTCTGTATAATATAAAATTAGGGAATTTTTCCATGAATGGGAAGATAAGGTTCTGTGTGCATCCACCCATAGAGATTAATGACTATGCTGTATGTGTGTGGTTGTACGCAGGTATACACTGGTAATGTAAACACATATATATCGTACGGAAACACGCCCATGCATTATATGTGTGTTTACGCAAGTATGCACTTTCTGTGCAAAGAAAACCCCTTGCATTTTATGTTGTACAGACAAATATTTATAATTTTCATATTCACTTCTTTATTTTTACGATTTTTTTACCTTCCTTTCTTATCATGGGTTATTGATCTGATCCATGAAGAACCAGGAGATAATCCTATTCAGATTTGCAGCAGATCTTTTATAATAATTTAAAAGGTAATTTGCTTACTGCAATCAGTCAGCAAATGATCACTATAGCAGTGATCTACTGCTGTATAAAAAGGCGGGGCAGAGCTTTGCCTTGACCCATGTAGGGAATGGAAGTGCAGTGATGTCACTGGTAATGATGCCACCGTTCCAATGTAAAAGCAGAATTTCGGCATTTATTTTGCTTTCACAGTGCACTCATATGGAGCAATCTGTAAAAGTATCAGAAGCCCAGGAGCTAATAATTTCACCTCCTGGGCTAGCACTAGATGCCAACTTTTACAGACAGCCAGTGTTTACAGCTCTAACCCTTGCATGTAACTGCAGGAGCCATTGGAAGATTTTCCCTATATTTCTGTTTTGGTGACAACTCAAAATTCTGGAATGCCCCTTACTTTCTGTTCTAGTGGTATTGCTCACCGGGATGTAAAGAGAAGATATATCTCCCCATTGTGCCACATACAGAAATACATTGAACATAATGGGCCAGATCCACAAAAGAGATACGCCGACTTAACTCGATTTTTCTAAATTTACACGGCGTGTATCTTTGCGCCCGATCCTCAAAACGAGAAGCGCCTGAAATTCGGGCTTTTCCGTCCTACCTAAAAATATTACGCCGGCGCATTCTCGTGCGCAAATTACGCTAGGCACGCCGCTTTATTTGATAGGCAAAGATGCAAATGAGGGAGATAGGGCGATCCACAGAATTAAGTGTGTGCGCCGTAGATTACGCCCTGTGCGCACCTGTTAGTTTTTTGGTGGGATTTTACACATTATAAAAGCAGCCCTAATTTTACACATGCCGTCTGAATGTCTGCTGAAGCAACACCATTCAGGAAGAGCTCAGCACACACACGTTCAGGACTGAAATCTCTCTGCCAAAATGCCAGGACCAGCAATGATACTAGCTGCATTAGTTGATATAGAGACACAAAGAAGGAGGAGGGCACAGAGGAGGAGGATGAGGGCACAGGAGAGGGTCTACCGCCCACGGCAAGATTTGTTTGGCATGCCTGCTTGTGAAGTTTACCGCACCTACAGATTTACCCGTGAGGCCATCCTGGAATTAACAACAATACTTCAGGATGATCTTACCAGCCCAACCCAACGCTCCCATGCCCTGCAGCCACTCACCAAAGTACTGGCCACTTTGCATTTTCTGGCCACTGGCTCATTCCAACGCACAAGTGGAGGCGTGGCTGGGATGGCACAATCCTCCATCAGCAGGTGTGTGCACCAAGTGGTCCCTGCAATCCTGCTGCGCATGGGAAATCAGTTTCAGAAACCCACCCAGGAGGATCAGCGTTTAAAGTCAATGACCGACTTTTACAACATTGCCAGATTTCCACGCACCATCGGGGCCATTGATTGTACCCATGTGGCACTACAACCACCCCATGATACTGAGCACATGTTCCGGAATCGTAAAGGCTGGCATTCCATTAATGTGCAAGTCATCGTCGATGCCCATGGCCTCATCTGGCACGTCTGTGCTAAATTTCCTGGATCCTGCCATGATAGTTACATTTACCGGCAGACACAGATCTCAAGAGATTTTGACCAGAACATGTATGAAGACAGCTGGCTGATTGGTGAGTGACATGTGTGTCAGGTATGTCCCCCCCATGATGCTGACATCACAAGGGGCACATGCATGACTAATATCCTCCTGTCTTTTCCCTTACAGGTGACTCAGGATATGCCTTGGGACCTCATCTAATGACCCCATTCAGGAACCCCCAAACCCCAGGAGAGCAACGCTACAACCAGGCGCACATACGAACCCGGGGAGTGGTTGAACGGACCTTTGGGCTTCTGAAGTCCCGCTTCAGATGCCTGGATAAGTCTGGGGGTACCCTGCTGTATTCCCCTGACTTTGTGTGTCAAATAATTGGGGCATGTTGCATACTCCATAACTTTGCCCTCAGAAGGGGACTGCATATTGACTTATGTAATGATCTGACCCCTGACCCAGGCAATACTATCCCAACCAACTCTACCCGGTCTGCTGAGGGCACAACAGCTAGGAGACGCCTTGCAGAAGGCATTTTTTCCCAGTAAATGTACATGATTAATGTCACAATAAGTATGTATTTTTTCACTGTAAATGCACATGATTAATGTCACAATAAGTATGTATTTTTTCACTGTAAATGCACATCAATAAAGTCACAATGATAATGCATGAATGCACACCACTGTGGTTCCTTGCACAGACACATCACATGCACATCGAATTGGATTAGATCCAAGTCCCCCCCCCCTTGGGACTTGGGAGCAGTAACGCCACGCCACGGCTCCAATTATGTCACTGTGCATTCATACACCATTCAGGAACCTGGGATTGCACTTCTCCCTGGTCCTGGGGATCCCTTCTCCACCAAAACTGAGGGTGACAACCTTAATTTCTTAGGAATGCCACCCCCCCACATTCACACATCATTCACACACATAAACCAAATCATAAGTACAGAAGACCAAATAAAAAAAAAAAAAAAATGCATAAAAAAAAAAAAACAAGTATCCCAGCAAATTTATTAGCGGCGGCGATTGCTACGCCTTGGCTGGGCAGGGGCACGGGCAGGGGCACGGGCAGGGGCACGGGCACGGGCAGGGGCACGGCCACGGCCATGGCCACGCAGTCGCGGAGGATGTCCATTGGGGGGGTGTTGAGCTGGGGAAGGAGGAGCCTCCTGGGGGGGTTGAGCTGGGGAAGGAGGAGCCTCCTGGGGGGGTTGAGCTGGGGAAGGAGGAGCCTCCTGGGGGGGTTGAGCTGGGGAAGGAGGAGCCGCCCCTGCTGGCCTGCCCTCCATGACCCCTGCAATGCGAGTGAGACAGGCAGTGAGGGCAGCCGCATTGGCCTGGCCAGACCTTGTATTGTCCTGCACAGCCTGGGTCAGGGCACTCAGCTCATGGGCCACGCGCGTTGTGGCGGTCTGTATGTCATTCAAACATGTTATGACCGCCGTTGAGTTGGTGGCCACATCACCGAGTGCCTCCATCATTTCACCCTGGCTGTGCTCCATCTGCGTCAGTTTTTCCAGAATTTTTCCAAGAATGCGGGTCTGCCGGGCATTGTCCTTCACCACACTGGCCGACAGACGCTCGCCCACAGCCACGGTCTCCTGGGTTGTCCCCCTGGCTGCCGCTGAGTCTTGCGGGCCTGGAGGAGGGGAGAGAGTGACCCTGGTGACTGGAGGCCTGTTGGGGGAGAAGTGGGAGGGGCTACCCCTGATGGTGGCCTGACTGGTGCCAGCCTCAGGGGTAGTCTCAGGGGAAGACTCAAAGGTCATCATATCAGTGGCCAGGAGGACTTCCCGGCCAATCTGCATATTTTCCTCCTCCTCCCCCTCATCATCCTCCTCCCACTCAACCTCAACCTCCTCCCCCTCAACCTCCTCATGAGTGGAGGTTTGGCCAATCCCCTCCCCTGGGGAATCCTGCCCTTCTTGGGACTCATCATCTGCCTGTCTTGGGGGTGGTGCTGCAGCCTGGCCCGATGGGCCTGCAACCTCCTGGCCTCCAACCTCCTGGCCTCCAACCTCCTGGCGTGGAACCTCCTGGCCTCCAACCTCCTGGCGTGTAACCTCCTGGCCATCTGTGGAGGACACAAAACAATCACATGTTTGAGGAACCACACACTTGGCACATCTTCCCTTCCCCCACCCACACATGCTAATCAACAGAGAATAAACCAAAAAACCTACCTGTCCTCCTAGGAACATCTGACGTATAGCCAGGCAGGCCCACCACCTGCTGTGGGTGGAAACACTGGGCCACTGCCCATTCCTCCTCCGTCAGTCTGACTGGGCAGGGTCCCCCTCCTCCAGTGCCCCTGGTATGGGCGTCGATCCTTGCCATCTTAGTCCGGACGACGCTTCTCAGATCGTTTATTTTTCTCTGTATGCCAGCGGGGGTCCTAGTCTCCCCCCCCCCGCCGCATTGATCTGGTCCGTGATCTTTTTAAGAAGCTGCCTCCTCCTGGCCGGGGTGGTGTTCTGGCTCTCAGGGCCATGCAGAAATCGCCCATATTTCACAATGCCCCGAGCAAGAATTTGCTTCTCTCCCAGGGTGAAATTAAGCTTCCTGCGTTTAGGGGGCATCTCATACACCACCCAGCAACAACAAACACACCCGACAAACAATCGACAATACACACCCAAAAACCTGACAAAAATCTATACCACAAAAAAATAAAGAAAATCTAAACACACAAGGACACAGCTAATAGTAATTCAAAAAGAAACACGCACCAACAAACAAACAAAAAACAAACACCAAAAAACAAACACCAAAAAACAAACACCAAAAAACAATCAGCAAAAACAATAACAAACAAATTAAATAAATACACTTCTCAAACACAAACAACAACTAGACTCTCCAACTCCTCAAACACTTTTCTCACAAACACAACTTACCAACACACAAACAAACAGAGCAGAAGCAAATTGCTCATGGAAGGGGAACAATGGGATATACTTTAGCAAGGGAAGTGTGTGTGTGTGGTGCTTTTTAGACACAGGGCGATCCTCAAACTAAGTACACTTGGCCTTTTACCTATCTCACTGATTGCGCCGAGATCAGTTCTGCACATGCCCAGTGAGGTCCCGATTCGTGCGCGCATGCGCAGTACGGCCGGCGCCTCATTTGCATGGGGTCACGGCTCATTACAATGAAGCACGCCCACTTCCTTCCCACTTGCAAAAACCCCGCCTTACGCCTCTGAATTTAAGTTACGCTGGCGCACATTTAGACGCAAATGCGCTGTGGATACGGCACTTACGACACCAACTTAGGGCAACGTAACTTAAATCACATAAGTTAGGACAAACTAAATTTGCACCGCTGGCTGAGGATCTGGCCCAATGTTCCAATTTTTTACAACACAAGAAAAATTGCTTTAGATGGACTTTAACCACTAGTCCACCAGGCCTATTTTGGCACTTCTCTCCTTCATGTAAAAATCTAAATATTTTTGCTAGAAAATTAATCAGAACCCCCAAACATTATATTTTTTTTAGCAGACACCCTAGGGAATAAAATGGCGGTCATTGCAACTTTTTTTCCAGCATGGTATTTGCACAATCATTTTTCAAACTTCTTTTTTGGGGAATTTTTTTTTTTCATGGATTAAAAAATAGCAAAACAGTAAAGTTAGCCCAATTTTTTTGTATAATGTGAAATATGATGTTACACTGAGTAAATAGATACCTAAATTGCGCACACTCATGGAATGGCGCCAAACTTCGGTACTTAAAAATCTCCATAGGCGACGCTTTAATTTTTTTTACAGGTTACTATTTTCGAGGTACAGAGAAGTTCTAGTGCTAGAATTGTTGCACACCCTCTTATGCATGTGACGATACCTCACATGTGGGGTTTGAATGGCGTTTACATATGTGGGCGGGACTTGCATGCGTGTTCACTTCTAAGCGCGAGGTACCGGGGACAGGGGCGTTTTAAAAAAAAAATGTAATTTTTTTTTTATTTTACTTCTTTTTTTTTTTTTTTTACTCTTTATTTTACATTATTTATTTTTTTTATCACTTTTATTTCTTATTACAAGGAATGTAAACATCCCTTGTAATAGGAATCACTGTGACAGGTCCTCTTTATGGGGAGATGTGGGGTCAATAAGACCCCACATCTCTCCTCCAGGATTACAAGCATTAGCTCTGTGAAAAAAATTCACTGATCTAATGCCGACAGCCACGTTTGCGGCTTTGTTTACTTCCGGGTACCGGGCGTGACATTATAACGTCGCGCCCGGACCTCTGACGGTCATAGAGATGACTGGTGACCATCTGGTCACCAGTCATCTCTATGCTTTCCCAGCAAGCGCCGGATGATTCGCTCTCCGGGCCCCCGATGGCACGGGAGAGCCCGGAGAAGCACCGGATGGCGGCGGACGTCCCCTCCCGCTGCCTATAAGAATGATCAAAACCACCGCTTTGACCATTCTTATCGTGCACAGAATCGGCAGCTGAAGACGGCAATATCTGAATGATGCCTGTAGCTGCAGGCATCATTCAGATATCACCGCACAAAGTGGAGGACGTCATATGACGTCCTCCCGTGGACAAGTGGTTAAGTCAGCATCATTTTAAGGCTGGGTTCACATATGCTGCGGCCACGGGTCACAGCACGGGGTCCAGTGCGTCCCTGTTCGCCGATTCAGGTGCGAGTCAGTAGTGAATTTTTGCCAGAATTTGCATCTGAATCAGAACTAAAGACACACAGGACTCTTTTTAAATGTGGAACGCAGCTACCCTGGAGCTATGTGAACTGGCGTCATTGAGAGCCAGTCACAGTCTCCTGCCACGCAAATTGGATGCAGGGAAAGCCGCACCCAATTCGCATGTGTGTGAACCCAGCCTAAATGAATATCAAATAAAGAACCCATGGAAATGATGGATTGCTTGAAAAGAAGCAATCAATAAAATGATTTTTGCACAAAATACTTCAGTTAATAATCTTTATTTTTTTAATTTCTGAGACACAATGGGGTTGATTTACTAATACTAAAGAGTGCAAAATCTGGTGCAACTCTGCATAGAAACCAATTATGGTAGCTTCCAGTTTTTTTCTTTTTTTTTGTCAAAGCTTAACTGAACACGCTGAAGTTAGAAGCTGATTGGCTACCATACACAGCTGCACCAGATTTTGCACTTTCCAGTTATAGTTAATCAACCCAATTTTGTTAGCCACCTCAGTACCAGCATGTTCCTCCAACTTCATATACAGGCCATTTTTGAGCACTGGAATACTTTGATTGACAATTACTCAGAGATGCAACACTGTAACCAAATGAATTTTAGGGATTTATTTTAGACAGATGGGGCTTTCATTTGGTGTTATTTATTAACCACTTTCTTTTTATTTTTTACTATATAAATAAAAAAACCTTAGGGGAAAAAAAGTTAGTTTATTTAACCAAATATTCTTTCTTCATATATTTAGGCCAATGTTTATTCTGTTAGTTAGGTGTATATTAACTAGTCTGTGTGAAAGACATTGGATTTGAAAATAATTGACTTTCTAGGCATACTCAAAAGTAATAGCATTTATTTTATGTATAACAAATTCATAGACAAACAATTGACAAAACACATATACATGTGGTAGGTGAAAGTGTTTTAAAACTTCTCAAAGATCTGCTGTCTATCCAGAGTCCAATGGGCTCAATGGATACAACTGGTCAGCCTGAATGAACCTGAGTGAGGCAGTCAGCCTAATACAATAGCATATAAGATAATCTGAATAGGTCAATTTCTAAAGTGGTTGATAATGGGTAACGGTAGCCAGCTCAGGAAGTGTCAGTTCTGCTTTTCAAGGTACAGATAGTTTTGTGCCTATATATGCACTTCTTCTGTAGCTAAGTCAATACATAAAAAAAGTTTGGTGTCAAGGTGGCAGAACATCCAATTGGACACAGACTCTGATAGGGCCACAAGGTCATGCAAGGAGGATATGGGGACACACTGTAAGCACGAGTCAACCCCAGGATCTATAGTATAATTAGAGGTTATGTATGTAATGTAAGTAATTCTACATCAGGTAGTTAAGGTAGGTAATCCCACAGGTCTTGATTGGTATTAATCTGAATAAATCATATATTAGGGCAACTGGTGGGTCTAGTCATGACAGTTTAATGTAAAAAAAAAATGCTGGCAAAAGAAATTGCAAAAGAAATGGCGTGGGGTCACCCCAGGTTCATACCAGGTTCTTCGGGTCTAGTATGGATTCCCTCCACACCTCCAATTTTTTTTTAAATGGCATGGAGTTTGCCTCAAATTCCATACCAGACCCTTATCTGAGCATGCAGCCGGGTAGGTCAGGAAAGGGAGGGGACAAGCGAGCGCCCAACCCCCTCCTGAACCATACCAGGCCACATGCACTCAACATGGGGGGGTGGTTGCTTTGGGCCCTCCAAGTACCTTGCCCCCATGTTTATGGGGACAAAGGCCTTTTCCTGACAACCCTGGCCGGTGGTTGTCAGGGTCTGCGGTTGAGGGGGCTTATCGGAATCTGTATTTCCTGTATCCCAACCCTTCCCCTATGTGAATGGGTATCAGGTTCATCGTACCTCTACCCATTCACCCCAAAAAGCAGTGAAATGTGGCAGTGGGAGAAGACGGTACTGGGAGAAGATAGCTCAGAGAGAAGACTGCTCGGAGCAATTTTTTAAGTACTTGTTTTATTTTCCTTTTAAATGCTTTTTGGGGTGAATGGGATGAATGGGTAGGGATATGATGTACCCAATACCTATTCACATAGGGGGAGGGGCCGGGATCTGGGGGCCCCCTTGTTAAAGCCAAACTCTGCTACTGTGGTGAGGTTGTGGATACAGTTTCATGTCGCAGGTCATACACCATGGCAAAGCTGATCACAGCACCAAGCCAGAGTGTAGTTATACTGCATCAGCAAGGTCTCTACCAGGCAAAGATTTCAAAGCAGACTGGGGTTTCAAGACGTGCTGTTCAGGTTCTTTTGAAGAAACACAAAGAAACTGGCAACATCGAGGAATGTAGACAAAGTTGTTGGCCAAGGAAACTTAATGCAGCAGATAAAAGACACATCATGCTTACTTCCTTCAACATTTGAAGATATCCAGCAGTGCCATCAGCACAGAACTAGGGGAAACTAGTGGGACCCAGGTATACCCATCTACTGTCCTGAGACGTCTGGCCAGAAGTGGTCTTCATGAAAGAATTGAGGCCAAAAAGCTTTTCCTCCAATGTGGAAACAAGGCTAACTATAAATATAGGAAGTGGGTGCAGAAAAATGGTAGCAGGTGCTCTGGATTGATGAGTCGAAATGTGAAATATTTGGCTGTAGCAGGAGGCAGTTTGTGTGTCTTAGGGCTGGAGAGAATTACAATAATGAGTAGGCAGGCAACAGTGAAACATGACAAGTCTGATGCCGCGTACACACGACCGTTTTTCGCGATGTGAAAAATTACATTTTTTTTATGTCATTAAAAACGATTGTGTGTGGGCTCCAGAGCATTTTTCACAACGTTAAAAATGACCATTAAAAATTTAGAACATGCTCTAAATTTTCACGTCGTTTTTCACGTTGTCATTTTTAAAGTCGTAAAAAATGGTTGTGTGTAGGCTTTAATGGCGTGAAAATAACACGCATGCTCAGAAGCAAGTTATGAGATGGGAGCGCTCGTTCTGGTAAAACTAGCGTTCGTAATGGAGATAGCACATTCATCACGCTGTAACAGACTGAAAAGCATGAATCGTCTCTCACCAAACTTTTACTAACACGAAATCAGCAAAAGCAGCCCCAAGGGTGGCGCCATCCGAATGGAACGTCCCCTTTATAGTGCCGTCGTCATGGCGCTTTGCTAGAGCATTTTTTTTTTCACGATCGTGTGTAGGCAACGCAGGCTTAACAATTATTGGGTTTGAAAAAACTTTGTTTTTTCTAGACCAATTAAAATGGTAGTGTGTATGATTTAGGATCAATTGTGTCCTCAATGCTGACAAACACAGGCAGATACTTATCCATCATGATATACCATCAGGCATGTGATTGGCCCCAAATGTATTCTGCTGCAAGACAATGACCCCAAACACACAGTCAATGTCATTAAGAATTATCTTCAGTGTAAATAAGAACATGGGGCCAAATTCTCAAAAGAGATACGCAGACTTAACTGCTGTTCAGTCTGTGCCTAACTTTGGAAACGATTCTCAAAAGGCCTTTTCCAAAGTTAGGCAGAAAATCTGACATGTGTAAGACACTTACACGGTCAGATCTTAGGATGCAGTACCGCATCCGCCACTGGGGGCATTTCTCATTGAAATGCAGCTTTGCGTATGCAAATGAGGACTTAAGCAGATTTTCAAAGCATTTCATCATTGTGATTTCTGCGTAAGTTCCGAATTTGCCTGCGCAAAACTAGGGCTGGTTTTACAATGTGGAAAGTTAGTCACACCTTGTAAAGGCCCATTCAAGCGACGGCATTTGGTATGCATTCCTGAGGGAGAACTCCACGGCAATTTTTAAATTCAAAACCGGCATGGGTTCCCCCCCCAGGAGCATACCAGGCCCTTAGGTCTGGTATGGGTTGTAAGGAGACCCCCCCTACGCCGAAAAATCGACGTAGGGGGTCCCCCTACAATCCATACCAGACCCGTATCCAAAGCACGCTACCCGGCCGGTCAGGAAGGGAGTGGGGACGAGCGAGCGCCCCCCCCCCCTCCTGAGCCGTGCCAGGCCGCATGCCCTCAACATGGGGGGGTTGGGTGCTCTGGGGCAGGGGGGCGCACTGCGGGCCCCCCCACCCCAGAGCACCCTGTCCCCATGTTGATGAGGACAGGACCTCTTCCCGACAACCCTTGCCGTTGGTTGTCGGGGTCTGCGGGCGGGGGCTTATCGGAATCTGGGAGTCCCCTCAAATAAGGGGGCCCCCAGATACCGGCCCCCCACCCTATGTGAATGGATATGGGGTACATCGTACCCCTACCCATTCACCTGGAGGCAAAAAGTAAAAGTTAGTAAACACACAACACAAGGGTTTGTAAAATAATTTATTATTCTGCTCCGGATGCCCCCCCTGTCTTCTTTATTAGCTCTATTACCAGGGGGGGCTTCTTCTTCCACTCTCCGGGGGTCTTCCACTCTCCGGGGGTCTTCTTCCACTCTCCGGGGGGGGTTTCTTCTTCCGCTCTCCGGGGGGGGCTTCTCTGCTCTCCGGGGGTCTTCATCTCTCTTCGCCGCTCTCCGCTGTTGACTCGGCGAACCCCGGTTCTTCTGCAGATGTCCGGTGCCTTCTTCTTCAGCGCTGGCTGCCTGCTATCTTTGTGTGTTAGCTCAATTTCTAACAGGCAGCCGGCGCGGTCTTCTGTGACGTCAGGTTCTTCTTCTCCCCTCTTCCGATGTTGCCTCGTCGCCTCTTGTCACTGTAATGATGGAAGCGCGCCTTGCATCCCATTTATATAGGCATCACCGTCCCATCATGCTCCGGCAGGTACCCACGTGGTGGGTGCCTACCCACGTGCACCCACCACGTGGGTACCTACCGGAGCATGATGGGACGGTGATGCCTATATAAATGGGATGCAAGGCGCGCTTCCATCATTACAGCGACAAGAGGCGACGAGGCAACATCGGAAGAGGGGAGAAGAACAGAAGAGAAGACCCTGACGTCACAGAAGACCGCGCCGGCTGCCTGTTACTAATTGAGCTAACACACAAAGATAGCAGGCAGCCAGCGCTGAAGAAGAAGGCACCGGACATCTGCAGAAGAACCGGGGTTCGCCAAGTCAACAGCGGAAGAGGGGAGAAGATGGAAGAAGACCCCCGGAGAGCGGAGAAGCCCCCCCCCGGAGAGCGGAAGAAGAAACCCCCCCGGAGAGTGGAAGAAGACCCCCGGAGAGTGGAAGAAGACCCCCGGAGAGTGGAAGAAGAAGCCCCCCCTGGTAATAGAGCTAATAAAGAAGACAGGGGGGGCCTCCGGAGCAGAATAATAAATTATTTTAAAAACCCTTGTGTTGTGTGTTTACTAACTTTTACTTTTTGCCTCCAGGTGAATGGATAGGGGTACGATGTACCCCATATCCATTCACTTAGGGTGGGGGGCCGGTATCTGGGGGCCCCCTTATTAAAGGGGACTCCCAGATTCCGATAAGCCCCCCGCCCGCAGACCCCGACAACCAACGGCAAGGGTTGTCGGGAAGAGGTCCTGTCCTCATCAACATGGGGACAGGGTGCTCTGGGGTGGGGGGCCCGCAGTGCGCCCCCCTGCCCCAGAGCACCCAACCCCCCCATGTTGAGGGCATGCGGCCTGGCACGGCTCAGGAGGGGGGGGCACTCGCTCGTCCCCACTCCCTTCCTGACCGGCCGGGTAGCGTGCTTTGGATACGGGTTTGGTATGGATTGTAGGGGGACCCCCTACGTCGATTTTTCGGCGTGGGGGGGTCTCCTTACAACCCATACCAGACCTAAGGGCCTGGTATGTTCCTGGGGGGGGGAACCCATGCCGTTTTTTTCTTTGAAAATTGGCATGGAGTTCTCCCTCTCAGGAATGCATGCTGAGCGACGCTGTCATTTTTTTTATAATTATTTGTTTTCCCGGCGCGTCTTTTTTTTCACCCGTCGCAACTTTAGTGTCCCGTCGAAATTCTCAAAGCCGCCCGGCGTTAATTACGTTCGCGCACTGCACGTCGGTAAAATGACGTCACACGCATGCGCAGTACGGCCGGCGCGGGAGCGCGCCTTATTTAAATTTTAAACGCCCCCAGGAGAGGAGGACCGCCTTGCGACGGCGGCACTTAAGTTACACGGCCTGAAATTTCTAGGTAAGTGCTTTGAAGATCCGGCACCTAGGTAGAGATTTTAAGTCAGTGTAACTTAACTGCTGAAAGTTAAGTTAGGCAGCTTTTTTGAGAATTTGGCCCATGGAGTCCTGGAAATTATAGTTTGGCTCCCACAGAGTGCTGATCTCAACATCATTCAGTCTAACTAGGATTACACGATGAGACAGAAGGATTTGAGGCAGCCTATATCCACAGAAGATCTGTGAATAGTTCTGCTAAATGTTTGGAACAACCAACCCCCCAGAGTTCCTTCAAAAACTGTGTGCCAGTGCACCTAGAAGAGTTGATGCTGTTTTGAAGGCAAAGGGTGGTCACGCCAAATATTGATTTGATTTGAATTCTCTGGTAATTTACTTCCATTTTCTTAATTGATAAAAATAAATTTCTAACACTTCTATTTCTGAAAACATTCTTTATTTACAGCATTATTTCACACCTGCCTAAAACTTTTGCATAGTAGTGTATATTAGTATATTATGTATTTAATATGTGTTCTTCATAAGGATTGGTGGGTTATTTGAAAATGATTGTGATAATTTATATGAAATTGTTTTTATTTTTTTAATAAGTTTGTTAGTTATAGGCTGTTGATACATTTTTTCTTTTAATTTATGTGTTTAAATATTTAGCAGTGGTATTATATTCTTTGATACAGTATATTTTTATTAAAGTGGTTGTATAATCTTATGTTACATTTTTACCTGTTTATAATGAGGCTTACCTGTAATCGGAAAAACGCGCTAGTGTATCAGTTAAAAAAACAGTAATAATCTAGGATGCAGCAGCTTAATGTGAGATATACACAAAATACGGATTAAAAAAGAGAAGCCGTGCTAATACAGTCCAAATAATTCAATAAATGTATTTGATTGTAGAAATATATATCATGCTTCAAATGATAAAAATGGTGAGATGATGGGGGCGTGGCCGGCAGCTGAGGCGGATGGATGTGTAAGGAGAGAGCTCCGAGCCAAGAACCCTAATCCAGCTACATCTAGCGACTCCATCAGCCCACCAGAGCTCTAGAAGTGACCCGGTGGATCCTAGACACATCCCTGCTGCCATGGGGAAAAGAAAAAACGAGCAGAAGCCTCGGAAGCTCACCGACTTCTACCCACCGACAAGCACTCCTAGGCCGCAAGATGGCGCCGAGGCCTCGGACTTGCGGCGTGGCTCGCCGCACAACGGGCAGCATCGCGGCCCGGCTCCCACCCGAGGACCGACAGTATCCCAAGCCAGCAACGGAGGATACACCCCAGGCTCATCTCCGGTGTCCAGCCCGCAGAAATCGGCACAAAAACAATCCACCAAACACACATATGCAGGTGAGCAGGACGACGGGTGTGATTCACAAAACAGCACAAGGGTTTTCGTTGAACAAATCAATGAATTCCCTACATCTGGGATGCCTCTGAGTGACACTGTCATGAAAGACATGCTGGTAACCCTGCGGGGATCTCTACACAGGGACATGATGCATTGCATCTCCCAAATCAAATCGGATGTGACATCCATAGGGGAGAGAGTTAGTCACATAGAAGACAAGATGGGCGACTTTGCGGTGGCACACAATGAGCTAGTTGATGCTCACGATGACGCAGAAGGGGAATTACAGGCTATGAGGGAGAAAATTGCAGATTTAGAAGACAGATCCCGAAGGAACAACCTTAAACTGCGTGGGATAGATGAATCTGTGACCCCAGCTGAATTAAGAATCTATGTCCAGCACTTCATCGCCGCCATATTACCCGATATCCCAGAAGGAGAGGTCATAGTGGATAGGGCCCACCGTCTCCCCAAACCCAAATTCTTACCTGAAAAAGTCCCAAGAGATGTGATTGCCCGCATTCATTTTTTTCATGTAAAGGATGACCTAATGCGCTTTTCAAGAAAAAATCATCCCCTGCCAGCTCCATATTCAGATGTTACTGTGTATGCGGATCTATCGCAGCATACAATGATGGCACGCAAAAAACTCTCCTCTATCACTAAACTATTGCAAAACCACAAAATCCCTTACTCATGGGGATTCCCCACCAAACTGCTAATTATTAAAGATAACCGTACCCTGGTCATCAAAACCCTGGAGGAAGGTTTAGCTTTGGCTAAGAAGTGGGACTTACTACCAGAAGGAGCTCAGGCCCCACCGCCTAAACCAGCACCCACGAGGATGTCCCCTGAGTGGAGTGCTGCCTGACTCCTGCCATATTGCAGGCACCTTGATTGCTTACCAGTTACAGCTCTGTGGGCTGTGAAAACCTGAAATTGGTTCACTTGGAGCTCGTTACCCCCTAAGTGGTGATATGCGAGATTTATTCGCATCTTATGACTGCCTTTGCTTGTTTACTTCTCTATTTTTGTTTTTGTTTGTCTCTTTTTTGTCTTCTTTATTTTTTGCTGACGTACCTGAGGAACATCTAGCAAAATCTGCCTTGCCTGTGAACAGGAATTCCATGCAAAAAATCTTTTTCATCCCAGCTCTGCTTTGGTCACCAACTTCAACACCACCACCGCCATCTACAGGTAATATGATGGAACTACACTGGTATAATTCTAAATCACCTTTGAATATAGCATCCCTTCTCTCTCAAACATGATGGCTTTATCTATTGTTTCTATGAATGTCCACGGCCTGAATAGTCCCTATAAAAGATCCGCAATGTGGAGGGAAATTTAAAAGCTTAAAGGTGAGGTTCTTTGCGCTCAAGAAACGCACTTTATGGCATCTAAGCAACCTAAATGCTCGCATAATGCATTCCCCCATGTCTTCAATGCACCCGCCCAAGTTAAAAAGAGAGGAGTGTTAATAGCCATAAGGCACTCAGTTGCCTTTAAATTGCATGATGTGATTATTGACCCCAACGGAAGATTCATTATCCTGGTCTGTGACATGAATGGCTCCACCTACACTCTAGTGAACTTGTACGCTCCTAACAGAAGGCAACAGCCTTTCCTAAGGTCCCTACTGAAAAAAGTGGACAAAGTTAAAAAGGGGGCTCTTCTCCTTTGTGGAGACTTCAACAGTGTTATAAATAATCACATGGACTGCTCGGGTGAGAACCCCTCCAATAGACAGGAACTTCAGCCTTTCCTCTCTGAAAGAGAACTTTATGACCCCTGGAGATGCATGCATTCTTCGGAGAAAGACTTCACATACTATTCATTTCCCCACCGGGCATATTCAAGAATTGACTTTTTCCTTTCCGATTTCAACTTACTCCAAAGAGCTGTATCATCTACTATACATTCTATCACCTGGTCGGACCACGCTCCGATCTCCATACAACTGAAGGAGCAGGGCTCTGTTCCTCGGTCCTACATGTGGAGGAATAACATTGGGATCTTAGCGGACACCGCCACTTCCTCAAAGATGGACCAACAAATTTCTGAATTCTTTGCACTAAATGACACTAATGATATAAGTATAACAACATTGTGGTGCGCCCATAAGGCATTTAGCAGAGGACTGCTTATCCAAGCAGCGGCACGTAACAAAAGGCGTAGGGGAGAGCTGTTGAACAATTTACTTAATGACCTTAAAAACTTGGAAAATTTACATAAACAAGCCCCCTCACAAAAAGTAGAAACTGATCTATTTGAATGCAGACAGAAAGTGCGTTTACTACTTTTATCTAATCATCAGAATCTACTACGACGCACGAAAGCTAAATTTTATGCTCAAGGTAATAAGGCAGGTAAAATGCTAGCCAATTACATCTCTAGAAGGCAGCGTAAATCAAATCTACCAGCTATCAAAGACCCACATACGGGTATTGTAGAACATCACCCAGTTAAGATCGCTAACGCCTTCATGAAGTACTATAGAGACCTATACAACTTGAAGTCAGATAGCGCCACACCCCAACCATCAGCTCATTCTATTTCTGCTTTCTTAGATTCGGTGTCGCTCCCATCTTTAACGAGAGAGGACCTGAACTTACTTAATGCCCCTATCCTAGCCAAGGAAATATCTGATACCATTCAGAGTTTACCCAAAAACAAATCCCCCGGAACTGACGGATTCTCATCCGAGTATTATAAGACCTTTTCTCAAACCCTAATTCCCTACTTGGGTGTCTTGTTCAACAGCGCTGCCTCTACTGCCTCGTTCCCTGAGGAAATGTTACAAGCTACAATAGTCACTTTGCCAAAGCCAGGTAAGAAGCCGGATTCTCCACAAAACTTTAGGCCTATATCGCTGCTAAACACAGACCTAAAAATATATGCCAAAATTTTAGCTAACCGACTAGCCAAAATTACCCCCAATTTAGTGAAAGCAGACCAGGTGGGTTTTGTGCAAGGTAGACAGGCTCCTGATGGCACACGTAGACTGCTCGACCTTCTCCATGTAGTGGAAACTAAAAAACTCCCAACAGTGATTTTAGCATTAGACGCGGAGAAGGCCTTTGATAGGGTCCATTGGGGATACCTCAAAGCGACTCTACAAAGGTTTGGCTTTCAAGGGATGATCTTATCAGCGGTTTTAGCATTATACTCCTTGCCTTCAGCAAGAGTATTTACATCCAACGCTCTTTCTGACAAATTCTTTATTACCAATGGCACCCGCCGGGAATGTCCGCTGTCGCCTATAATATTTACCTTGATGATGGAACCCCTGGCGGAGGCGATTAGAGCAGACGATAATATTACGGGGATAAAGGTTGCACATCATTCTCACAAGATTGGCCTATTCGCCGATGATGTGGTATTAACCCTCTCCAATCCGGCTTCTTCTCTGGATAGGATCAGCACAGTTCTGAAAAAATATAGTGAAGTATCTTATTATAAATTAAATGTTACCAAATCTTGTTTATTACCTATCAATATGAATAAGCACCAAATCTCCCTACTTAAAGACCAATACTCATTTCAATGGATGAACAAATCTATTCCTTACCTAGGTATAAAGATTGCATCACAAACGTCATCCATATACAATGTTAATTTCCCTACCCTAATTGACACTGTGAAAAAAGATTTGCAACATATAGCATCTTACGAGCTCTCATGGCTAGGTAGGATTGCGGCACTGAAAATGACCCTCCTGCCTAAACTAATATACTACTTTAGGACGATCCCCATATGTCTACCTGGAGCTTTCTTTAAGTCTATAGACAAAATGTTTAGGCATTTCATATGGGAAGGTAAAATGCCCAGGATCAACTACTCCATTGCTCAGAAACATAGATCTAATGGGGGAACTGGATTCCCAAATATTCGCCACTACTATATAGCTGCAATCCTAGACCAACTAAAGGCCTGGTTTGAACCGGAGTCTTCTAAACTCTGGGTTCAAATAGAAAAATCCCTGTTGCAAAATAGAGACCTCCCTTCATTGTTACTGGCTAGGTTGACCACTGCCTTCTGTAGTGGCAACACTCTCGGCGTGGGAAGAACTACATAAGGTCACAAATCCAGACTCTAAAATGCGTCAGGAACTTACTAACATTAAAATTTATGAACACTTGATCCCAAACCTAAACATACAGTCATGGTCAGGGGAGGGTATACATTCTTGGGGGGACCTAATCCTTAAAAATCCTACATCCCATTCCTATGCTAAAACACAGATAACGCACTTCCGATCCAAACACCTCAACTGCGCATATAACCTGCATGGGGGTGCATGGAACTATTTAGTGTCCAACCACCACAGACCTAAGGGCCTCTCGAGGTTTTACACTCTCCTCCAATGCTACGAGACATTTACAAAAACCTCTAGTATGTTAAATTGGGAAAGAGATATAGGCTCCTCCCACTCCCCCGAAGAATGGAAAGCTGCAATCAAAGTGTGTTATAGATACTCTCATTGCACTAATCACTGGGACACCATGTTAAAGATCCTTCACAGATCCTACCTTACACCAGTAAGACTTGCTAATATCTTCCACCTAGACGCCAGCCTATGCTGGAGACAATGCGGCTCCAAGGGCAACATACTCCACATACTATGGGATTGCAGAGTGGTTCGTGATTTTTGGAGCACAGTTTTCAAAATGTTATCGTCCATCACAGGCTCCTCTGTGCCTCCCACTCCTCATTTAGCTCTCCTCTCATTGACCATTAACAGTATTCCAAGAAACTTTAGAAACACAATTACTCATATATTTATTGCTGCCAGACTTACCATCACCTCCAAATGGAAATCCACTATAGCGCCAAACATCTCTGAAGTATACCAAAGGGTCAATACACAATATTCTTATGAGAAACACTTTGCCATCCAATCTCACTCAGTTCCTGCCTTTGAGAGTCAATGGGCCCCATGGACTTCTAAATTAGCCAACTTAGACTGGGACCTTACTTGAAAACATGCTCCAATAGGGTATGACCGTACTATACTGAATTATTGAATTATTAATGACATATATTAACCACCTAACCTCGGTACACATGTGTTCTTCTTGTTCATATTTTTTTTTTATCTTATTTTATTTTATTTTATACTACACTTCACTTTGCTTAATTATTATTTATCTATTATTACTTAACTCATTTTCTTTCTTCCCTTTTTAATTGTACAATACTATTTGTACTATTTCTTATTTTCCCATTCACTGCCACCTGAAGCCTAGGTTTCAACTGAATGGGAACCGTTGTTGTTGTTATTGTTGTATTTTCAATCTCTGCACTGAAAAGCAGTTTGTCAGATTACAGGTCCATTTAATGACTTCATCTGTGTAGAGGTGGGAGTTTCTTGCCTGCACTTTTCCCAACTTAGGGACTGACGCCTCCACATTCAGCGGTAGGAGGCTAGGTCCCCTCTACAAAATCAGAATAGCAGGAATGTTCTCCTCACCCTTGATAATTTCTCTGTAGTTGTATGTACAACGCGTTATCTTATTGTTGGTGCTTTGTACTTTAACAATGTACTGTTAACAATACTGTACTGTACTGTACTGATGAAACTAATAAAAACATTTGAAAATAAAAAATAAAAAACAAAAAAACAAAAATGGTGAGATGATAAGATGAATTATTCTATTATTAACATCATAGTGAGTCACTCAACAAAGTGTACCACCACTTATAGAAAAACTTGCTTACCAGATGGCACGAAAACCAGGCATGTGGCTTTAGCCCTTTGCTTGCACAGTAGATCATGGAAATAAGCCCTGGTTAGATGGCTGCCTTAGTATATCCACACCGATACCACCGTTCAATCCGAGATCATTAGTTCAGCAACAAACTCAGCAATGAACTGTGTCAGTAGTCTGACCAGTCCTTGGTTTTGTAATAAGTGTCCTGAAAAATGCAAATACTTTGTATCCAAAGTCAGGGATAAGCAGCCATGTTCCTAGTTGCCTCCTCGCATGGAGATACACATCCTCTCCTATACTTTAATGAAGCTCACCTGTAGGTAAAATGAATATCTCCTGAACCTGTATGGTTTAGGAGATATTCACTGTGCATGCAGCTGCTGACGTCAGTGGTGCATGCGCTGCCGGACCTTGCCAGAAACAAGACTCCTGGCAAGGGAGTGACATCATGGTGACTCCAGCCACTCACAGCGCCAGAGCCGCGAACCCGGAAGACGCGCCAAGGGGAGAATGTCAGCTCCCTCGGCGGTGACCAGGATCAGATGCCGATGCCTCGTTCTAAGGTAAGTATTTCATAATGAGCTAGTATGCGGTGCACACTAGCTTATTATGCATTTGCTATACAGCTTTTTTTGTGCGGGTATACAACCTCTTTAACCTCTTTCCCACCGGGCTTGTTTTTCAGATTCGGTGTTTGCGAGACTAAAACTGTTTTTTTGCTAGAAAATTACTTAAAATCCCCAAACATTATATATATTTTTTTCTAACACCCTAGAGAATAAAATGGCAGTCATTGCAATACTTTTTGTCACACCGTATTTGCGCAGCGGTCTTACAAGCGCACTTTTTTGGGAAAAAAATCACTTTTTTTATTAAAAAATAAGACAACAATAAATTTTGCCCAATTTTTTTATATATTGTGAAAGATAATGTTACGCCGAGTAAAATGATACCCAACATTAAAAATTGCACCCGCTCGTGGCATGACGTCAAACTTTTACCCTTAAAAATCTCGATAGGCGACGTTTAAAAAATTCTACAGGTTGCATTTTTTGAGTAAAAGAGGAGGTCTAGGGCTAGAATTATTGCTCTTGCTCTAACGATCGCGGCGATACCTCACTTGTGTGGTTTGAACACCGTTTCCATATGCGGGCGCTACTTGCGTATGCGTTCGCTTCTGTGCACGAGCTCGTCGGGACGGGGCGCTTTAAAAAATTATTTTTTTCTTTTCTTATTTATTTTTATTTAGTTAATAATTTTTTACACTGAAATAAAAAAAAAAAAATTGATCACTTTTATTCCTATTAAAAGGAATGTAAACATCCCTTGTAATAGAAAAAAGCATGACAGGTCCTCTTAAATATAAGATCTGGGGTCAAAAAGACCTCAGATCTTATATTTAGACTTAAATGCAAAAAAAAAATAAAAAATTGAAACTGTCATTTTTTCAAATGACAAAAAAAAAAAATGTTTCTTTAAGACGCTGGGCGGGACTGACGTTTTGACATCACTTCCGCCCAGCAGAGCTATGGGGACGGGTGAAGGAAATTTTTCCTTCACTCGCAACCCCAGTCAGCTGCCGAACGCACCCGATCTCCTCCGCCGCTACCGACGGCTCCGGTAAGCGGAGGAGGGCGCGGGAGAGCGGCGGGAGGGGGGCCCCTCTCCCGGCACCGATAACGGCGATCTCGCAGCGAATCTGCCGCGGAGACCGCCGTTATCGTGTACACCACCGCCCACTGAAGAGATGGATATCTTGGTTGTGGCAGCAGCTGCTGCCGTTACCGAGATATCCATCTTTAAAAACAGGACGTCTTTTGGACATGGGGCGGTGGTCAAGAGGTTAATATGCACAATTGCTGTCCTTCAAATCCTGACCACCCAAGCTGCATGTCTGATATTGGCCTGGTTTAAATTTTAGTAGAACCCCATGGTGTTTTTGCTCCTCCCCATCAGAATTTACTTTTAAGTAATATAGCCATTGACTGCAGCAGCTAACCTTAAACTGTCTTTCAAGCAGGACCACTCAGCAGAAGCCGGACTAACGATCGGTTTCTGTTAAACAGAGAGGGCTACACATGACAGGTCGAAATTAATTCTGTTCCTGCTGAACTGGCTGAATTTTGACCATGTTTCCAGCTTTAGACAAAGTCCTTTAATTGCCATACAATAGAAAAGTATAATGTTCCAATTGTATATCCATCATCAATCACATTGTACAGTGCTGTGCACTCACTTTCAACCCAAAGCTTTTGAATAATTAGGTTCTAAGAGAACAAAACACTGGAATTTCTCAGCATATGGAGGAGAAACTTAAATGACACATATACACTGTCAGCAATCTTGCCAGTCAGTGTCTTACAATATACTGGTATACATTAACAATTCACCTATCACATGCAATTATGTTTTATCAGTTGTCTTAATCCCCAAGGTTTTGCACTATGCTGACAGCAATTGCTGTGTGAATAAAGAGTACTATACAGCAGTGGCGGCTGGTGCTCAACATTTTTGGGGGGGGGCGCAAACAAACGAAAACAACAAAACAATTGCAGCCTCACTGTGCCCATCAAATGCAGCCACTGGGCCCATCAAACGTAGCCACTGTGCCATCAATTGTCACCACTGTGCCATGCCATCAAACGCAGCCACTGTGCCATGCCATCAAATGCAGCCACTGTGCCCATCAATTGTCACCACTGTGCCATGCCATCAAACGCAGCCACTGTGCCATCAATTGTCACCACTGTGCCATGCCATCAAACGCAGCCACTTTGCCCATCAATTGTCGCCACTGTGTCAATATGAAACCTAATAAATGCTCAGATCAATATACGTGAACAGTAGAGGCATCATACAGTATATGAAACAATAAAGTGCAATGTGCAAAGAAGCAAGTGCAATGCTGAAAATGAAATACAATTTGTACTCAAATAGATATACATAAACAGTAATGGTACCATATAGTAATAAATTAATTAATTAATAAAGTGCAATGTGAAAATAAATGAATATGTGCAAAACAAAGTCCAAGTAGTGCAAAAGTCCACTCCACACATAGAAACTGTACAAAAAGGTGCAGCCACTGTGTATCAAGACAGTCCAGATGTGAAAAGTTGAAAATTAAATCCACTCAAGTAGCATTAATAAAATACCCAATGCCCACTTAAGGAGTCACCAGGACATGTGCATGCACCACCCAGGAGCAAGAGTAAACGTGCTTACATGTGGACTCAACTGCCAGCGGCAAAGAGTCAAACAGGCATAGAGATGGAAATACCAGGATAATGGTCAAGGGAGTAGTCTCTGAAGATCTGTCACCGGCACTTACCTTTCTGGGGTCAGCCATCCTCCTTCCACGGTCCCTCGATGTCTTCTCCCGCCCTTGATGATGCTTCAGCCAATCAGGTTACCGGTAAGCAGAACCGGTGAACCTGATTGGCTGAGACGCCTGTCAGTCTTATCCAAAGAACGCACCCCCCGTGCACCCCTGGATAAGTATTTGGAAGCCTATTACAGCCTAAGGGCTGTAATCGGAAAGCCTATTACAGCCTAAGGGCTGTAATCAGGAAAGCCTATCAGAGCCGCTGGCTCTGATAGGCACTTCCACAGCCAACCAGCTGCCATTATTCAGATGGCCGGCGCTCCCCAGTATGTGCTTAACCATTTCAATACAGGGCACTTTCACTTCCTTCCGGCGCAGGCATATTTTCAGGTTTCAGTGCTGTCATACTTTAAATTAAAATTGTGTGGTCATGCAACACTATCCAAATAACATTTTTATATTTTTTCCCCACACATAGAGCTTTCTTTTGGTGGTATTTAATCACCGCTGGGTTTTTTATTTTTTTCTAAACTAACAAAAAAAGACCAAAAGCTTTGGAAAAAAGTTTTCTTTGTCTCCGTTATAAAACTTTGTAAATAAGTAATTTTGCTCCTCCATTGATGGGCACTGATGGGCACTCATGAGGCACTAACATTCAGTACTGATAGGTGGCACTGATATGCAGCACTGATGGGTACTTATAGGCGACACTGATATGCAGCACTGGTGGGCACTGATAGGTGGAACTGAAGAGCAACAATAGGTGGCACAGATGAGCACTGATAGGTGGTACAGATGGACACTGATGGGCACTGATAGGCAGCACTGATGGGTGGCACTGATGGGCACTGATAGGCAGCACTGATGAGGAGGCACTGACAGGCATTACTAATGGGCACTGATTATCATCTCTGAAATGGGCACTGATTGCCATCCCTGGTGGGCATGGGTTGGAATCCACAGTGGGCAAGGGTTGTCATCCCTGGTGGGAATCTCTGAAGGGCCTGCACTGATTATCCATGTGTTGATTATCAGCGCAGACCCCCCCTGTCCGGAGAGCTGCTGATTAGGTCTCTTCTTCTTGTGCCTTGTCAGTTCAAATAGAGGAAAAGCACATAAATGACACTTCCTAGTTACCAGGTAATCAGCTGTGGTTGGACACAGCTGATCACATGGTAAAGCGCCTACATCATCATTAATGATCGCCGTGCTGCTTGAGCGAATTATCCTGCTAGACCTCATATGAAGCCCAGTCAGTATAACTGATCTCTGCTGCGGCCGTCATTTTACAATATGGCAGGCTGGAAGTGGTTAAATAAGAAAAAAACTGATTGTATTGTAATTGGCAAAGATCAGGCCTATCTATAGACAGTGGATACAACTAAATATAGTCTTACTGATATTCTAATATCTGTTTTACTGACCCATCAAGTCCAATCTGTGGTTTCATTGTTATTATTTATTACATCTATTTATGAGTACAAGTTAGATAACAATGAAATGCACCAGGTATACTGTATAACAGAGATATGCAATTATTGGACCTCCAGCTGTTCCAGAACTACTATTCCCATGAGGCATAGCAAGACTCTGACAGCCAAAAGGATGACACCCAGAGGCAGAGACATGATGGGACTTGTAGTTTTGCAACAGCTGGAGGTCCGCTAATTGCATATCCCTGCTGTATAATATCCCCATAGCAAAGAATCATGGTCGTGCATGCCTCTTGCTAAGCTAATATTAGACCACAAGACTGTTATCATTTAGCCAGTTGTTTAAGTGAGGAGCCTCTCTCAACCCATGCTGTGGAGGTGCAGTAGTTTGTATTCTGTGGCATAATTTGCTCCTAAAACTAGAAATAATGTGATAAAACGAATTAAAATGTTTTTTTTTTTTAAATCTTATCTTATTTTAACAAATGTAATAGGTAGTGTTTTCATCCGCTTTAGCTTAGTTTTCGTTTATTTTCTTTAGATTTGTGAAATGACTAATGCAAACAGGCCAAATGGTGGAACTGGTTATGTAAATGAGTGGGTGCACATTATGTTCATCTATAATTAACCAATCAGCTCAGCATGGAGTTACCCTTATATGAAAACTTCAATTAAATGAATGTCTTTTAGCCATATGTTTCAATTTGGTAGTTGAATGAAATACAGTACATATTTGTACTACATAACAAGTATCATACCAATGCACATTTGAAAGGTAAAAGAAAATCAATGTTTTGCTTTTTATGTTGATGGACTGCTGAAGCCAATTGGAGAAAATAATAAAAAGTAAAACTACATTGATATAAAATGTTAGATGTCTCTTTTGTAACTATGAAAAATAGAATTGCTCCAATATTGCTTCTCCAAACTAATCTTTTCTATAATACATGTTTAGGTGTTGAAAGCTACCATTTATGACTTGTGCACTTTATGTTGTTTCTTTCCAAAACCTGAAAGCACTTACAGTTGTGATGAGGAGGATAATGGAATACATTTTCTGAATGTGAACAAGAACAACAGTAGCATATTCCTAAGAGTCCAAAGTCAGAACAAAAGTTGTATAGTTTGATCATGTTTCATTAGTTAACAATATTATGCTATGGGTTTTAGATAATGTGCTGTAAATGTCCATTTCCACAGAGATCACACTTTAAAAGTGAACATATTACAAGAATACTAATACTTTATATTAAATACTACATTGTGTTTAGTATGAAGTAATATGATTGATTTTCTAAAGCACTTGATGCTGATAGTAATAAGTGTTTTTATTAACAATACTCAACTTTGAAGAACATTAGCAGAAAAGGTTGTAGTACAAGTAGCCAGTACCACATATGTACTGAAAAAATGTATTTAACATGTTTTTGGAAATGAATCTACAATTGTATTGTAAAATATAAATGTTGCACGATTCACTCATTTTTATTACATTGCTGTTTTATCATAAAATGTAAAAAAGATCCTGTCCTACTGGCCATTCAGGAAAAAGTGACAGCCTCCAGGCCAAGTCCTCCCACATGACTTAAAAAATACACGGTGTCACTGGTGTTGGAGCTCAGAGGGAATGCTGACATCACTCCCTCTGTCATGTGGTAGCGTACCTGCCTTCTGATTTATTACTAGGCCCAAGCACTGCATCACATGGTCCTCCAAACCCAGAAGCACCAGGTATTTTGCAGTGTAAGGTAGGGAATAAGGAGTGCTGTCAAAGGAAGTATAAGTTGGCCTGGGGGTTGTCTTTACAGGACCCTATTGTTTTGCCCTGCATAGGCAAAATTGCAGGGTCTTATTAAAGTAATAATCAATTAATAAAATAAAAAATATGTTTTTCTTACCTTCTTTGTGAAAAGATATTGCATAGAGTGGTCCCTTACGTTCACCTTTTCAGTACCCCACTGGTGCTGTTCTTTCCTCTTTCCTCTGGGTGGCCTCTCAGCAAGCTGGGTGGTACCCATGTGGGTCCACTCCCGAGCCAGGACTGTGAGCATCCATAGACACAAACTTAGACAGAGCAGGTAAGCCATACCCCCCCCTCCTCACAGGAGTTTGACTGACAGCAGCAAGAGCCAATAGCCTCAGCGGTGCTGCAGCTGGGACAAGGCTGGATCGGTGACTCAATCAGGTAAGTGTTTGAGTGGATAGATTTGGTAGTGAGGAGCTTTTAACTTTACGACAGACAATACATTAAGGGAAAAAAATTGAGTTTAGAACTACTTTAAATTCTCACCCTAATTATTAGGATGTCTGCAAAAATAGCTGCTGGAGGAACAAATTCATGCCCACGAGTGTAGGTAGCCTATGGACAAAGACTGTCAGGTATTTTCCAAAGGTATCACAAAACAACTGGCTTTATCACACTGAGCCAAGCAGAAACCAAACAGTACAAAACAGAAATGATAATATAGAATCAAACAGAACAGAATAGTTTAATACAAACACTGTAGATACCGCAGCCTTCTTCTACAAATCCAAGCGCCTATGGGTTTGAAAAACCACATGCAATATATCACAATAATTTCAAGAAATTCCACTTTAAGGAAAATAAGCCACTACCATATAATCCTGCCACTGACAGGTAAATACAAATTTTAAAACAGATTACGAATAATCATCCAGGCAGCGCTATATATATTCACCTCTTCAAAGTGTGTTTTTCAGTACAATGTCAATCTAGAAAGGAGCAATGTGATAATATCCAAGTTACATTCCACATTATAGTGCGATCCTGATGCTGTGTTCAATAAAGTTCATACGCCTTCACTTTTAATCTTATATGGGGGGGCAAAAGTAACTCCCCTAAGGATTGGACTCTTACCACACTGTGCTAATATAAAGCACCCAACGCCCAACTGGGATGTAAATCTTCTCCTTGAAGCAATAGTTCACCAACTCCCCAGCATCCAGGTGTAACGATAGTCAGCACACTGTGCTAGTGAAAAGCACACAACGCCAAACGGGGATGTAGATCTTCTCCTTGGAGCGATAGTACACACTCCATAGCCTCCAGGTGTAACGATAGTCAGCTGATGAGCTCAGTCACATGTAGGAAAGAAACAGAGCTCCCATAGTGTAATATTGTTACAAACTTTGAGCTAGATTCACGTAGCTCTTACGTTGGCGTATCTATAGATACGCTGCGTAAGTAGAAGGATGCGCCGTCGTATCTATGCGTGCCATTCTGGTAGCTAGATACGCCTGAAATCTAGCTTCCTCCGACCGACGTAAGTGTTACTACGCCGTCGTATCTAGGGTGCATATTTACGCTGGCTGCTAGGGGCGCTTCCGTAGATTTACGTGTAGAATATGTAAATGACCTAGATACGCCGATTCACGAACGTACTTGCGCCCGCTACGCCATTTACGTAAGGCTTACGTCCGGCGTAACGTTACCCCTGCTATATGAGCAATGTTAAAGTATGGACGTCGGAACAGCCGTTGAATTTTACGTTGTTTACGTAAGTGGTACGTGAATGGGGATGTGCGTAGGTTACGTTCACGTCGAAAGCATTGAGCCGACGTATCGTAGGGAGTATATGCGACGTGACTCTGAGCATGCACGCGCATGCGTGGATCGTTAATGAAAAAATTTACATGGGGTCACGGCTACTTTGTATACAACACGCCCACTACCTTCCACATTTGAATTAGGCAGGCTTACGCCTGCCTATTTACCCTACGCCGGCGCAACGTACGGCGCCAGATCTTTGTGAATAATGGTCTGGGCGCCCTATTTAAGTCAGCGTAGCGCATATGAGATGCGCTACACCGGCCAAACGCTACGCCGGGCTACGTGAATCTAGCTCTTTATTTATTGTCCCCCCTTTATAAGACATGCACTTACAATATAAACTAAAAACTGGCATATGACATAAATCTTTTCCAGCCAGCGGGTAGTGCAGCAGCACTACTGTTTACTGCAGCGTAACTTGCCCAAGTCCACAGTCTCTCTGAATGACAGGTTCACATCAATACTGGTAGTCGTGTAGCCTCCCTCTAACGCATTTCGTCATCATCCAACATTATCTGAGGGAGTGGCTGCATCAAATTTAAAATAAATAAATGGCGCAGGGGTACCCTTCAAAATCCATACCAGACCCCTCAGATCTGGTATGGATTTTAAGGGGAACCCTCCGCCAAAATGTAAAAAAAATGGTGCAGGGTTCCCCCCAAAAATCCATACCAGACCCTTATCTTCATCCCCAAAACCCTTGCCCGGTGGTTGTGAGGGTCTGCGGGTGGGGGGCTTATCGGAATCTGGAATCCCCTTTAACAAATAGGGACCCCCAGATCCCACTCCCTATGTGAATTGGTAATAGGGTTCAAAAATGTTAAAAACCACAGTAGACAGCTTAGGACAAGTCCTTTATTAAAAAGTTAAAAAAAAATTCCAGCAATGTAAATCCATTCTCGAATGAGGATACAGAGAAAAAAACGCAGGGGAAACGCCAGGGTTACCCAGTGACATCTACAAGTTGCATCAGGGGGGGGGGGGTGGGGTCACCCGCGCATGTGATGGGTGGCCCCGCTCTCAGCTATATAAGAGCTGTCAAGGCGGGAAAGTGTCATTCCACGGGTACCTCCCATGGAGGCAGGATCAAGTCTGCATTTTTTTTTAAACTGTATCCTCACTTGAGAATTTACATCGGTGGATTTTTTTTCTTTTTGATAAAGGACTAATAAAGAACTTGTCCCAAGCTGTCTACTGTGGTTTTTAACATTTTTGACCCCGTTACCAATTCACATAGGGTGGTCGGGATCTGGGGGTCCCCTTTGTTAAAGGGGGCTTCCAGATTCCGATAAGCCCCCCACCCGCAGACCCCCACATTCACCGGGCAAGGGTTGTGGGGATGAAGCCTTGTCCCCATCATCATGGGGACATCCTCCCCTTGTTGAGGGCATGTGGTCTGGTATGGTTCAGGAGGGGGGCGCTCTCTCATCCCCCCTTTTCATGTGGCCTGCCAGGTTGCATGCTCAGATAAGGATCTGGTATGGATTTTTGGGGGGAAACCCACGCCATTTTTAAAACAAATTTGGCGCAGGGTTCCCCTTAATATCCATACCAGACCTGAAGGGCTCTTGCTATCTAAAAAAAATATGCAAATTTCATTTGGATACAGTGTTGTTTGACTAAGTAATTGTCATTCAAAATATGACAGTGCTGAAAAAAGGCCCTGTGCAGAAAGTGGGGGGCGAATGACAATAATCCAGAATATCTCATCATATATTAACGGTTGCAAAGTAAATTAAGGAGTGCCTATTTATAATTATAATATATTTTGTCTTTAAAAAAATCCTGCATGGATAACAAACCTCCAATGAAACTACCCAAGGTGATAAGAAGCATTTATAGGGCCTATGTCTACCAAGGTAGTTATGTATACAGGGAGTGCAGAATTATTAGGCAAATGAGTATTTTGACCACATCATCCTCTTTATGCATGTTGTCTTACTCCAAGCTGTATAGGCTCGAAAGCCTACTACCAATTAAGCATATTAGGTGATGTGCATCTCTGTAATGAGAAGGTGTGTGGTCTAATGACATCAACACCCTATATCAGGTGTGCATAATTATTAGTCAACTTCCTTTCCTTTGGCAAAATGGGTCAAAAGAAGGACTTGAC
This sequence comes from Rana temporaria, assembly GCF_905171775.1. Taxonomy (NCBI): domain Eukaryota; kingdom Metazoa; phylum Chordata; class Amphibia; order Anura; family Ranidae; genus Rana; species Rana temporaria. The sequence goes on from NC_053492.1 coordinate 248,183,640, forward strand.
AGGCTCAGAAAAGTCAAAAATAGTGAGATATCTTGCAGAGGGATGCAGCGCTCTTAAAATTGCAAAGCTTCTGAAGCGTGATCATCGAACAATCAAGCGTTTCATTCAAAATAGTCAACAGGGTCGCAAGAAGCGTGTGGAAAAACCAAGGCGCAAAATAACTGCCCATGAACTGAGAAAAGTGAAGCGTGCAGGTGCCAAGATGCCACATGCCACCAGTTTGGCCATATTTCAGAGCTGCAACATCACTGGAGTGCCCAAAAGCACAAGGTGTGCAATACTCAGAGACATGGCCAAGGTAAGAAAGGCTGAAAGACGACCACCACTGAACAAGACACACAAGCTGAAACGTCAAGACTGGGCCAAGAAATATCTCAAGACTGATTTTTCTAAGGTTTTATGGACTGATGAAATGAGAGTGAGTCTTGGTAAAGGGCAGAGAGCTCCAGTCCGACTCAGACGCCAGCAAGGTGGAGGTGGAGTACTGGTTTGGGCTGGTATCAAAGATGAGCTTGTGCGGCCTTTTCGGGTTGAGGATGGAGTCAAGCTCAACTCCCAGTCCTACTGCCAGTTTCTGGAAGACACCTTCTTCAAGCAGTGGTACAGGAAGAAGTCTGCATCCTTCAAGAAAAACATGATTTTCATGCAGGACAATGCTCCATCACACGCGTCCAAGTACTCCACAGCGTGGCTGGCAAGAAAGGGTATAAAAGAAGAAAAACTAATGACATGGCCTCCTTGTTCACCTGATCTGAACCCCATTGAGAACCTGTGGTCCATCATCAAATGTGAGATTTACAAGGAGGGAAAACAGTACACCTCTCTGAACAGTGTCTGGGAGGCTGTGGTTGCTGCTGCACGCAATGTTGATGGTGAACAGTAGATATGTGCATTCCCGTTCGTACGAATGTTATTTTCATACGAAAATGTTCATTTTCGTACCCGCAGAATAATGTGTACATACGAAAAAATTAAAGCACCAAAATACGAAAACGACAGGATTACGAATGAGCCGCATAACGAACAACCGCAAATACGAACGAACGATCTGACGAAAATACGACAAAACGAAAACGGCAAAAGAACAAAAATTACATCTATAACAAAAGATTTGCATTCTGTATCCTGTTTGAATCCCCTCTCTGCTCGTATCCTCAGCCGTATGTTCACACGACATCCACAACAAAAGACCCGCACTCTGTATCTTGTTTGAATCCCTTCTCTGTTCGCACCCTCAGTCGTATGCTCACACGACATCCACAACAAAAGACTCGCACCCTGTATTTTGAATTCCTTTTTTCTGTTTGTATTTTGGATTCAACAGAATGCAAATCTTTTGCCACAGATGTCACATGAACACATGACCGAAAACACCAAAAGAAAAAGGACCCAAAATACAGAATAGAAATCTTTTATTATAGATGTCATTTTTGTTTTTTTGAATGGGCAGTGAGTGTAGTTAGTTAGTGAAGCAGCTTCTCTTTTGTGCTGAGTACAGTAGTACAGTAAAGCCAAATAAACTTTTCTGTGGATTTTCATCTGAAGGGAGATCAGTTGGCCAGACTTTTAAACCCAAAAATGGTTTTCTGATGGAGTTTAAAAACGAACAAATTTTCTGAGAACGAACGGAAAACGATCGTTTTTATGTTTGTTGTTAAAAAAGTCTGACCAAGTGTATGGGGCTTAACAATCGTTAATATGGATGAGCCGTGTGTTGAAAGTGCCGCGAATCCCCGCGATATATTTACGAAAGTACAAAATGACGAAAATCCTTTTTCTGTTCGTATCTTCAGTCGCATGCCCACATGACATCCACAACAAATTGTCATAGATGTCACACGAACACACGACCGAAAACACGAACAGAAAAAGTAATCCAAAACACAGAATGCAAATCATTGACGAAAATTCACGAAAATTATTGTCTAACAAGTAACGAACATGAATTAAACAGAATAACGAACCATCCCGCATGTACGAAAATAAAACGGTAACGAAAATACGAAACGATCGGAATACGAAAAAATTTTGTCGTACGAAAAACGAACGGGAACGAACAGGAAAACGGACGTCTTACGAAAAACGAACGGAAACGAACCTACGGAACGATACGAAACAGAACAAAAAAAAAACGAAAAAAATTTCTGTGCACATGTCTAGTGAACAGATCAAAACACTGACAGAATCCATGGATGGCAGGCTTTTGAGTGTCCTTGCAAAGAAAGGTGGCTATATTGGTCACTGATTTGTTTTTGTTTTGTTTTTGAATGTCAGAAATGTATATTTGTGAATGTTGAGATGTTATATTGGTTTCACTGGTAAAAATAAATAATTGAAATGGGTATATATTTTTTTTTGTTAAGTTGCCTAATAATTATGCACAGTAATAGTCACCTGCACACACAGATATCCCCCTAAAATAGCTAAAACTAAAAACAAACTAAAAACTACTTCCAAAAATATTCAGCTTTGATATTAATGAGTTTTTTGGGTTCATTGAGAACATGGTTGTTGTTCAATAATAAAATTAATCCTCAAAAATACAACTTGCCTAATAATTCTGCACTCCCTGTAGATCTTTTGAAGATATTGCTGGGGTGGTATAGATGCTGCAAATAAAAGTGCCCCAACTAGATTGGCAAACTGTGGTGAAGATCATAGTTTGTACAGCTGGGGTCCCGATCTTGCATTCCAGCTTGGGTTAGCATACTTCTAAATCTCAAGGCAGTGTTTGAAAATATTTAAATTCAGGATTCCATCGGAACATTCTTATTGGCCCTTTTTTATTCATATCATTGGGGATTTCCAACATAGCCTACATGTATCCGTAGATTTGAAAATGACAAATTTCAATATTCCAGAATATCTCATCCTTTGATACCTATCCATTCCCATGGTTGCAAAGTATGATAAAGGTAGTGCTGATTTATAACGATAATGCAATTTGTCATATAAAAATATTGCATGGATTGAAAAAAACACTTCACTTAAGTTACAGTATCTAAGGTGATAAAAAAAATAACATTTACAGAGGCCTATGTCTAGCAGGGTAGTTTTGTCTAGATATTTTAAAGATATTGGGGTGGTACAGATTTTACATACAAAGCGACTCATTTGGCAAGCTATGGTGAAAGTCGTTTTTTCTAAAACAGAGGTCTAGACCTTCCATTCCAGCTGTGGGGATGTGGATGGTGCTGAGGGCATACTTCTAAAACTCAAGGCAGTGTTTGAAAATATTTTCACCAAGGATTCAAAGGAAACATTCTTATGAACACTTTTTGATTCATATCACTGGGGATTTGAAATGTATCCTACATGTGTCAATAGATTTGAAAATTACAGAAGACAATAATCCAGAATTTCTCAACTATGTTATCTATCTGACCCCATTGGGGCATAGTAAATTAAAAGTAGTGTCTATTTATAATGCTAATGCCCTTTGTCCTTAAAAACGTTGTTATTTTCAGATCACCTCTAAGATATTTATTTTTCCATTTTTTGTTTCCAACTATCTCAGACATAATAGCACATATTTTAGTTTCTAGCAAAATATATTGTCAAGTGTTTACCTGTCATGTGTTGCTAGGTCACACTCTGAATGACTTCATTATTTGCTAACAGCTCAGGGCATCCCTGACAACTAAATAAATAATTTGTTACATAGCTCTGTTATGGCATGACATTTCTGCCAATGGCTCTTGTTATGGTGTATTTATTTATAAGAACAAACTATTCAGGGTCATTCATACAATTCAAAGTTTAGTTTTTTGACCTTGTAAATAATTTATCATGTACATTTTCTGTCATTGATCTTAGTCTACTGGCCATTTTATAAACACATCTAGTTATACACCCCGGAATATACTTAAATAAACAAAAACTTTTGAGAAAGAGAGATAGTGGCCCGGATTCACGTAGCTTAGGGAGCAAGTTCCGTATTCTGAAAGAACTTGCGCCCTAAGTTACGGCGGCGTAACGTATGTGCTCCGGCGTAAACCCGCATAATTCAAATGTGGATGATGTGGGCGTGTTTTATTCAAATGAATTGTGACCCCACGTTTTTGAAGTTTTTTACGAACGGCGCATGCGCCGTTCGTGAAAGAATCCCAGTGCTCGAAATTACGCCGCAAATCGTCATTGCTTTAGACGTGAACGTAACTTACGTACAGCCCTATTCGTGAACGACTTATGCAAACAACGTAAAATTTTCAAAATTCGACGCGGGAACGACGTCCATACTTAACATTGCGTATGCCTCATAGACCCAGGGGTAACTTTACGCCGGAAAAAGCCTAACGTAAACGACGTAAAAAAATGCGCCGGGCGGACCTACGTTTGTGAATAGGCGTATCTACCTAATTTGCATATTCAACGGGAAAATCTACGGAAGCGCCACCTGGCGGGCCAGCGTAAATATGCAGCCTAGGATACGACAGTGTAAGAGACTTACGCCGGTCGGATCTTAGGGAAATCTATGCGTAACTGATTCTATGAATCAGGCGCATAGATACGACAGCCCGCACACTCAGAGTTACGACGGCGTATCTGGAGATACGCCGTCGTGACTCCTTTGTGAATCTGGGCCAGTGTGTTTGTGTGCGTAGCCCCGTGCAGAAAATCAATTAAAAAAATACCACTTTCAAAGCGATTGTATGATAATCTGATCCTTAGCACACAGCTTTCGTCTGTAATTATCCGAAGGGACAAACACGAAAACTTTTTTTGTACGATACCAAATTGTATGATTGTCATTAAGTCAGTACAGTTTTGATCCAAAAATACATTACAAATACAATACAACACATTACATTGCAGTCTTTATTCTATCGTACAAAAAATGTTGTACTTTAGTAACTGATTTGTTCTCGATACGGAGATTAGCATGCAAAAATAAAAATGGCTGTTCATTCATGCTGTGTACTAGGTGTGTAAGCACATGGGTAGGGCAACAAGTCACCTAATGGTGAGGTGGGCAACCAAAAAGTCATCCAATAAAGCACTACACTACACAGAATTACTTCCTAAAACATAAGATATTTCTGTGTAATCACTTTCAACAGAAATCCAGAAAAAAAATGAATTTATGACTCATTTAATTATTTATGCACCAAACCTTATACAGCAAAAATACATTTTACATACATTGGACCCATTAGGGCCAAAAAATGTTTGAAGCAGGTGTGTTTATTGGTGTGAATGGCTCTCTATTTGTAGGTGGTAGCTGTGCTAAGAAACAGTAATTATTTACTGTATATACAGTATCATAAAATAATGTTTTGCATGGCTCTGCCCTTTTCTCAAAATTAAGAAAATTAAATTTTTGGGATAATCGTTGAAAGTAATGAGATTTATATATTTTTTGTTTTAAGAATACAGTTACATATGAATACTGTACATAAGCAAACAAGCTAGCTAGATAGCTAGAAAATCCCAATGTACTTACAATACGTCAAACATTCATATCAGCATCTATTCCAGCTGGCTTTGCCTGGTAATATACATTCAGAGCAGAACCTATGTGTCATACTCTAATTCATTAGGTTTGTTTTGTTAAGTCTTGTTAAGTCTTGAGCTGTATTTCTTCAGTTTGCCTGGCTTATCTAACCTGTAGATTTTGTTACAAGCATTTTCTTCTTGTCTGCTAATGGGGCCAGCAACAGCTCATTTATCTTTTCATGTCAACAGTCTTCCGTCCAGTGTAAAGTATTCATAAAACTTTTTAACACTTTCATATAGGTTTCTGTGTAAATACAATTGAACTGTGATGTTTAACACCTTCCCATCCAGCCTATAGTACATTGATGGCCAGCCATGCCTATCATCCTTTGGAGTGCATATGATGTCCTCCCAGAAGGGACTGTGCAGCGGTGCAGACTGTCACTGGCCGTGTCCATTGTACACAGCCGATCACTGATCAGTGTACTGGCTTGTTTCCGGTACCATGTGACCACTGTGACTGATCACAACAGGTCACATGACAGTTGTAAACAATGGATGGCTTCATTTCATGTCATCCACTGTGTACAATTGTGTTGCTAGCTGTGATTGGCCAATCATAGCCCATCTGTACCATGTGATTAGCTCTGTTAAAGTTTTGAAAGGATGGGAGCGCCACACCAGCTTTTACAGACTTTTAAAAATATTTGTATCTGTGTATCTGTGTAACAGCCAATGCGTTTCGGGGGATCAGCACTCCCCCTTCATCGCCCTGTACACACGATAGGTTAGTCTGATAAAAACGGTCTGATAGATTTTTCCATCAGTTATCCGATGGAGCTGACTGATGATCAGTCATGCCTACACACCATCAGTTAAAAAAACGATCGTGTCAGAATGCGGTGACGTAAAACACAACGACGTGCTGAAAAAAAAGAAGTTCAATGCTTCTAAGCATACGTCGACTTGATTCTAAGCATGCATGGATTTTTAACCGATGGACGTGCCTACAGACGATCGTTTTATTTTTATCGGTTAGGTATCCATCAGATAATTTTAAAGCAAGTTCCATTTTTTTTAACCGATGGATAAATAACCGATGGGGCCCACACACGATCGGTTTGGCCTGATGAAAACGGTCCATCAGACCATTTTCATCAGACAAACCGATCATGTACACAGCATAAGAACTAGACAATAAACAACATACAAAGAATCCTTAAAATGTGTTAAAAGCTATAGATAGGTATAAAAGTACAAATACCTTAATGCACTAATTATCATAGCCAAAAAAGGAAATACATTACTCAACTAAGAAGTATAAAACCAAGAAGAAAAAAATAAAACATGTTCTTTTGGGGGCTACAGGGGACCACAAAAAAAGCAAAGAAAGGAAGAAGGATTGAATGGGTTCTCGTTCTTGTAACAGTACAAAAAAAAAAAAAAACGAATAATAATAATAATAAATAATAATATAAAAAAAAAAGAACTAATAATAAAAGTAGTATTAGTAATGATAAACAAACACCAATGCATCATAAATGAGAAGTACAAAAACCAGTTCAAACAATCCATAAACAATAAGATATTTTCCCAAAGTAGGTTCTAGTCTTAACTGTATGGAACCAACATATGAGTAAGCTGCAGTTAAAAAAAAGCACAGACAGGCTAAATGAAGCTACAGATTCCATTGGAAATTGTAGACACAAAGGGCCAGATCCACAAAGAACTTACGCCGGCGTATCTATTGATACGCCGCGTAAGTTCTACGATGCCCCGTCATATCTTTGTTTTGTATCCACAAAACAAGATACGACTGAGCCTAGGTTCACACTGCTGCGAATTCAAAATCGCGGTAAAATGCGCGATTTTACCGCGATTTTGGCCGCAATTTAATGTAAATTGCGGCCCGAAATCGCAAAAAGTAGTACAGGAACTACTTTTTTAAATCGCAGATGCGGCGTCGCACTGATTAGGACAGTGCCATTGCCGACAATTGCCGCCGATTTGAGATGCGATTTGACATGTCAAATCGCATCTCAAATCGTTCCAAATCGTACCCAGTGTGAACCAGGGCTGAATGTGGGTTCGATCCGACTGACGTACGTCTTAGTACGCTGTCGGATCTTAGGTGCATATTTACGCTGGCCGCTAGGTGGCGCTTCCTTTGATTTCCGCGTAGAGTATGCAAATTAGCTAGATACGCCGATCCTCAAACGTACGTCCGCCCTGGGGCATTTTTTTATGAGGTTTACGTAAGGCTTTTTTCGGCGTAGCGTTACCCCTGGGTTTATGAGGCGTACGCAATGTTAAGTATGGACGTCAGGACAGCGTCGAATTTTCCGTCGTTTGCGTAAAACGTTCGCGAATAGGGCTTTGCGTAAATTACGTTCACGTCGAAAGCATTGACTATTTGAGACGTGATTTCAAGGATGCGCACTAGGATACCCCCACGGACGGCACATGCGCCGTTAAAAGAAAACGTCATTTACGTGGGGTCAAGATGAATTATCATAAAACACGCCCACATCTTAGTCATTTATATTGCGCGCCCTTACGCAGACACATTTACACTACGCCGCCGTAACTTATGGCGCAAATTCTTTCTGGATACGGAAACTACACTCTAAGTTATGGCGTAGTGTATCTGAGATACGCTTCGCCTGCCTAAAGATAGGCAGATATTTGTGGATCTGGCCCAATGTGTTTGTTAAAATCCCAGCTGGAAGAGGGACGCAAGGGGGACTAAAACAGGAAATATAATCAAGAAGATTCAAAGCCGATTTACCAGGATGATGCAGGCACTAGGATTGGAAAGGCACCTGACATGTTTGTGTGCACAGGAAGGGGCTAGACAGGGTGGAGTGTGGGAACTGGGAAGCCAAAGCAAATGAACAGGGACTAGGCTATGTCAGCAACACTATAGGAAGGGAAATTATAATGTGAAAAAAAAACATAATGGGGCTTTAATGGTCAGGGGGTTGGGGGAGGGGAAGTAAAAAATAAGAAAAATAAGAAAAAAAGATAAATACCACCCACCTTACAAACCGCTCAGCGTCTGCTACCCCTCTGCCAATGCCTCCATTGGCTTCCACTCACTCAATGAATTACATTCAAAATACAAACAATAACTTACAAAGCCATCCACAACTCTGCCTCCAGCTACATCATTAACCTAGTCTCAAAAGACCAACTAAATTGGACTCTTCCTTCCTCCCAAGACCTCCTGTACTCTAGCTCCCTCATCACCTCCTCCCATACTTCTCCCGAACCTCTCCCATCCTTTGAAATTCCCTACCCCAATCTGTTCTGACCATCTCCAACTTTTCTCTTCAGAGAAGCCTATCCTGCCTCCACCTATAAACTGTACTTTAATTTTCTTTATCAGCTCATCCCCCACAGTTATTACTTTTTGTATTACTTGACCCTCCCTCTTAGATTGTAAGCTCTAATGAGCAGGGTCCTCTGATACCTACTGTATTGTATTGAATTGTATTGTAACTGTACTCTTTTCCGTAACGTTGTAAAGCACTGTGCAAACTGTTGGTGCTATATAAATCCTGTATAATAGCAATAATAATGAACACCATTCAAAAGGGGGTTAGTAAAAAAAAAATAACATACACGTACTGAAGTGTTGAACTCCATTTTACATGCAGCAAACTCTTGACACTTTAGATATGTGTGCAGTGAGCTTACCACATCATGTATTGCCAGTATTCTTGAAAAGTATATATCTTTACTAAATATACCATCAATCTTACATTTATATCTTTTAAGCCTCGTACACACGATAGGTTAACCAGAGGACAGCGGTCTGAAGGACCGTTGTCCTAGCTTAACCGATGAAGCTGACTGATGGTCCGTCACGCCTACACACCATAGGTTAAATAACCGATCATGTCAGAACGCGGTGACGTAAAACACAACGACGTGCTGAAAAAAATGAAGTTCAATGCTTCTGAGCATGCCTCAACTTGATTCTGAGCATGCGTGGATTTTTAACCGATGGTTGTGCCAACTAACGATCGTTTTTGACCTATCGGTTACCAATCCATAGGTTAACCACTTGCTTACTGGGCACTTAAACCACCTTCGTTCCCGGAGCAATTTTCAGCTTTCAGCACTCTCACACTTTGAATGTTAATTACTCAGTCATACAACATTGTATCCAAATGAATTTTTTGTCCTTTTTTTCATAGAAACAGAGCTTTCTTTTGGTGGTATTTGATCACCTCTGGACTTTTTATTTTTTGCGCTATAAATGAAAAAAGGCGGAAAATTTTGAAAAAAAATGAATTTTTCTTAGTTTATGCGATAAAATTTAGCAAAATATTAATTTTTCTTCATAAATTTTGGCCACAATTTATACTGCTACATGTCTTTGGTAAAAATAACCCAAATTAGTGGATATTATTTGCTCTTTGTGAAAGTTAGAGAGTCTACAAGCTATGGTGCAAATCATAAAAAAAATATCACACCTGTTGTACCGGTGCCTATCTCATTTCTTGGGGCCCTGAACACGCCAGGAAAGTACAAATACCCCCCAAATGACCCCTTTTTAGAAAGTAGACATTCCAAGGTATTTAGTAAGATGCATGATGAGGTTTTTGATGTTGTAATTTTTTCCCACAATTCTTTGCAAAATGAATATTTTTTTTATTTATTTTTTCCCCCTCACAAAATTGTCATTGTAATAGGTTATTTCTCTCACATGGCATGTGTATACCACAAATGACACCCAAAAATACATTCTGCTACTCCTCCTGAGTATGGCAATACCACATGTGTGAGACTTTTTTACAGCCTGACCACATACAGAGCCCCAATATGCAGGGAGCACCATCAGGTGTTCTAGGAGCATAAATTACACATCTAACTTGTTGACTACCTATTACACTTTTGAAGGCCCTGGAGCACCTGGACAATGGAAATGCCCACAAAGTGACCCCATTTTGGAAAGCTAACACCCCAACGTATAATCTATGAGGCATAATGAGTCTTTTGAACGATTCATTTTTTTCCAAACATTTTTGGAAAATGTGGGAAAAAAATGAAAACGCATTTTTTTTACGCAAAGTTGTCCATTTATAAGATATTGCCAACACATAGCCTGTACATAGCAAAAATTACACCCCAAAATACATTCTGCTACTCCCCCTGAGTATGGCGATACCACATGTGTGGGACTTTTTCACAGCCTGGCCACATACAGAGCCCCAATATGCAGGGAGCACCATCAGGTGTTCTAGGAGCATAAATTACACATCTAACTTGTTGACTACCTATTACACTTTTGAAGGCCCTGGAGCACCTGGACAATGGAAATGCCCACAAAGTGACCCCATTTTGGAAAGCTAACACCCCAACGTATAATCTATGAGGCATAATGAGTCTTTTGAACGATTCATTTTTTTCCAAACGTTTCTGGAAAATGTGGAAAAAAAATGAAAACGCAATTTTTTTATGCAAAGTTGTCCATTTATAAGATATTGCCAACACATAGCCTGTACATAGCAAAAATTACACCCCAAAATACATTCTGCTGCTCCTCCTGAGTATGGCGATACCACATGTGTGGGACTTTTTCACAGCCTGACCACATACAGAGGCCCAACATGCAAGGAAGACCAACCGGTGTTCTAGGGACACATAGCATACACATGACAAGAATTACACACCAAAATACATTATGCTAAGCAAAGGGTAAACAAAAAATGTACCTGTGGTTTTAGTAGCGCAGTTGTCCACGGGACGATAGCACTGGTCCAGGCAGCAGGCAAGGACTTGGTCAGCAAAAGAAAATGCAATTGTCCAGGCAACAGGCATGATGGCATAGGTCCTACAGGCAGCAGGCAGAAGTAGGGCCTCGTTCAGGACAGAATGGGGACAGGGGTAGAGGCTTCTCCCACCCAAATCTCTTTGAAGCCTCCGGTCAACCAGACCCTAATCTAGAATAAGAAAACAAAAACAATAGTTTTCTTCATCCAGAAAAACAATTCTGGAGCCCCTCACATGTGAGACCCCTGTGCTTTGAATCCCACTAGTCCACTGGCAGGGTAAAAGATCAGTCCAAGAAGGAGGCAACAAGAATGGTCAAACGGTCCAGGGTCAGTTCCAGATCAGGCAGAGGTATAAACAGAATCGGTAGGCATAAGCGTGGTCAAATAACAGTCCAGGGTCAGTTCCATATCAGGCAGAGGTATAAACAGAATCGGTAGGCAAAAGCGTGGTCAAATAACAGTCCAGGGTCAGTTCCATATCAGGCAGAGGTATAAACAAAATCGGTAGGCAGAATCGTGGTCAAATAACAAGCCAGGGTCAAATACAGAGCAAGCAGAGGCATAAGGGGTGTAAAGGTAAATGGCAGGAAGTGACTAATAATTTAGTAAGGAATGATAACGGCGGAAACAGCCGTCTATGCAGAGGCCTGGTTGGGAAGGGCATTGGGCACAATAAAAACGGGTGTCTCTTCTCACTCCATCTTTGGAGCACACCCGGCATTTGTTTTGGGAATTTCGGCCTGTTGGTCCGGGAGGGATTTTATCTGGGAAGTGGCGCTCGTAGAGTCGGCTTACCACATCGGATCGAATGGTTGCTGGTGGGTTGCTGGTGTATAAAAGGGCAGTGGTGATTTCCTCCTGGAAGTAAAGGTAGGATTTGGGTCTTGGAGTGGATTTTCGATATAATACGTACGTGTTGTATATGGCCAAATTGAATAAGTAAATTGAAACTTTTTTATACCACTGGTATGATCGTCTTGTGGAAAGGTAGGGCTCGATCATTTGATCATTGAAATCGACACCCCCCATGAACTTATTGTATTCGTGGATACATTTAGGTTTCTGGATTTGCCCATTCCTCCTTCTGATGGTAACGCATGTATTGTTGTGGATGGTAGAAAGCACGTACACATCCCTTTTGTCCCTCCATTTCACGGCCAGAACTTCCTCATTGCGTGCACTCGCCGTCTCCCCTTTTCTTAGCTTCTTGGTGACGAGGCTTTGAGGAAAGCCCTTCCGGTTCGACCGTACAGTGCCGCATGCGGGTGTCTTCTTTCTATACAGGTTTCGGAAAAGGGGCAAACTTGTGTAGAAATTGTCCACATACAAGTGGTAGCCTTTCTCCATGAGCGGGTTTAGGAGTTGCCAAACAATTTTCCCGCTGGTTCCTATGTAGTCTGGGCAATTAGGGGGGTGTAGCTGGCTGTCCTTTCCTTCATATATGTTGAAGGCATAGGTATATCCGGTGGCACGTTCACATAATTTGTAGAGCTTCACTCCATAGCGGGCCCTTTTGGAGGGCATAAATTGCTTTATGCCGAGCCTGCCAGAAAATTTGACAAGTGACTCGTCAACACAGATGTTTTGGTCCGGGGTAAACAACTGGGGGAAAATTTGGGAAAAATAATCTAGTAGTGGCCGAATCTTATAAAGTTTGTCAAAATTTGGGTCATCTCGGGGAGGGCACTGGGTATTGTCACTATAGTGTAGGAATCGCATGATCATTTGATATCTGGACCTGGGCATTTTTGAGGAAAAGACGGGCATGTGGTATATGGGGCGTTTTGACCAATATGAACGTACTTCGTTTTTGTGGTTTAGTCCCATACAGAATACGAGGCCCAAAAAAATTTTAAACTCTTCCACTGTAAGGGGTCTCCATTGGAAGGGACGGGCATAATAGGATGTGGGGTGACTGGAAATAAATTGTTGGGCATAGAGATTGGACTGGGAAACAATTGAGGAAAGCAAGTCCTCAGTAAAAATTAAACTGAAAAAATCTATTGGGGCAAAATTTTCTGTGTCCACTTGGACTCCTGGCTGGGCAGTGAAAGGGGGAATGTTGGCTTCTCCTGAATTAGGAGGAAGCCACAAGGGGTACTGAAGGGAATAGGGAAGGCTGGCATGGGACCTACTGGTACGTGACCTTGCTTGACGAGGTGTTGCGGTTCTGGTGGATGGCACAGCGGTGCTGGTGGATGGCACAGCAGTGCTGGTGGATGGCACAGCAGTGCTGGTGGATGGCACAGCAGTGCTGGTGGATGGCACTGCCTCCTTAGCAATACGCCTTCGTCTGGCGGGCGGACCCTCTTCCTCCTCTTCTTCCTCTTCTTCCTCTTTCTCCTCTTCTTCCTCTTCTTCCTCCTCTTCCTCATCTTCCCCCTCTTCCTCCTCTTCCTCATCTTCCCCCTCTTCCTCCTCTTCCTCCTCTTCCTCTTCACTGCTAACTATCGGCTCATAGTCAACATCAGATCCGGCGTCTGACCTTGCGGAGGAATCCGAATCGCAGAGCTCCCCGTTGCTCTCGTCGGCCGCAATAATTTCGTATGCCTCCGTAAGTGAAAAAGATCTTTTAGCCATGACAAAAGATGGCACGTGGCACTGATGACACTGACAGGTGGCACTGACGGCAAATGGGACTGGCAGATGGCACGGGCAGATGGCACTGATGGCAGGTAGCACTGATGGCAGATGGCACTGATGGCAGGTAGCACTGATGGCAGGTGGCACTGATGGCAGGTGGCACTGATGGCACTGATGGCTGACGGCACTGATGGCACGGGCAGATGGCACAGGCAGATGGCACGGGCAGGTGGCACTGGCGGCAGGTGGCACTGATGGCTGACGGCACTGATGGCACGGGCAGGTGGCACGGGCAGGTGGCACTGGCGGCAGGTGGCACTGATGGCTGACGGCACTGATGGCACGGGCAGATGGCACGGGCAGGTGGCACGGGCAGGTGGCACTGGCAGGTGGCACTTTTGGCAGATTGCACTTTTGGCAGATTGCACTTTTGGCAGGTGGCACTGATGGCAGGGGCAGGTGGCACTGATGGCAGGGGCAGGTGGCACTGATGGCAGGGGCAGGTGGCACTGATGGCAGGGGCAGGTGGCTCTGATAAATGCACTGGCTGGTGGCACTGGCTGATGGCACTGGAAGGTGGCACTGGAAGGTGGCACTGGCAGGGACTGTGGGTAGTGTTTGTGTCACTCACTGTTTTTTTTTTTTTGACTGTAACGATGGATGCACTGTAAAAGGCTTTCTCTCCTCACACGCGGTCTGTGTGTAAGGAGAGAAAGCCGGCGATGAGAGATGATCTCATTTGTTTACATTCGAGATCATCTCTCATTGGACGGCTAGATCGAATGCTGAATGGCCGCTGTGATTGGCCATTCAGCACGATCTGTGATTGGCTGTGTCCGAGGGACACGGCCAACACAGTTTTCTGCAGAAGCGCGCTCGCAGGGACGCGCTTCCAGCAGAGAAACGACAGGCCGTTTAAAAACGCCCACTTGGCACTTCAGGTCCGCGCTGCAGACGTATTTTTACTATAGCGCGGATCTGAAGTGGTTAATTTTAAAGCAAGTTGTCTTTTTTTTAACCTATGGTTAAATAACCTATGGGGCCCACACACGATTGGTTTTGACCGATGAAAACGGTCCTTCAGACCGTTGTCCTCTGGTTAACCTATCGTGTGTACGAGGCCCAACATTCAACACAATCTAAAATATTATACTGATGTTTAATAAATGTATTTATTTATTGCACAGCTGATTCAACATATTTTGTATTATTTCTTGCTATATACAGTACTTTCCCTAGTCATAGTAACGGGTCACATTCTGTCTGTCAAAGAGGAATGTGTAGGCAAAGCCAGCCAAACAGTGCCCTTGTCTGAACACAGATCATTCCGTAAAGAATTTATGCATAATATGAAAAATTATCTTTAAACATTCCCACATTAGCTGCCTCACGCACTTATATGTCAGCAGAATGGTACGGGCAGGCAAAGCAACGTATAAATATATGATGCTTTGAATCTTCTGCATAGCCGCCTAGCCGCCTAGTGTCTCCGTGACCGTGTCACGGGACCCGCGGTCTTGATGTCTGCTGTTGTCCTGTGATTGGGTCACGGAACGGAAGAACGGGGGGATGCCTTTGTAAACAAGGTGTCTCCCTGTTCTGCCTAGTGACAGGACACTGATCGTCTTCTCCCTCTCATCTGGAGCAGTAATCAGTGTCGTGTCACAGTAAGCCCCACCCCCACACAGTTAGAATCACTCCCTAGGACACACTTAACCCCTTCCTAGTCCCTTAGTGGTTAACCCCTTCCCTGCCAGTCACATTTACACAGTAATCAGTGCATTTTTATAGCACTGATTGCTGTATAAATGTGATTGGTCCCAAAATAGCATCAAAAGTTTCCGATGTGTCTGCCATAATGTCGCAGTCATGATAAAAATCCCTTTATGAAACAAAAAAAATCCCTGATCGCTGCCATTACTAGTAAAAAAAATATTAATAAAAATGCCATAATTCTATCCCCTATGTTGTAGACGCTATAACTTTTGTGCAAACCAATCAATAAACGCTTATTGCGTTTTTTTAACAAAAATATGTAGAAGAATACATATCGGCCTAAACTGAGGAAAGAAATGTTTTATATATATTTGTGAGGGATATTTAATATAGCAAAAAGTTAAAAATATAGCTTTTTTTCAAAATGTACGCTCTATTTGTGCTCATAGCGCAAAAAATAAAAACCGCTGAGGGGATCAAATACCACCAAAAGAAAGCTCTATTTGTGGGGAAAAAAGAACGTAAATTTTGTTGGGGAGCCACGTCGCACGATCACGCAATTGTTAGTTAAAGCGACGCAGTGCCGAATTGCAAAAAGTGGCCTGGTCATTTGGCAGCCAAATCCTCCGGGGCTGAAGTGGTTAAGGACAGAAGAACAAAACCAGACATATATATTTTTTAAAGATTATATGGTAGATTCAAAAAATTTCCATATTATATACAATCATGGCCAAAATTGTTGGCACCCCAGAAATTTTTCCAGAAAATCAAGTATTTCTCACAGAAAAGTATTGCAGTAACACATGTTTTGCTATACACATGTATTTTCCCTTTGTGTGTATTGGAACAAAACAAAAAAAGGGAGGAAAAAAGCAAATTGGACATAATGTCACACAAAACTCCAAAGATGGGCTGGTCAAAATTCTTGGCACCCTTTTAAAATTGTGGATAAATAAGATTGTTTCAAGCATTTGATGCTCCTTTAAACTCACCTGGAACAAGTAACAGGTGTGGGCAATATAAAAATCACACCTGAAAGCAGATTAAAAGGAGAGAAGTTTACTTAGTCTTTGCATTGTGTGTCTCTGTGTGCCACACTAAGTATGGACAACAGGAAGAGGAGAAGAGAACTGTCTGAGGACGTGAGAACTAAAATTGTGGAAAAACATCAACAATCTCAAGGTTACAAGTCCATCTCCAGAGATCTAGATTTGCCTTTGTCCACAGTGTCGCAACATTAGAAGAAGAAGTTTGCAACCAATGGCACTGTAACTAATCTCTCTGGACAGAAGAGAAAAATTGATGAAAGGTTGCAACGCAGGATAGTTCGGATGGTGGATAAGCAACCCCAAACAAGTTCCAAAGAAATTCAAGCTGTCCTGCAGGCTCAGGGAGCATCAGAGTCAGCGCAAACTATCCGTCGACATTTAAATGAAATGAAAGGCTATGGCAGGAGACCCAGGAGGACCCCACTGTTAACACAGAGACATAACAAAGCAAGACTACAGTTTGATAAAATGTACTTGAGTAAGCCAAACATCCTTTTGGGAAAACGTCTTGTGGACAGATGAGACCAAGATAGAGCTTTTTGGTAAAGCACATCATTCTACTGTTTACCGAAAATGAAATGAGGCTTACAAAGAAAAGAACACAGTATCTACAGTGAAATATGGTGGAGTTTCATTGATGTTTTGGGGTTGTTTTGCTGCCTCTGGCACTGGGTGCCTTGAATGTGTGCAAGGCATCATGAAATCTGAGGATTACCAAAGGATTTTGGGTTGCACAAAAAGCACCCAGAAATGGATGGCAACAAAGCGCTGGAGAGTTCGAATATGGCCAGCAATGAGTCCAGGTCTAAATCACATTGAACACCTGTGGAGAGATCTTAAAATTGCTGTTGGGAAAATGCACCCTTCCAATAAGAGAGACCTGGAGCAATTTGCAAAGGAAGAGTGGTCCAAAATTCCGGGTGAGAGGTGTAAGAAGCTTATTGATGGTTATAGGAAGCGATTGATTTCAGTTATTTTTTCCAAAGGGTGTGCAACCAAATATTAAGTTAAGGGTGCCAAGAATTTTGACTAGCCCATTTTTTGAGTTTTGTGTGACATTATGTCCAATTTACTTTTTTCCTCTCTTTTTTTTGTTTTGTTCCAATACACACAAAGGGAATAAACATGTGTATAGCAAAACATGTGTTACTGCAATAATTTTTTGTGAGAAATACTTGGTTTTCTGGAAAAATTTCTGGCGTGCCAACAATTGACTGTAAATAATAAAAATGTAATCATTTAAATAAAAATGAATTAAAGAACGTATTCTTAAGAATTACCCATTATATATTCTATTCATGTACGAAAAGTAATATGCATTCTTGGGGAAAAAAATAATTTCATAGTTTAACATTTGCCTGCCACTTACTTTCTTAATTCACCTATGAGTTGGTTGAAATGTTCAGTGTTATTTAAAGGACAGCAAGAAATGTTCTCTTACGGTTTTACAGAAATTAATGTAAACAAGTAAATTAAGTGATAAGAAATGGCAGTTCAACAATTAGAATAGATGATATCTATTTAATGATCAGGAAGGAAGCAAATTATTAGACTGGTGTTATCTGTGAATAGAGTTTGCCCAGGAACTCAGCTGACATTAATTAATGTAAGACTTTCTATATTAACTTTTTTTTTTGTATACCAAAATTAAACCAGCTAAAGTTGTAAGGAAAAAATATCCTGTGTTCTTCAGTGTATCAAAGGCCAAATTGTAAACTATTGTGTTAACATTTTAGAACCTGATATGTACCCTGGGCATTTATGAAATTATTATAAATTGTAAAATAGTGATTTGAGAAATGGACAGGCAGCAATCCCTATCTATAATGAGCTTATTCAATTGAACATTTCAAGTGAGAACTAGGTCAACTGTAGGTCAAATGCCCCTGTCAATAACGTCTGAATTATTTAAGAAGTATTTAAAACTAAAACTATCAGGACAAGCCCCAAAACTATTACTAAAAGCCCTGATGATTATTTTTATTGAGGCTTTAACTCAGGGGTCAAGTCCTGGGGAAAAAAGTGTGGGAACTCCCACCCAAGATCCACTTCCCCACCAAAAAAAAAAAAAAAATGATACGCTCATATGTACTGTACCTTAGTAATCCTTTATGTTACTGGCCGCTTCACGGGATTTAGAAAGAAGCAAGTTCTTTCAAATTCCGGCGATGACGCGCGGCTGACCTCCGCAATGTCTCCAGGGAACAATGACAAAAGCTCCCAGGAGACATTGCGGCATCGAGGAAGTGACGGAATACCCACACACTACCCGATTAATCCATATACAGGAAGCAGCCAGTAACATAAAGGATTACTAAGGTTCACCTGCTCCTGACAGTGACTCGAGCTGGGCATCGTCACTTAGTGAAGGATTGGCTCAGGCGGCTCGGCTGCTCTCGGCTGCTCTAATCCCTCAAAGGGAACCGAGTTCCTGCTGTGAAAAAAGTGCAGGAACTCTGTTCCCACGCGTTCCCGCAGGACTTGAGCCCTGCTTTAACTAATGTATGAAAGTATCATTGTAGGCAGAGTGGCATTGCATGCTATTGTTACACTTATCATTTACCAGAACTCAGATCTTTCTCCATTCACTACATGAAATCCCTATAGTTTACTAGCATGCATGTTTTTATCCCTAGGCACATAACTTTGCATACCATTCCAAATAAACCTGATTTGCCAAGTTGTTGCTCAATGAAACAATGCATTCAAATCAGTTTGCAGGTTAAAGCCGAACTATGGAAAAATAGTCCCCTTGTGATATAATTTTATTACTTATTATCTTGCCAGCAAATCTGTTATTTTTCAACCTTTAAAAGTGGAAGTTAGAGGGCTAAGACAAAAACATTGCAGGGGTGCTTACAATGGTCAACTTTTATTCATATAGTTAAAATCTTTGTGTTAGATAGATTTAGGTTTACTGTATTTTCCTGCGTATAAGACGACTGGGCGTATAAGACGACCCCCTAATTTTCCAGCTAAAATGTTGGTTTTGGGATATACTCCCTGTATAAAACGACCTCTCACTGTGCCGTTATACATGCCTCACTGTGCCATTATACATGCCTCACTGTGCCATTATTACATGCCTCACTGTGCCATTATACATGCATCACTGTGCCATTATACATGCCTCACTGTGTCATTATTACATGCCTCACTGTGCCATTATTACATGCCTCACTGTGCCATTATTACATGCCTCACTGTGCCATTATTACATGCTCCACTGTGCAATTGCCGACCTCACTGTACCATTCCATTCCCTTGCAGAGTATGCCATCCATTATTCAAAAGCCGCGCTGTGATAGGCGGAACACTAATCTTCCCAGCAGAGCCTCTGTTCAGTGTTCCGCCTATCACGAATGTCCTCTCGTCCGAGGATGAGAAGGCATCTGTGATAGGCGGAAGACTGAACAGAGGCTCTGCTAGGAAAATTAGTGTTCCGCCTATCACGGAACAGTCTGAGGAGGAGGCGTGGCTTTTGAATAATGGATGGCCGCTGTCTGACAGACAGGTACCGGCATATAAGACGACCCCCGACTTTTGGGGCATTATTTTACATGCAAAAGATCGTCTTATACGCCGGAAAATACGTTAATTTGTTAGTATCTAAGAATTTAAATATACTAGTCTATTTAACAGTACTCTCTCTACAAATTGACAATGTTGTTGTCTACAGGTGGCTACACTACTCTTTCATAGATTCAATAGAGTGCTGAGTGTAGCCACCCTTAAACAGAAGTTGTGTGGCCACATCACTAGGTAAAAAAAAAATGAAAAAAAAAAACTAAAGAAAACAAATACAGCTATTACATCTGTTCTTTAAAGTCATCTTGCAAGACTGCACTGTACTACATAGTTTTGTGGAAATTGCAAGAAAAAAAGAAGAACACAGAAAAAAATTGTATCCCAACTCTGTATAAACAAACAACTGGTTAAAAACGAACCATGAGGTACACCACTAACAACTTTACAATATCAAATTGTATCATTAATCACTACTCTCTAAATACTACTCTAAAGCTAGTTTTCTATACATCTACAGACTGAATTTTCTATTTTTGAAAATCGTAATCAGTTCTTGCCCGCCATATAGTAAAATGATGGCTGGGTGGGACTTCTTTTGTTTTGGGAGGACATCATATGACATCCTCCAAATCTTGCCATGCATGTGCACCTACGGGGTGGTGCAATGTGTCCCTCAGATGCCCCAGGGGGTGGTGCGCTGTGTCACTCAGATGATAACCTGCTTTACTTTGACAGATGACATGCACACAAATAATCAGGGCACTGATCATCAGTGCCCTAATTATCAGTGCAGTCCCATCAGTGCCAATCAGTGTCTATCAGTGCAGCATATCAGTATCCATTAGTGCACTATATCCGTGCCCATCAGTGCATAATATGAGTGTCCATCAGTGTAGCATATCAGTGTGCATCAGTGTAGCATATCAGTGTCTCTTCACCGGTTCCCATCATCGCAGCTTATACGTGCCCATCAGTGCCGCCTCATCAGTGGCCATCAGTGCCGCCTCATCAATGCCATCTCATCAGTACAGGCTCATCAGTGCTCATCAGTGCAGCCCTATGAGAGCCCATCAGTGCAGCCCTATCAGTGCCTATCAGTGCACATCAGTGAAGAAAACATTTTTTTTTGCAAAAATTTATAACAATTCTGTTTAGTAGAAAATAAAAAACCCAGTGGTGATTAATTACAACCAAAAGTAAGCTCTATTTGTGTGAATTAAATTATAAAAATGTAATTTGGGTACAGCATTTCATGATCATGTACTTGCCATTTAAAGTGTGACAGTGCTGAAAGCTGAAAATTGGCCTGGGCAGGAAGGGGTTGAAAGTGGCAGTATTGAACGAGTTAATTGACATATTAGTCACCGTGAGGAAATCAAGTCAAATCCTTTAGAAATATCAAAATATACCACAGCCACTTAGTTTAGTTCTGGTAGTGAATTGCCTATAAACATACAGTATATCACCTGCTTTGTTGGTTGCGCACTGCGTTGTAAAGTGAAATTATTGGAAATTTGGTTCATTATAAATATTGCTTAGGAGTACAGCGACTTTCTAGGTAATGTGAGATATCATATAAGATGTGAACATTGCCTACAGCATTGCATTTGCAGGCAAGGCAAATGCTGCAACACATTAATAAGTAATGCAAGGTTCAAGTAAAAATAAAATAGGGCAAAACTGTCTATAAATTAACCAAAATATTCTGCTGATTCCTTGTTAAACTTTGTGATATATATATATATATATATATATATATATATATATATATATATATATATATATATATATATATATATATATATATATATATATATATCACAAAGTTTAACAAGGAATCAGCAGAATATTTTGGTTAATTTATAGACAGTTCTGCCCTATTTTATTTTTATATGTGTGTGTGTATGTGTGTGTCATACAGAACAGTAGAAAATAATTTTATACCAGAATAACAGTAAAAACATTAAGCTAGTCACAGACATCGCTAGTCACAGACATCGCACCATCTGAATATCTCACAATTTCATGTGACCCATCTTTGGCCATAAACAGGAGCATACAGATAGTATGAGAGTTCCTGATGAGGTGGGAAGACACAATACTATGGCTGGAATGCATCTGACAGGCAGCCTCACTAGCAGCTTACCACACAGTAAGCAATAGAGACAGCACATATTATTATTATTATTATATTATTATTATTATAATTCAGGATTTATATGGTGCCAACAGTTTGCACAGCAGTTTACAATAAAAAGAGAAACAATAGTTACGATACAATAACATAAAAGAGGGATAAGAGAGCCCTGCTCAAACAAACTTACAATCTAATAGAGTGAGGCAAGTGGTACAAAAGGTAATTATTAACAAGTGAATTATAAGTTCAATTATTTGTCTGAGGCGGGATAGGCTTCCCTGAGAGATGAGTTTTCAGGGATTGCCTAAAGGTGGTAAAGAGCTAGAGAGCAGGAGGTCTTGGAAGGAGCAGATAGTTTGGTTTGTGTGATATTTTGAGGCAAGATTGGTGATGTAGCTTGGAGCAGAGTTGTAAATGAGCAGAAGCCAGCGGAGGGATTGAAAGAGAGGGGTTGAACACACTTTGAGAGGATGAGTCTGGCAGATCGCTGCTGCAGTTTATCTGCTTCCTGGTACCTTGTATAAGCAAGCCATAACATGCTGACAGGAAGAATCAATGAACTACTGCAGCGATTACAACATCATGGTGGTTCATTGATAACTAAAACCGACATCCGCTAAGACTTGTAGTTTTCCATTCGCAGAACACTGTGAATATGTGACACAGCCGCACGTTTTTTTAAATTGTGACAGTTAGCGGGGGGGAGAAAATCCCCCACTGGCTGTCAAAGAGCGGGGGGTGGGGTGAAGCAGGGGCTGGCCGGTCCTTTTATAACATGCTACATAATACACCATGTGGGTGTAACATGTAACATGCTATGAAAGGTGAACTTATTCTTTAATGCCGCATACACACCATCACTTTATGTGATGAAAAAAAAGAAATTTTCTGTGAAGTAAAAAACAACGTTTTTGAAACTTCAATTTTCAAAGACGAAGTTGCCTACACACCATCGTTTTTTCACAATGCTCTAGCAAAGCAAGGTTACGTTCACCACGTTTTTCCATTGAAGCTTGCTTCATAACTAGCTTCTGGGCATGCGCGGGTGTAAAAACGTCGTTTTTTGCTACACACGGTCAATTTTTGTGAAGTAAAAAACGACGTTTTTGAAACTTCAATTTTCAAAGACGAAGTTGCCTACACACCATCGTTTTTTCACAATGCTCTAGCAAAGCAAGGTTACGTTCACCACGTTTTTCCATTGAAGCTCGCTTCATAACGAGCTTCTGGGCATGCGCGGGTGTAAAAACGTCGTTTTTTTTGCTACACACGGTCAATTTCTGTGAAGTAAAAAACAACGTTTTGAAAAACGACACATAAAATTGAAGCATGCTTCAATTTTTTTTTTGTCGTTTTTCACAAGGCATAAAACAACGTTTTCCACCACACACGGTCATTTAACCACTTCCTTACTGGGCACTTAAACCCCCTTCCTGCCCAGAGGACTTTTTGCGATTCGGTACTGCGTCGCTTTAACTGACAATTGCGCGGTCGTGCGACGTGGCTCCCAAACAAAATTTACGTCCTTTTTTTCCCACAAATAGAGCTTTCTTTTGGTGGTATTTGATCACCTCTGCGGTTTTAATTTTTTGCGCTATAAACAAAAATAGAGCGACAATTTTGAAAAAAAAATTAAATTTTTGTAATTGTAGCTGTAATAAATGGCTAAATTTTTAAAAAAAAAAAACATTTTTTATCCTCAGTCTAGGCCGATACGTATTCTACATATTTTTAGTAAAAAAAAAAATCGCAATAAGCGACTGGTTTGCGCAAAAGTTATAGCGCCTACAAAATAAGGGACAGAATTATTATTTTTTTATTATTATTTTTTTTACTAGTAATGGCGGTGATCTGCGATTTTTATTGCGACTGCGACATTATGGCGGACACATCGGACACTTTGACACATTTTTGGCGCCATTCACATTTATACTGCAATCAGTGCTATAAATATGCACTAATTACTGTATAAATGTGACTGGCAGGGAAGGGGTTAACACTAGGGGGTGAGGAAGGGGTTAAATGTGTTCCCTAATTAGTGTTCTAACTGTGGGGGAAGGGGGGTGACTGGGGGGGTGACCGATCTGTGTCTCTATGTACAAGAGACACAGATCCGTCTCCTCTCTCCCCTGACAGCACCGCTGTCTGCGAGAGCCGGGAATGAGAGATGATCTCATATGTAAACATATGAGATCATCTCTCATTGGCCGCACAGATCGCCTAGGAAACGGCCGCTCTGATTGGCCGTTCACGGCGATCTGTGACTGGCTGTGTCCAAGGGACACGGCCAGCACAGAAGTTCCCCGCTGCGCGCTCGGGAGCGCGCGCGGGGAACGCGGAAATGAGCTGCCGTCAATTGACGGCGGCTCAGAGATTTAGAACCACCCTGCGGCCGTCAATAGTCGTACGGCCGTAGGGAAGTGGTTAAAGTGACGTTTTGAAAAACGTCGTTTTTTTTTCATCACATAAAGTGATGGTGTGTAAGGGTTTATTTATTTTTTTCTATCTATCTATTTAATTGCTTACCATAAGCAGATTAAATATGATAGATGATGGTGACAATTAAAGATTCACAGACTTGTGAATCCTGCAGGGTATAGGCACATTGTGATTTGCCAATTCTTTTAAATATGCAAGTCAGTTTAACAACTGTGATTCACCATCTGCAAATCCAGATAGTTAGCTTGTGCATATTCAAGTGGATGGCTGTGTCATAATGGTCCTTTGCATGTTGAGATCTGCTGATCCTGCAGCCAGTCTTCTAATCTGTAGCAATAATGATGACAGTGAAATAATAATATTAACAGCAACCTAATATTATTATGGTGGTTGCTTTGGCATGTTTCTATAAATATTGTTTATAGAGTAGATACCGGTACATTATGTGATTTTTTCAATTTGTTTGGTGCTTTAATACTCATCAAACATTTGTTGTTTCTCCATAAGATTATATTGAATATAAATTCGGAGCATGAGTGGTGCTAAAATAGCTGTGAAAGATAACCTTATCTGTGTCAATGCCTGACATCCTTATTAATCAAATACTATTTTTCACTTCAGTGTCATTGTTATGAGTCACATCAATGGCAGAGACTGACAAAGATAAAACGATTCACAGTTCTTCTTCTCTGTGTTTAAAGACTCCACCCGAGTTGCTCACTTATCTGTATTTTTTTACAAATAAATACATTAAAAGGTCAGTGGTTTAAACTACACTACACATGCTTTTCCATATCAACTTGTAGTGTAAGCTATGAATAAGCACTACAGTTTGGTGTGAAACACGTCAGCTTTTTACCCCGTCTGCTGTGGCATGCTTTTTGTGTGTTTTTTGATTTTACAATAAAAGCAATTTATTTTTGGAGTGCGGCTGTCCAGAAAGTTTTTCCTTCATTTTGCATCAACTTGTAGTGTGGTGACACAGATGTGAAAGTGGAAGCCAATATCATTTGTTTCAGCTAGAATAGAAAAGCATGAGAACCTCTGTCAGGTTTTATTGTTGTCGTTGTTCCTGTTCGGGACATTTCCACACCCTTTCCCTGTCCTTGAATACCTATCTTTCTCACCATTATGCTCTTCTTGGCCATTAATCTGCCTAAATCACCAAATTCCTATGGTTAGGCTACCTGTATCCATCTATTTCTGAATTTCTCAGATTTTGATCCAGAAAAAAATTATACATGTTCTCAAGTTGAGAACACTTTCCTTTGTGATGCTCCAAAAGGAGGTCTTCACAGCACAGAACACAGATGATGCAATCTGATTTGAGGTAATTATATAAAATTCCCCCAAAAAGTTTGATTATCAGTGCAGATGTCCCCTTTCCCACTATCCGGTTGCCGTCTCTTTCCTCTCCTCATGCTGTAAGGCCCCTTTCACAGGGATGGCTTTTGCCGCAGATAAAAGCATGTTTATGTTTTGCTGGAATTCAAGCCTCCAGGCACAGCAATCAGCTACATTTGTACAGTGCTTTTAGCTGCGGTTGCATTTAGCCACGGCACGTTATTGAACAGGGATCCGACTTGGATCCCTGCCAATACCAAGAAATACCAAAAAAAATGGCATGGGTTCCCCCTACAGGATCATACCAGGCCCTTCGGTCTGCTATGGATTTTAAGGGAAACCACCGTACGCCAAAAAAATGGCATGGGGTTCCCCCAAAATCCATACCAGATCCGTATCCGAGCAGCAGCGAGGCCGGTCAGGAAAGGGGATGGGGACGAGCGAGCGCCCCCCTCCTTAACCGTGCCAGGCCGCATGCCCTCAACATGGGAGGTAGGTGCTTTGGGGCAGGGGGCGCTCTGTGGCCCCCGCCCCAAAGCACCTGTCCCCATGTTGATGAGGACAGGGCCTCTTCCCGACAACCCTGGCCGTTGGTTGTCGGGGTCTGCGGGAGGGGAGCTTATCAGAATGCAGGAGCTCTCTTTAAAAAGGGGGCCCCCAGAGGCCGGCCCCACACCCTAGGTGAATGAGTGAATGAGTATGGGGTACATCGTACCCCTATTCATTCACCTGGTGGAAAAAAATGTAAAAAAACACACTACACAGGATTTTTAAAGTAATTTATTAGTCAGTTCCAGGGGGGCCCCCCTCTCTTCTTTAGTTTTTTTATGAGGGGGGCCTTGCTTCTTCTATGTCTTCTGCCGGGGTCCCGGTCTTCACTGCCATCTGGTTCTCTTCCGCCCGGGCACTCCCCCTCGTAAAAGAGCTAAAGGAGAGAGCGGGGCCCCCAGCGGAAGAGAACCAGATGGCGGTAAAGACCGGGACCCCCCCCGGCGGAAGAGAACCAGATGGCGGTGAAGGCCGGGACCCCCCGCAGAAGACGTCGAAGAAGCCCGGTATGGGGGTGCTCGTAAAAGAGCTAAAGAAGAAAGCAGCCCCCCCCCGGTGGAAGAGAACCAGACAGCGTTGAAGACCGGGACCCCCCCCCCCCCCGGCAGAAGACGTCAAAGAAGCCTGGGAGGGGGGAGCTCATAAAAGAGCTAAAGAAGAAAGCGCCCCCCGGCAGAAGAGAACCAGATGGCGGTGAAGACCGGGACCCCTGGGAGAAGACATCGAAGAAGCAGGGCCCCGCCTCGTAAAAGAGATAAAAAGAGAGGGGTGCCCCCGGAACTGACTAATAAATTACTTTAAAAACCCTGTGTGGTGTTTTTTTTTATTCCGCCAGGTGAATGAATAGGGGTACGATTTACCCCATACTCATTCACCTAGGGTGGGGGGCCAGCATCTGGGGACCCCCTTATTAAAGGGGGCTCCCGGATTCCGATAATCTCCCCTCCCGAACCCCGACAACCAATGGCCAGGGTTGTTGGGGTGAGGCCCTGTCCTCATCAACATGAGGACAGGTGCTTTGGGGTGGGGGGACCACAGAGCGCCCCCCCTGCCCCAAAGCACCTACCCCCCAAGTTGAGGGCATGCGGCCTGGCACGGTTAAGGAGGGGGGACGTCCGCTCGTTTATTTGAAATTTGGCGTGGAGTTCCCCCCTCAAGATTCATACCAAATGCAGCTGACACAGTGCACTGCGATTACCTGCAGTTATGTGCCGATAGCTGCGGGATTTCGCAGCTGGACGCATCCAGTTCTATTTTTTCTATCCGCACAAAACCTCAGGTACAATACCTGTCGCCGAGAATGTGTTTCCAGCACGACGGCATCGCGCTGATTCTCAGCGACATGGTGCCGACATCTCGCACTTGCTGGAATAGAAAAAGCACATTCCAGCGAGCGCGTCATAGAAGCGACGGAGATCCGACTTGGATTCCCGCCAATTCTAGCCACCCCACCCCACCCCAAAGCACCCTGTCCCCATGTTGATAAGGGCAGGGCCTCTTCCCGACAACCCTGGCCATTGGTTGTCGGGGCCTGCGGGCGGGGGGCTTATTGGAATCTGGGAGTCCCCTTTAATAAGGGGGCCCCCAGATACCGGCCCCCCACCCTAGGTGAATGAATATGGGGTACATCGTACCCCTACCCATTCACCTGGAGGAAAAATGTCAATAAAGTAAACACACAACACAGGGTTTTAAAATAATTTATTAGTCAGCTTCCGGGGGGTCTTCTCCGCTCTCCGGGGGGTCTTCTTTCATCTTCTCCGCTCTACGCTGTCATCTCGGCACTCCCCGGTTCTTCTCCCGCTCGCTCTCCGGTGCCTTCTTCGGGGCTGGCCGCCGCTATCTTTTTTTAGCTCTCTTACTAGCAGCGGCGCAGCCCGCTCTTCTTTGCCATCTTCCGTCTTCTTTTTTTCTTCAGATGTTGATGCGTCGCTTCCTCCCCCTGTAATTCCGGGTGTCCATCGCGTGATGCTTTATATAGGTCTCTTACGACATCACAGTCCCATCATGCTCCTGTCCCGGTCCAGGAAATTCGAAAAGCCGCGGAACACCCTGTTAAAGTCTATGGGAGAAATATAAAGTGTTAATTTTAAAGGCTAATATGCAAGTTATTGTCCTAAAAAGTGTTTGGGGACCTGGGTCCTGTCCCAGGAAACATGTATCAATGCAAAGAAAGTTTTAAAAACTTCCGTTTTTTTCAGGAGCAGTGAATTTAATAATGCTAAAAGTGAAACAATAAAAGTGTAATATTACTTTAAATTTCGTACCTAGGGGGGGTGAAAAGTCAGCATGTGAAAAAGTGCATGTTTCCCGTACATAGAACTGTCCCTGCACAAAGTGTAATTTCTGAAAGAAAAAAAGGCATTTAAAACCGGCTTTGCGGCTCTAATGAATTGTCCGTCTGACTTTTTCCATCGGAAATTCCGATCATGTGTATGCCCCATCTGACTTTTTTCCGAGGAATTACGTCAGAGTTTAGCTAGAGAACATGTTCTCTTTCACTCCGATGGAATTCTGTTAGAATTCTGATGTGAATTTGTTCGGACAAAGGTCCGATCGTGTGTATGGGGCTTTAGATATTCAGCTATCAAAAATTTAGGTGGTAGGGTGCTTCCTCCTGTTTTATTTACTGTTCATTTTTGCATAGATCAGCAATAAGAGAGTAGTAAGTATGTTACATTTTACTATACAGAGTGAATATGCTTAGAGCTTCCAATTAAATACTACCTTAAGTAATTAGACTTCCAAACAAAAATTTGTCATGTTTGCCTTATGTAGCACTACCCCCAGAACAGTTGCTGGTTGTTTTTGGTGGCACATTTACCTTGTGGCTCTTCCGAATTCCTAGGGGTGAATGGTGCATATAGCAATAGTAAAAGAATGTCCGCAACAAGTGTCTTTTCTGTGCTCTTTATTACCCAGCCAGGCAAAAACGCCCGGACAGGCCTCTCTCACTGACCTGGCAGCCAGAGTATCACTCGAACCTTTATAGGATAAAGTCTCTGCCACAGGCCCTTTCTGATTGCAGTTACGGAGGTAATCCTCCTTAGGTGAATTACGCCTGGATCTCCTTCTTAACGTCGCCCAGGTACCGACTGACAGGTGATCAATCCTTCAGTGTCCAGCTACCTTGATCCCCGGTGGTTTGTCGAAATCCTTTTGGAACACCATGTGGCACGCACTCCCCGGCCAGGTATGCCATAACGCTGGGGTGCCGTGATGTGGTCACCCTAAAGATGAGTGCCACACTGGACGAAAAAGACCCAGAACCAATGACGTCTGCCCCATAAATACCCTCCCCCAGCATGCACAGCGAGGCTCAACCCTCCTGATTGGCTGCTGGGGAAGAGCACCCAAACCTTGACCCCACTGATGCCATCTAATGCAATGGGGTGGGAAGAACACCCCAGCAAAATAGAATGAGCCCACAGCACAGCCAAGCTGAGACAGAGACCCTGTTTTGAACATAACAATTTGGATCAGAGTTTAACTACACTCTGATCCCCCTCTAAATTTAAATAGCACCGGTACTCTAAAGTAACCAGGCGCTACACTTATATGACACAATTTAAAAACCTGACAATGTTTTACTAGAAGATTGTATTTTTTAGAATGTGAAGTGTGGTCTAAAGAAACTTATAAAAGCAAGCACTACGGAAAAAAAGAAACAGAATAAATACCACTGATCCTAGTATAATTTAGAGAGCTTGCTGTGACAATAGTTGTTATTCTTGAAATTCCTTCAGTCCATTGCCACCTGCAGATCTAACTGTGTTCAACAACAAATCCCTAAATGCCTCAAGTGATTGGCTAGAGGGTGAAAAGCTGCTGTGTATTGACATAAATGGTTGACATGTGACTCTTTTATTCTAGTTCAAGCTATAGTTATATGCTAGATATTATGTTAGCTTTGATCACAGGTAGATCTTTTGTGCTTCTTAAGAGTAAATGTGTATTATTTTTTTTATGTAACACGCCCTTTTGGATGGCGCCCTTATCATTTTGATAAATTTTCCATGCCATTTAAAAAATAACAACTATGTTGTATAAATAACACACACACTTTATTCTTGAATGAACTGTATGAAAACTCTTATAGAATGAATGATTATATATATATATATATATATATATATATATATATATATATATATATATATATATACACATGCACATTATTTCCTATAATATTACAGCTATCTTGCCAGTCATAGAGGTAAGATTTCCTGAGACTTCCTGGAATGTGCTAATTGACAGGTACCAGCATAGCCTGAAGGATCAGATCACAAGGTCATAGGAAACTTGGGGAAACTGATAGCTGCAATAAAGTTACACCTAAATTACATTGACTGATTGTATATGGGGGCAGAAGGTGAAACCTCGAAAGAATACCAGTAGCTATATAAAGTTCAACAAAACAGCATATATTGTACTCAGTGTTATTGTAACATCATAAACATATTTTTTCTATGTACTGTATGTTTGTATTTTTTTTTCTGGATTAACCTCTTTGAGGTACATATAAATAAAATGGACTGTGTTAGGTATATGTTTCCAGCTTTATGGAAAAGAAAAAATGTGCCTCATTCTAAGCCACATGTATTGTCATCAAAATTATTTCAAGAGGCCCTCCTGATTCCCTTGATAATGTCATTTTGATGACGAAATGCGTTGGTTCACACAATGTATGCTGCTTAGTTTTTTCCACGATCTTATGATACAAATATAATGGAGAACTTAAAGGAGGATTTGTATATCCTGACTGGATTACTGCAGCTTTATCTTTTCAAAAAGGAGGCAATTAAATCTGGTGAGTGTCTGTCCATCAGAGTGTTGGAGGGACACAGGATTTTGAGAATACACAAGGTTTTGAAGTATAGCATGAAAAAGCACTTTGGAAATTAGCTGTCTGTTCATTTTGGATGGATTGGAACTTTTTTGCTGGTGTCAGTTCATTTATGAAGGAGTCACTCCCACATTTAACCACTTGACCTCCAGAAGGTTTATCCCCTTCACGATCAGGTAATTTTAAGCTATTCAACAATGTGCTTCTTTAACTGGCAATTGTGCAGTCATGTACACAAATTACATTTATATTTCCGTATTTTTTTTTTCACACAAATAGAGCTTTTTTTTTGGTGGTATTTAATCACTACTGTTTTGTTTTTTTCTTTTTTGCTAAAATCATTTTTTTTTCATAAACTTAGGGCAAAATGTATTCTGCTACATGTCTTTAGTAAAAATAAATCCCAATAAGTGTATAGTATTTGGTTTGTGTGAAAGTTTTAGCATCTACATATTATGGTACAGTATATACATTTTAAAATTGACCAGTCCTTATGTACTGATAGCCCATATCCTATCTTGAGGTCTTTAAAATGCCATGACAGTACAAATACCCCCAAAATGACCCCTTTTGGAAAATAGGCAGCCTGAGGTATTTAGTAAGAGGCATTTAGTAAGTTGCAATTTATTCATCACATTTTTTGGGAAAATTAAAAACTTAAATAAAATTAGCTTTTTCACACTTTTTTTTTACATACTGTCACCAGTGCAGTACAGAGTCATCATATAACTGGTATGACAGTGATCAGGAATACTCACTAATGACATTATGTTAAAAAAATTATAATAATTTTTTTATTTACGTTTTTTTAACTTTATTTATAATTGTATTACATTTTTTTAAAAAAAAATTCATTTCATTGTTTACTATTTTTTTTACATACTTTCATCAGTAGTTTAGTGAGTTCAGTGTCACCATAGTGACATAGTACTACTCTAGAAGGTGGAGTTAGGTGATCAGGGTTTTTTTTCTTGGGCCAATCACAGCATCACTATAGAAAACAAAGCTGTTATGAATGGAATTCATTCAAAAACAGCTTTGTTGACATTGTGACCATGTGATTGGCCCACAGCTTACTATTTTTTTTACATACTTTCATCAGAGTAATTCAATGTCACCATAATGACATTTTAGTACTGGAAGATGGAGGGGGGTGATCAAGTTTTTTTTCTTATGCCGTGTACACACGATTGGAATTTCCAACAGGAAAAGTTTTATGTGAGCTTTTGGTCAGAAATTACGACCATGTGTAGACCCCATCCGACTTTTTCTGTCGGAATTTCAGACAGCTAAAATTTGAGAGCTGGTTCTTAAATTGTCTGCCGGGAAAAGTTCTTGTTGGAAATTCCAATTGTCTATATGCAATTCCAACGCACAAGAAAAACATCATATTTATTGATTTTGCCCCTCCTTCTCCTCTCTCCCTTCCTCCTCCCATTGCCGTTATGTATAAGTTGATGGGGTCGCCGATGGGGTCGTCTTTTCGTATAACTTTGAAAAAGCGCCACAGCGCGAAACATGTAAGTTACGGCAATCCTGCAAGCTAGCGATCACTACTGTACCTGAGTCCTGTCTCCTTCCATCCTTTTCTGTCACCACGGCAACACCCACGCTCCCGCTGACATCATACGAGTGCGCCCGGCTCTCCGCCGGCTTGTCCTGGCAATTGCTGCACATCCATCGCAGAGGCTCCTGCCCAGCGCAGTTACTTCCTTTGCCACCCGTGCGGCCCGGGTCCCTTAGCGGTCTTTTACCAGTGCTACATTGCTGTATCCATCTTTGGGAACATACGAACGTGCTCAGACACTCAGCGACTGGAGGACTTCTTACAACAGAGGTACCCTTGAGTTACCACACCGCACTTTTCCTGACCCATTTAAGTAATTTAAGTTATGTGGATTATGTGAAGGGGGTATTTTATGGAAAAGGGGACTGATTTTAATCAGGGGTATGTATATATAGATATATATATATACACATATATAAACACAAAAAAAATGTTAATTGCACACACATATATATAATATATGAAATGAATAATAAAGGAAGACTAATTTATGGGATAGGATGGGGAACTAGGGGGGGGGGGGGGAGAAAGGAGGAATCTAATTATCTATGGGGATATGTGTGTGTAGTCACACCAAGGTAGGGAGAGATGTACATACAGTTAGGAGTTGGCATAAGAGAAAGGAAAAATTGATCCGAAAATTAAATGCGGAGGAACATTAGCATGCCAGCGTGTGTACGAGAATAGAGGCATATACAGTCGGAACAAACAATATTGTTATAGACAAAATGCAAGAATACACACATAAGTATATATATACATACACATATACACATATGCATACACATATAAACCACCTTTTGTATGTTGTACTGAAGGTTATCGGAGAGGTGGGGGAGGAGGGGGGAAAAACAAGGGGGGGGAAGAAGAAGGGAGAGAGAGGGAAAATGGGGCACGGAAAGGGGGGGTTTAGGGGGGTGAAAAAGGAAGAGGGGGAAGGAAAAAGGGAAGAAAGAGGGGGGAATGGGGTATTGGTGGTTATACTTACACCCGCCAAGACTATAAGGGAACACCCGCCAATTAACCCAGACTATATAGAGGCCTGAAAGTAAAACATAGTAATGAAATATTAGCAATGGATTTGTATAAGGTGTGATGGGGGATGGAGGGCGAGGAGCTATAAGGGGGAGGGAGGGGGGGTTTTGGGGGGGGGACGCTGGCATGCTAATGTTCCTCCGCATTTAATTTTCGGATCAATTTTTCCTTTCTCTTATGCCAACTCCTAACTGTATGTACATCTCTCCCTACCTTGGTGTGACACACATATCCCCATAGATACCGTATTTATCGGCGTATAACACGCACAGGCGTATAACACGCACCCTAACTTTGAGAGGGAAGTTTCAGGAAAAAAACTTTCCACGGCCCCCTGCGTATAACACGCAGGCAGAGTTTACCCTTTATTTTCAAGGTAAAAAAGTGAGTGTTATACGCCAATAAATACAGTAATTAGATTCCTCCTTTCTCCCCCCCCCCCAGTTCCCCATCCTATCCCATAAATTAGTCTTCCTTTATTATTTATTATTCATTTCATATATTATATATATGTGTGTGCAATTAACAATTTGTTTGTGTTTATATATGTGTATATATATATATCTATATATACATACCCCTGATTAAAATCAGTCCCCTTTTCCATAAAATACCCCCTTCAAATAATCATATAAATATTCCCTCCGTATCTTTTTGGCCACATATTATTAAATATAATATATACTGATACCTTTGATCAAAATTAAACTTCTATTCTCCCTTTCCCTCGTCACCCCGTTTTTATTGTGCTCATTTTAGTGATACATCCATCCCACCCTCAGTCACACACAACCTCTTTTTTCCCTTACACACACCTTCCAGCCCCTCACTATAACACAGTCCTACATTCGCATTTATATTATATGTAATCCTTTTTCATGCCCATATGTTGTTTGTGCTCTACTGTCACTCCACCTTC
This sequence comes from Rana temporaria, assembly GCF_905171775.1. NCBI lineage: Eukaryota > Metazoa > Chordata > Amphibia > Anura > Ranidae > Rana > Rana temporaria. The sequence goes on from NC_053492.1 coordinate 248,218,571, forward strand.
ACTTCCGTTTTTTACATTTATTTTTCGTCCCGACATCTCTCCGCCCAGCCTCTAGCTTTTAAACCTATCACAGTCTTCTCTGGACTTGCCCCTCCCACTTCTTCACTATACAGATTTTAGCTCCTGCTTTCCTGACATTAGCTTGAGAAAGGAATGCGGCAGCCCTGTCATTTGCTGCCAGCATTCGGAAACGCGTCGCTTGCCTGGTGACGTCATCCCCCGTCGCCCATCGGTATACCCGCGCATGCAGTGGCTGCTAGGATCGCCCCGTCCACCGCAAATCATCGGATTCCATCAGCGGCAGCAGGACTGATCCCCTCCACCTCACAGCGCCATACCTGGGACCCGAGGAAGATACTCAACCAGACGCACCAGATGACACCCACTCCTCTCTGGAGAATTGCTCCTACATGCCTTTACTTGACCACCTAAATGTGAGTGGTTTTTAACCTGTGGCTTTGTTTATTAAATTGTTTTAAAGTATTGCACCCAGAGGTGCCTCTCTCCTTGTTTAGGTGATATGTATGCACTCCTATTGTGGGATGTAGGTGTCTTTCAGGTGAGTTTCTATTGGGAGTATTAAAGGGCAGATATAGAATCTATAAGCGGGGCCACAACACCATATATGCTATTTGTTTTCAGGCTGTTTGTCATGTGGCATTGTTAGATGTGCTGCACATGTTAAGGTAGTGGATAGACATAGTGGCCTCATGTTGGATCAACATTTATCTACCTTAAGAGGATTGGTAGGACTGACTACAGGTAATTTTTGGAGAATCCTTGTCCAATCCTACACTCTTTGTTTATTTTCAAGGTGAGTACACCCCTCACATTTTTGTAAATATTTTATTATATTTTTTCATGTGACTGCACTGAAGAAATTACACTTTGCTACAATGTAAATTAGTGAGTGTACAGCTTGTATAACAGTGTACATTTGCTGTCCCCTCAAAATAACTCAACACACATCCATTAATGCCTAAACCGCTGGCAATAAAAGTGAGTACACCCTTAAGTGAAAATGTCCAAATTGGGCCCAATGTGACCCGTTAGTGTTACAAGGTCTCAGGTGTGAATGGGGAGCAGGTGTGTTAAATTTGATATTATCGCTCTCACTCGTTCATACTGGTCACTGGAAGTTCAACATGGACCCTCATGGCAAAGAACACTCTGAAGATCTGATTTTTTTTTATTGTTTCTCTACATAAAGATGGCCTAGGCCAGGGATATGCAATTAGCGGACCTCCAGCTGTTGTAGAACTACAATTCCCATGAGGCTTAGCAAGACTCTTACAGCTACAAGCATGACACCCAGAGACAGAGACATGATGGGACTTGTAGTTTGTAACAGCTGGAGGTCCGCTAATTGCATATCCCTGGCCTAGGCTATAAGAAGATTGCCAAGGCCCTGAAAGTGAGCTGCAGCATGTTGGTCAAGGCCATACATCATTTTAACAGGACAGGTTCCACTCAGAACAGGCCTCTCCATGGTCGACAAAAGAAGTTGAGTGCACATGCTCAGCGTCATATCCAGAGGTTATTATGGGGAAATAGATGTATGAGTGCTGCCAGCATTGCTGCAGAGGTTAAATGGGTGGGGGGTCAGCCTGTCAGTGCTCAAACCATATGCCATACATTTTATCAAATTGGTCTGCATGGCTGTCATCCCAGAGGGAAGCCTCATCTAAAGATGATGCACAAGAAAGCCCGTAAACAGTTTGCTGAAGACAAGCAGACTAAGAACATGGATTACTGGAACCATGTACTGTGGTCTGATGAGGCTCAGATGGTGTAAAGCGTGTGTGGCGGCAACCAGGCAAAGAGTACAAAGACAAGTGTGTATTGCCAACAGTCAAGCGTGGTGGCAGTGTCATGGTTTGGGGCTGCATGAGTGTTGCCAGCACTGAGGAGCTATAGTTTATTAAGGGAACAATGAATGCCAACATGTACTGTGTCATACTGAACCAGAGCATGATCCCCTCCATTCAGAGACTGGGCAGCAGGGCGGCATTCTAACATGATAACGACCCCAAACACACCTCCAAGAAGACCACTGCCTTGCTAAAGAAGCTGAGGGTAAAGGAGATGGACTGGCCAAGCATGTCTCCAGACCTAAACCCTATTGAGCATCTGTGGGGCAAAAGGTCCGAGGCTTAAGTAGTTAATGGCTGTGTGTTGAGTTATTTTGAGGATACAGCACATTTACACTGTTATACAAGCTGTACACTTACTACTTTACATTGTAGCAAAGTGTCATTTCTTCAGTGTTGTCACATGAAAAGATAGAATAAAATATTTACAAAAATGTGAGGGGTGTACTCACTTTGGTGAGATACTGTATGTATATATATATATATATATATATATATATATATATATATATATATATATATATATATATATATATATATATATATATATATATATATATATATATATATATATGTGTGTGTGTGTGTAGATGTTAAATGCATAACTATTCTCTGATGAAGAATTCTATGAAAAACCTGGGTCTGGATATTGACTATTGCCAGGGTCTGTGTAATTTGTATGCTGGTTCCACCTGTTGTGAGTTCCCATCAGAAGGCATTGTTGTGAGGACCGAAAGGGGAACCTGTGAGCTGGTTGACAGCTGGAAGCAAGGCCTAATCTGCAGTGAGAGGATGGATGCATGTTCATACCAGCTTATTCCTGTGGGATTATGGTGCTTTGAAAAACATCAATGGCAGTGAAGGGGAGTTCTTCCAACAGCTGCACACTAAGTAATCATTGACTGGAAGAAAGTGGTTCACATTCGTCCATAGAGGAAAGGATGAACTTGAAACATAGCAGCAGTTTGTAAAAAAAATGATTGCAGACCTTTCCCCTACATTTTCCACTGGCTATTACATAATGATATTAGAATGGTCCAGTATTTGACTAAACCCTATATTGATTGTAAAGTACTGAGCTTACAGTAACATTTAATGAACTGTTTCAGAGTACAGCACATTCTGCTAGGATTTGGTTTTAGGAGCACAGTTTTTATTGACAATTTTAGCAATACACCATACTAACTTAACAAATATAACATATGATTTTTTTATATATATATATATATATATATATATATATATATATATATATATATATATATATATATATATATATATAAATAAGTATAAAAATAACTAATGGACAAGTCCAGCAAAACCTAATACCTGAATGTTCAATATACTGAGTTCTACTGTAGAACATCCCCTGTGCACCATTTTGCACATGCACACCTATAAGGGAATTCCCAATAGGCATTTATGCAGAAAACAACTATATTTGCGTGTGTTCAAAATATGTTTTTTTTTTCTTATATTACAAATACACATTCAACAGAGTGCATACATGACACCAGTTTTTCAAAGCATTCTGTATTTTCCCTTTGTGACTGTTCTTCATAATTGAATTGCCATATTTCCCTGTATAAACAAAGTAGAGACAGAACTGAGTCATTCTTCTGATTCATTTAGCTGTGTGTGTAAATTGAGCTTCAGCTATTTAGTTAGTTAGCTCTTTAAATAATCCTAAAGCTGGAAATTAAAGTAAATAATGATCAGCGCATCTAGTGAATGACATGTGTAAATATAAAGTGAACAAAAGTGAAAAATAAGTCCACATGAATAATAAATCCAAATAAGGGAGTGCAGGAGCTGAGAATTCAAAAATTCTTCTAAAAAGTGTCCCCCAATCTTCTAAACCTAGTGTCAAATAGATCTTCTATGGAGCGTCTTCTTAATTCTAAATGCTCACAGAGCGCTTACCTCACACCCAAATGTATGTAGCCTTCAAGATATGCCAAATATCTAAGCCTTCAGCCACTAGCCGTCTCACACGTTGTCCGTACTCCTGATGTTGTGGACAGGGGTTGCTGGTAGTGGTGTCGGTATCTGGGCTCCCCGATGCCAATAAGTCTCCCAGTGTGTAAGTTAAAAGATAAGCAGAAAATCTCCCATTGTGTAAGACCATTAATATAAAGAAATGTATTACCGTATTTATCGTGATATAACGCGCTCCCGCGTATACCGCGCACCCCTAAAGTTGCCTCGAATCCTGTGGAAAAAAAATTTGTTTTGTACTTACAGTTTTGGTGTCTTGCGCGGCGTCCATCGGCGGCCTCGTCGGGTCCGGCGTCCGTCTGCAGCTTCGGGTGTCCTCTTCGTCATGTCTGGCGTCCTTCTGCGGCTTCGGGTGTCCTCTTCGTCGGGTCCGGCGTCCGTCTGCGGCTTCGGGTGTCCTCTTTGTTGGGTCCGGCGTCCTTCTGCGGCGTCCTCGCGTCCTCCCCGCTCGTTTCCCGAGCCGAGTTTGAATACTTCGCCGACATAGAAAGAGCGCAGTACACCCGTGTATTGTCGGGCAGGCTCGGCAACTCTCGCGCTGACGTCCTGTACGTCCAGGACGTGAGCGCGGAAGGAGCCGAGACTGCCCGACTATACTGCGCTCGGTATATGTCGGCGCAGTATTCAAACTCGGCACGGGAAAACGGGTATCAGCGTATACCGCGCACCCACGATTTTGCCCTGATTTTCAGGGCAAAAAAGTGCGCAGTATACGCCGATAAATACAGTATATAGCCAAATGGGCTCTTACATCAAAACTGTGATAACAAGCATAAAGTGTAAACCGCGCATATAGTGGACGATACCAGCTTCACTTACAGTTAGCGATCATACATCCGGTCCTTACGCGTTGCGTCACGCGTAAGGACCGGATGTATCACATTTTACTGGGTAGCACGAAAGACACATTTTATTCTAATCCTAAAGCTGGCCATACATAGTTTGAAATTCAGCCTGTTCAGCTGTAACCTGCTGAATTTCCTTACATGTATGGTCGCTCCTGTTCATAAGAAGTTGGTCTGTCAATCAACTTCTTATGAACGTTCCTTGTAGAAAACTCTTGCTCATTCAACACATGTAGCCAAATGAACTGCAGCACTGATCAGTGTATTCTGACCCTAGGGAGTCTCACTAGTAAAATATTACGAGACAGCGAGAATTCCCAAATCCACATTGACTGTAAGTATAAGGGAATGGGTACCCTTTTTTTTTTCGTTTGGCTGGCTGGCTGAACAAAAATCTGAACCACGTATGTCCAGCTTTAGGGTAGCTAATAAGGTATCCCCACTGCAGTCTATTTGTGAAGTAAATACTTGGATGATCACCCACAAAGGGATTTCCATAAAGTTCCAATAACGAGACACTCACATGTCTTGCAGCGGAGATAATTTAATGAAAAAGCATTATGTATCAATGTTTCAACAGGGCAAGTCCATCTTTCTAAGACACTGAAACATAAAAATGAGCAAACAAACCCAAAATTCGAACCACCTAAGTCTGAGGCACTGAATCATGCACCACATTGTTCTCCTAGTGTGGCTTACTGCAGCTGAAACTGACAGCTTGAACACTAAACTGGAGCATATGAATGGGCTCTGACAGTGCACACAGTAATAGGGATAGAAGGAACACAAGGAGTCAATAATATTAGCAACTGCAGTGTGAATGAGGCACAAAGAAAACCATGTGTTTCTATGTGCCCTTGCAGTGACCTGTGTTACGCTAGTGCAGACAAACTGCAGGTCACTGCACATAATGCAAATAAGCCCTTTAGCTTAAGCAATACCTCAGCAGTCAGAACAGCAGTTTATCTGTGTGCCGTGCATACACATGGTTGCCTGGGGCAACGTTGCTCAGATTTTTTAAGTTAATGGTGGTGGACTATATAGGCTTATTTATTTCAACATTTCAGAGTTTTCATAATTGTTTGGTCTACTGTAATTTAAAGTGTATTTTTATAATTTAATAAAATATGTTTTGTACATTTTGATTATACTGAGGAAAACAGTTCTTTCATTTGGATTAACACTTGATAAAGTTTCCCTCTAAAGTATTTTGTATATTTTTTTTAAGGGTTCTTTTTCTATAATATTTTCATACAATTGCAAATTTACGTCACTAAAATTAATAAATATTGTTCACTACAAAAAAGAATAAATTATTGCACTTAAAAAAAACAATCAATGCTGCATGCATTTACAGTATGTACAGTAAATTCAGGTTTTCATTACACCAATCAGGTGCAAAATATGTATGCAATCCTTTGCCAATATACAGAACTATAGTTTTCAAGTGAACACACTCCCACTGTGAACTGGGCTGCCATAAATAAATCCCATAAAGCATTGAAAAAAATGGAACTAATAACCAAATTCCATAAAGCAAAAACAAGGAAGAGAGTGTTCATGGAGAATACCTACCAGCCTTTGATTGATACAGCTAGACACATTTTTAGGGTGCCATAGGAATTTAAAAAAGAAACATAAAGCTGTAGGGAAAAATAAATTGTTGCAGGGCTCTCTCTGCACTGCTAGGGTTAAATGCTCCATTTCGCCAAGGATAGAATTAAAAATACTATTACATGCCTCAAGCCTAATTCCCACAGGCTCCTCCTCTGCATGCAACCAGTAACCTTGAAGCTGCTTCCCTTCAGTGTTCTGTCCATCAGTGTTCTGTCCATCGGTCACACTCTGACATCATCACGTACATAGCAGGACCTGAATATACATGAGGTAACTGCCCATAACCTGGAGTATTGGAAAGAAAAATAATGTGTCAGCTGCCAGGGGAGTCAGGGATAAGTAAGTAAAAGTGATAGTTAAGGTAATCTAGGCAAAAACTAGCATTTAATCCTTGCATGTTTTGTGTGAGGGAAACTCCACTGCAAGGGTATTTTTTTAGTTTCTTGGATGTTCAGCTAAAATTCAAAAATTCTAAAGAATATTACATTTTCCCTAGAAAAAAATACATTAAATATATCCATGCTGTATCGCCTACCTTGTTCAGCTTTTAATGCATCAAATATAACATATCACAATAAATAAAATATCTCTGTTACACTTACATTTGAGAGAATAAAAGCACACATATACCCAGTGAAGTGAATAGCCACCGATGATACACAGAGATTAAACAAATCTCCCTATATAAGTTTTATTTGTATATCTACTGTCTTCAGCTTATATACTGTTTATAAAGTATACATTGTGTTAGATTTTTTTCTTCCTGTTTTAGCTGTGGTAGTGTAGTCTTGGCATAGACAGTGTGACAGCTAATTGGAGGAAAGGCACACACTTCCACTCTACATAGGCAGAGGAAGGAAGAAATGTGAAGAGCTGTGCTGTGAATAGACCAGTTCTCTGCTAATCTATTTATAGCACCCACCCGACACAAATTTCCAACTGCTTTTATCTCCCATCTCGAAGAACTTGTCAGAAGTTATCATGCTGATAACAAATGAGTGGAGCAGCATAAAAGACACTGGACTTAGGGCTTGGGAGATAGATAAGTAAATACTACATATATATATGTCCAAGTCAAATTTCAGGAATTGAGTTAACATTCACTTTAATCTCTTTAATTTAAAGTTATATTTCCATGTAAATATAAAATAAAAAATACAAATTATTTCTATAAATAATATAAAAAAATATTATATTATGTATTATTGGATTTCTAAACATCTGATTAGAAACAACAGTCTAATATATATGTTCAGAAATTCTCCTCTGAAATTCTCCTCTGCTTCACCAATACAGGTTTGCCTGTACAAGTGTACATGTGACTGCTCTTAGCACTTCCTGGTATTGTTGTCAGTGTCTGTGCTAGCAGTACAGCACAGCCCTACCCAGTCCTGCCCCATCCCATGTGGACCTTCAAGGATCACCCCCACCAGCAGCAGAGGAGCAGGCATGTCACTTCTGAAAATGATGCTCCTCTGCATTAAGACAAACAACCAGCAGTCATCTTTGTTGTGTGAACAACAGAAAAGCATTGCAGTGCTTATTATGACAAGTCATTACAAAGGAAAAAGTTACAAAAACAAAAGCCTTTAGAAAGTTCTAGACATACTGTCAGGGAAATGGCCATAGGACTGGCAATGTCACCAATACTCATCATGGCTTCACCAGACAAACCTCCAGGCACATTGGCGTACGCAGATGTGCGACATCGCTAATGGGTGAATGCGCAACAGAGTTAACGGGAGCAAGCAGGTGCAGGTTGTGATAGATTCTGATGCCCACTGCTTATATAAACCCACTGCTAGGATGCCTGAGTTGCTGGATTATTGTCAGCTCCCCTGTGTTTCTGCATTCTGATCTAGGATTTCCCGTTGAATGACCCGGCTTCCTCTACCTGCTCATCCTGATCTCCTGGCTTGACCACTGGCTTATGCTCTGACCTAATTCTGCCTGCTCCACTGCTTGCTCCTGGCTTGGTTCACCGACTCGGCTTCTGCCTGTCTTACTGTGAATGACCTTGGCTTGTTCCAGTGACCTGAATCCAGAATCTGCTTAAAGTGGAGGTTCCATCAAAAAAATTATTTTGCTTTAAACTATAGATTACGACTAGAAAAGATTACTCATCTGGAAATGCCTGTTGCTATGCGGTCCCACAAAATCTGCCTTTGAAACCACCTAGGATTCTGACATCATCTCCCTCTAATGCTCCTGGGAAATGTGTGTCATAATTTCCCAGGATGCAGTGCGCTGTCCAATTATCACTCCCCATCCAAGACTTCCAGGAAGTAAGTGCCTGTAGGCTTCACAATGCCCACAAGCAAAATGACAACGGTGTAGATATAGTTTTATAAACTATCTTTTTTGAATATCTATGCGGATCGGCGGCGGATTGTAAAATAGTAAGTGACCAGATTTATATTATAAAAACGCAGGATGAAAAGACATACATTTAAAAAATGCTAATTGTGGTTGGAACTCCACTTTAAGTAATGATCTTACTGTGTATGACCCCTGGCCTGGCTTCTGATTCTTCTACCGGATTTCCCAGCTTCTCGCTATGTCTGGCTCCTTTCTTGCACGCCTGCCACACAGTGCATCCAGCTTGCTTTAGCTGCTCCATGGTGATCAAGAAAATCCTGCTTCTTTGGGCGCTGCATTCCCTGTTCCACCTTCAGAGTTGCTCTACACTCAGCCGTAAGGGGATCCCTCTCAGCACTTTGGCCTCCAACTAGACTCCTGACACATACTGATGTTTTATGTTAGCAAAATAATTGTGGGGGATTGTTTGAACACAAGCCTTTTTTCTTCCACTTTAAAAATAACACTAGCATGAGAAAACAGGCCAAAATAGGATGTGCAAACTCATTTCACTCTGTAGTGAATTAGACAATATAAATTATCCCCCGAATAGCTGTGGCTGTACATATATTTTATATTGTCGCTTTTCTCTTGCTAGCTATAAAAAAAAACAGTTTTTAGGAAAAAAAAGAGATCCAAATAATTTTCTAGAAATGCAACAGGATACAGATGGCCTGACATTTCACGCAAATTGATGACTTAACATTGGCTATATTGGCTTAGTCGTTCTCTACACAATGAAAAAGGTCATTAAGTTTACTTATGTGACAAAAATACTGACTCTGCAGATAGGAAAAAAGAAAGATAAAATTAATTGGTAGAGTTTTCACCACAGATGAGAGGACTCAATTGAAGTATTTTTATTATCCAGAACATCTGTTTTTTAAAATAGAAAAAAGTACACTAGAAAGTGTGTATTACTAGAACTGATTTGCACAGTGGCTATTGTTTCTGCAGGCTATTGAGAAACACAATATATTGAGAACATATTTTACAACATTTGAATTATTATGTCAGATGTGTACTAATGTGTCTTTTGGAAATAGGACACATTTCATTCCGCACTGAATCGGCTCTTTATGGTACAAGAATGATTACTGCGACATTATTGAATTCACTCCACTCATGTAAGTTCAAATGATAATGATGCAAGCTTTTATGAGTAACTACAATAATACGTTTGAGATTGTAAGATTTGACAAAGAGTCCTCAGCAATAATTAACATGTAAGTCTTGATATTCTCACAATAAACAGTAAAATATTTTCCCTGCCTTAAAGGACAAATATCACCAACTGAACAGCAAAACATAAAATTGGTGTGTGTGTGTGTATATATATATATATATATATATATATATATTACACTTTCAAAATTACAGAAAACAAAAAAATGGCGTCTGCAAAAGTTTGGGCACCCTGCAGAGTTAATATCTTGCACTGCCCCCTTTGGCAAGTATCACAGCTTGTAAATGCTTTTTGTAGCCAGCCAGGAATCTTTCAATTCTTGTTTGAGGTATCTTTGCCCATTCTTCCTTACAAAAGTCTTCCAGTTCTTTGAGATTTCTGGGCTGTCTGTCAGGCACTGCTCTTATAAGGTCTATCCATAGATTTTCAATTATGTTGAGGTCAGGAGGTTGTGAAGGCCATGGCAAAACCTTCAGTTTACGCCTCTTTATGTAATCCCCCGTGGATTTTGAGGTGTGTTTAGGATCATTATCCATTTTTAGAAGCCATCCTCTCTTTAACTTCAGCTTTTTCACAGATGGCATCAAGTTACCATCCAAAATTTGCTGAAATTTTATTGAATCCATTTTTTCCTTCTACTCGTGAAATGTTCCCTGTGCCACTGGCTGCAATACAACCCCAAAGCATGATTGATCCACCCCCATGCTTAACAGTTGGACAGAGGTTCTTTTCATTAAATGCTGTGCCCTTTCTTCTCCAAATGTACCTTTGCTCATTCCAACCAAAAAGTTATATTTTAACCTCATCGGTCCACAGAACTTGTTCCCAAAATGCATCAGGCTTGTCTATATGTTCATTTGCCAAGTTCAAACGCTGATTTTTGTGGTGAGGACGTAGAAGAGGTTTTCTTCTGATGACTCTTCCATGAAGACCATATTTGTACAAGTATCTCTTTATAGTGCAGTAGTGTACCACAACTCCAGTGTCTGCCAGATCTTTCTGGAGGGATCGTGCAGTCAAACGTGGGTTTTGAATTGCTTTTCTCACAATCCTGCGAGCTGTTCTGTCTGATATTTTTCTTGGTCTTCCAGATCTTGCTTTAACTTCCACTGTTCCTGATGACTGCCATTTCTTAATTACATTCCGAACAGAGGATATCGACATCTGAAAACGCTTTTCTATCTTCTTATAGCCTTCTCCAGCTTTGTGAGCGTCAACTATTTTTACTTTCAGTTTTCTAGACAACTGCTTAGAAGAACCCATGGTGCTGATTGTTGGGGCAAGGTCAAATGAGTCTGGGCATTTAAAACCTTTGAGATTGACATCACCTGGTCTTCCCAGACGATGATTGAGAACAATCCATGACACTGGCAGGTCTCAGCTTTGCAAAGGGGGCAGTGCATGCTATGAATTCTGCAGGGTGCCCAAACTTTTGCAGATGCCATTTTTTTGTTTTCTGTCATTTTGAAAGTGTAAATGATGGAAATAAAATCTAACTTTTTTTGACATATTATAAGAATGTCTAATCTGTAATTTGATGCCTTTTGGAGATTTTTCCATCTTTCCTTGGCTTTGTTATGCACATTAATACAAATTTTTACCTGGGGTGCCCAAACTTTCGATCCCCACTGTAGATATATAGATACATAGGTAGATAGATAGATTGATTGATTGATAGATAGATAGATAGATAGATAGATAGATAGATAGATAGATAGATAGATAGATAGATAGATAGATAGAAGGAGAGTATAAGCATGGGGGAATTAAGTAAACCTTTGAAATTGTCCTACATGTCCAAAGCACAGGTTTCATTTTAACTAAATACAATACAATGCAATACAATACATCACTTACAAATCTTTTGTTGTATTCTGTTGTATGAAAATGTTGGTAAGTTTAGTAACCTCATTAATTTTGATATGGAAGCTAGCATGCAAAAATAAGAGACAATCAATCTCCTTGTGTTTACCAGGCTTTAAGCCCTCAATAAATATATAAATTAGATGCAGCGCTAAATAGTAATTTACAAAATATCAAAGTAAAAAAAAGATAAAAAATGAAAAATCAAAGCAGAGTCCCATTGAAAATCAAGTCTATAGATAACTAGGGAATTACACCCATCCATGCAGGTAAAGTTATAAAACTGCAAAGAAGAGATCATGACAGAATCCTTCAAACAAATTGCATCCAGATCGACACCCAGGTGAATAGGTAGCCTGCTTACAAGATAGCTTTGACCACTAAACAGTAGTCCCATCCAGCTCAGGGGAAATTACAGTCTCCCCAGGACCTTAGGTAGTATCCAGGACTGTGAAATAAAGGAATATATTTTGTACATAAAGTGTCAATATAAAACCACAGCGCTATGAGAATAAATTAATATTCAAATCTAAATATACAAACACAAGTGTACAATGTGATATCACAATGTTAAGTAAATAACTTATAAACTTGTAAACATGCAAAGTAAGTGAAAAAAAGTGAGAAAAAGTTCGTGACGCTACAGAATACGTAACGTATTCAAAAAAGAAAATTCATGTGACTTCAAAAGTAGTTGATCCACTTTCCAGGACTTCCACCACACCTCAGTGTTCAGTGCTCCAATCCCCCTCACAGTGGACACTCACCACAATCATATGCCTCCCACTCTCGTGTTTGGCTAACGAGCTTGTAATAAGAGTATCTCCAGGGTATCACCAATATAAATCCAAGTGTTAATTCCGAGAAGTTTCCAAAGTGATAATGCAAAACAAGAGAAAAATGCACAATAGTGTAAAAACGTAAGACCAGTTTATTAAAACACTCAAATGAACCTTCAAAAGTTGCACTCACAAATCAGAATCACAAAAACAGCTTTGTGTGATAGCAGATCACTGCACACTTCAAACTCCTTAACTGTAGATAATAATGGTCACGGCGGACCCTCGATTAACCGAATGATCTCACCGCAATCCTTGGCACAGCACACCACCTCAAATGATAACTCCTTCACTCGATAACACAAAACAGCTGAAAGATGGCTACAAGCACTCCTAGATGTAACTTGGAACTTCTTTTCTCTCTTTCCTTTTCAAACATGGATTAGGCCACGCCCCGACATGTTTCGACTTCCTGTCTTATTCATGGGTATGGCCAAACCCCCACTTCCCTCTTTTATATATACCCGGGGTTATATAGCAGCGAATCAGAGCAGTGTGGGGAGGACAAAGAGATTGCTTAGGGTGCGAATCGCTGAACATTTAGCGAACATTAAAAAGGGCTTTGAATATCATAGCGTCTCAATGCATTTTAAGAAAAGACACAAGCAGGATCCATCTTTGATTCAATTCTGTGGTATTGACGTGGTATATTTCGGGTGGAGGGGTTCAAATAGAATTAGGGACCTCTCACAACGCGAAACCCAGTGGATATACCTGCTTAGATGTCTTCAGCCTAGGGGTTTAAATATAGAGGTTGACCTCAACTGTTTTATTAACAACTCTTGACAGATTTAATTTCTCCAATTTTTTCTTTTCTCTTTTGTTCTCATTGTTTATCTGTGTCATTGATATATGCTATAGGTGAACACTGACCTCAATATACAATGTGTCGTATAGTTCGTATCTGGACTGTACCAGATTACTGGAATGCAGGACTATTAGCTAAGTAGCATGGGTGATACCAGTTAAACCCTTGTCTCTGCAATTGTCAGTATGTGGTCAGACACCTAGTTTATATTTTCATACATTTTGTATGTTTATTTAAATGTTAATTTAATTGGTCTTACTATTGTGATGTCAGAAATGTTCCACCCATGAATTATTGGATCATTTGTGATCAATAGTCACCATTAACCATTCATTCTTTGATCAAATTAAGTAGTATTTTTAATTTAAATGCAGCTGGTTTGTGTACTTACTCACATGCATGATGCTCAATATTCTTATAGTAGTGAGTATATGTATACATTATGTTTGATGAATTGATTTAGTCTAGATTAATTTATTAAAGATAATGCTAGTAGTGGTATTTGTATATCAGATCGAAGTTATAGTGCTAATTTTATATTTGATTTTAAATATTGATTGTATTTTATATTTTTTATTTAGTGTGTAATAACTGGGGATTGGTGGTCATGGGGACTCTCGAGAGACCGTCCCCTGATTTAAGATTAAAATTCCCCTAGTTTTTGAGTAAATACTGTTACACTCACACAACTTAATAATAATAATTTTAATACTGATCTGCTAGTATGGTCCTTCTTTAACAATTAGTAAACCGCTGTGTGATATGTCAATGTGCCATATGTACATTGCACTTCCGTCTGGGCTATTGCTGCGATTAATTGTTTATTGGCCGCGATGTGCATGTGACCAGCTGGTCGCGTCCCCCGTTGCTAGGACAACGCGGCACCTTGACGATAGACAACACTCACTCGTCATTTCCGGCAAGGTAACGTGACACAAGAGATACGCAGCTTGATTGGCTGCGCTCAGTGCTGCTGGACCGACGAGTGAGACGTCATACACAGCTCCCGCCCATAGATACGGCGATGCTTTCACCCTATTGGACGCGCCATTGCACGTGACCCGGTGACGTATTCGCTGCTAGACAGAGCGATACACACAAGCAGAGGATGGCGTCCCGTCACTCTCTGCTCTGATTCGCTGCTATATAACCCCGGGTATATATAAAAGAGGGAAGTGGGGGTTTGGCCATACCCATGAATAAGACAGGAAGTCGAAACATGTCGGGGCGTGGCCTAATCCATGTTTGAAAAGGAAAGAGAGAAAAGAAGTTCCAAGTTACATCTAGGAGTGCTTGTAGCCATCTTTCAGCTGTTTTGTGTTATCGAGTGAAGGAGTTATCATTTGAGGTGGTGTGCTGTGCCAAGGATTGCGGTGAGATCATTCGGTTAATCGAGGGTCCGCCGTGACCACTATTATCTACAGTTAAGGAGTTTGAAGTGTGCAGTGATCTGCTATCACACAAAGCTGTTTTTGTGATTCTGATTTGTGAGTGCAACTTTTGAAGGTTCATTTGAGTGTTTTAATAAACTGGTCTTACGTTTTTACACTATTGTGCATTTTTCTCTTGTTTTGCATTATCACTTTGGAAACTTCTCGGAATTAACACTTGGATTTATATTGGTGATACCCTGGAGATACTCTTATTACAAGCTCGTTAGCCAAACACGAGAGTGGGAGGCATATGATTGTGGTGAGTGTCCACTGTGAGGGGGATTGGAGCACTGAACACTGAGGTGTGGTGGAAGTCCTGGAAAGTGGATCAACTACTTTTGAAGTCACATGAATTTTCTTTTTTGAATACGTTACGTATTCTGTAGCGTCACGAACTTTTTCTCACTTTTTTTCACTTACTTTGCATGTTTACAAGTTTATAAGTTATTTACTTAACATTGTGATATCACATTGTACACTTGTGTTTGTATATTTAGATTTGAATATTAATTTATTCTCATAGCGCTGTGGTTTTATATTGACACTTTATGTACAAAATATATTCCTTTATTTCACATACTATTTATTTAAGCAGCAGCTAGGCGCTTTAACTTCTTTCCATCTGGCGCAGTAGTGGGTTATCAGTCGGGCGCAGTTTTTTGATACCCCAATCATCACAAGTATCCAGGACTGCAACTATTGTCTGATAGTTCTCAAAAATATACAAGAGAAGCTCAGGCAGTGAACACAAGAGGGCACTGCTATGTATGGTATATATGGGGAGCGCTACACCTGCCTCTCCCCCACAGCCCACTCTGCCTGGGAATGTCTGGAGCAGGGCTGGCACCAGGTTGGGTACGGCAGCAAAATCCAACACTGATTGCTTCTGGTACCATGCTACAGAGAGTGCATGTGGTCTAAAATCCTCTTCTACCTCAGCGTTGACAGACTGCCTGTTACTACATCCCTGCTCTGGCCTCAGCCTTCTCCCTTCTGATTTTCTGCAGTTCATGCCTTGTCCTGCAGGTGAAGAGACTGGTCTTTCTGCTATAGGACAGAGCTCCTACTGAGAGCTTTTACAGCCAAGTGAGGGTGGGTCTGGAGAGCTCCATGGTATAGGGGCCAGCAGAAACATAAGAGCTGTGACAAGTTCCTGGCAGTGCATTGTCTCCCCTCTCCCAGCTCTACAGAACATCTCTCCTCCCATTTGATGTTCTGCATGAAGAGGGGAGACAGGTGTAATGTTCTGCAGGGCTGGAAGGGTGAGACAGGTGTGATGTTATGCAGGGCAGGGAGAGGGGAAACAGATGTGATGTTCTGCAGGGCTGAGTGAGGGGAGACAGGTATGATGTTTTTCAGAAAATTGGAGGGGGAAACAGGTGTAATATTCTGCAGGACAGGGAGAGGGGAGACAGGTGTGATGTTCTGCAGAATAGGGAGAGGTGAGACAGGTGTAATGTTCTGCAGTGTTGGGAAAGGGGAGACAGGTGTGATGCTCTGCAGGGCTGGAGACAGGTTTAATGTTTTGCAGGAAGAGGGGACAGGTCTCAATGCCTTTCTCCTATAACCCTTAGCCCCCCAATGTATGCATGGGGGCAATGTGTATGGAGCAATGTTTACACAGAGGGAGCAATGTGTACTGGTGGGAGGTAGGAGGCAGTGTGTGCATGGGACTGGGGTAAGAGGATTTGTGCGGAGAAAAGCAGTGCGTACAGGAGACAATGTGTGCAGAGGAAAGGGGGGCAGTGTGTACAAAGTGTGAGCATTGTGTAGGGAAGGACAGTGTGTGTGCAGGGGGAAAGAGGCAGCAACAAGATCAAAAACCAAGGGCATGTTTCAACCTTTTTTTTTTAACCTGTGTTTCTCAATCAGGCTGAAAAAGAAGTGGGTTGCTTCGAAACACACCCCTGGTTATTGGGGTACACAGCCGTGATAGAAGGAGGCTATTGCTTCCAGATTACAGACCCTCATGGCAGCGCCATCCATCCCTGCCGGCAGTGTCATCTCCACAGCAGTTCATGTTTTCCCCGGTCAGTGGCCAAGGTGGGGATTCTGGACTATGTTCACAATGACCCTGTTTTTTCCCAGCCACCTGTTAAGTCTCTGTACCCCTTCTTAGGTTTGTGAGAGCAACATTTTATCTTTTTTTGTTTATTAAACTTCCTCATTCATACTGCACTATGGTGTGTGCTCCTCTGTACCTTTTCTTGTCTCATACAGTCTTACACATCTAGTTTACAACTAAGAATGAGGTATGCCAGCACAGAGCAGACATGGTTATTTAACCACTTCCCACCCGGTTAATAGTAAATTGACGTCCGGGAAGTGGTTTCATTATCCTGATTGGACGTCTATTGACGTCCTGCAGGAAAACAGCCACCACACATCGCGGCGATCGCAGCGGAGGCTCTTTACCACGTGATCAGCCGTGTCCAATCACGGCTGATCACAATGTAAACAGGAAGAAACACTGATGGGCTTCTCCTTTGTGCCTTTTCTGTCCCCTAAACCTACCTAAAGCAACCCCCCCCCCAAGCTCTCAGACCCGGAAAACATGCCAAATTAACAGAACAGTAATAAAACCTGCTTGGCTCACAGTACATTCACTCTTCTTGTGTCAAATTTCTGGGGATTGCGGGAAGAAAATATAAAAATTGCATTTAAGGTACTACAACTATACTAGCCATATTTAACACATTTTTTATTGAACACTTGCCACAACTTGAGGGTGTTCTGATTTAATGTTGAGTGCCTACCATATAAACAATTAAAGAGAAACACAAACATTAAACATACACCAAAAAGGCAAAAATTATTTTAGTGTTTACTATTTGTGCAGAATGATTTAGGCAAACAACCTGAATTACAATTATATAACAATGAGCTAAAATGTTATTTATAACTTTGTTCACGTAAAAAAAAATTGCTTATACAGTATTTTCAGAAGATATACCTCCTATTTTTATTACTAGATACACCTTTACTGTTGATTGTTTATGAATTTATTTAATCATTAATGTTATAATATGAAAAAAGTACACACAATAATGTAATAATAAATCACTTTAAGCTTGAGCAGTATACTAAAGTTATCATGTCCATAAATGTAATCAGAAGTCTTACTACTATCCGTAATATGTTTTATGTAGTACATTGGAACAAGTAAGGTTTTTATAGTGAAAAGTCATTCTTCTTGTAGAGTATTGAATTGTGAAGAAAAATTTTGGATGTGATATTAGATATTATTATTTATTTATGTTTTATCAATAGTAATAGCAACAAAAAATAAAGCATTGAGTAACCCCATTTCAACAAAGTAACACTGATTATTACTATACTATATTACTATCAGCAAAAAACTAAATTTAGCCTTATATATTTAATGTACTGTAATTAAAAAGCAAGTTACCTGCAATACAGCGATGGTTCCAAAAAGGATTGTGTATAATAATAAATTTATTTCTGACTGAAGGCGTTCTTTGTTCTTACTATAGATACTTTGCACCAATCATTATAGTATAGTTATGTATTCGCTAAAAATACCATTATAGCATCTCATAGAAAACTATAACAAACTTTTTTTTATTAATTGTTTCAAAACTATATTTTTTTCAAAATGTATTTATAATGTCCTAACAACAGCACATATAAAATATTACTAGCTAGACAAATACATATTTTTTAGATGAGGTACCTTTAACATGCATTTTCTATTACATTAAATGTTCATTATAAACAGCATATGATACAAACATTTGAACGTGACTGTGTTACTGATGCAAACATGTCCTGTTTCTTTCTTGACAATACAAAAACACTTTATTCCCTGAGAGATATGAGTCATAATGATATAGTCAAAAGATGATAATTCTAAAGAGTAGTTAAAGTTCTCAAAAGTAGAAATGAAAAGTTTAATCTGATCAAATATTTTAACCAAGTCCTCAAACAGTGGCAAAACTGATTTTTTTTCTAACAAGTCCTACTTTTAACTTGCTTTGATACAAGGTGGCACAAAGTCATGGGAGAACTTGAAACAAGCTTCAAATTAATATTTGAAAAAGGGCACCCAGTACTTTTGATGTGGCGCCCTTCATGCAAATGATGTAGTATAAGAAAATCCCAGAAGGAAATATGTTGCTTTATTCTCATAGCTCTCTCTTTTCTGGATAGAAATAATGAACTTTTAATTCTCCCTCTGCAGCCAAACTAAGCTTTTCATGAGACCATATTATTCACTAGGTGATGAATATTTCTTTAATGCGCTTGTCCTTAGTTATCTCAATTTTATACATAAATAAATGCCAGAAGAATATGCCTAAAACTGCAGTTTTTAAGACTTTAGATCTTTTTGTGGATTGTTCATTTTCTCAAAAAAAAAAAAAAGCCTACATTATATAGTCAAGGTTTAAACTTCAGTGTCATGTGATGTAAGGTTTCATTCTATCATTGCTTTCATTTTGCTCTGGAAAAATCATAGAATTGTATTTCGTGAACGACATTCTCATACATAATCCCTAAGCATTTCAGCTTGAGATAAACCTAGTGAGCTGAAAACTGTGAAAGGGATTGTTGCTTCACTAGATATATATGCTGTTCTATGATGCAAGATCATCTTTTGTCAAAATAGCATACTGTCATTCAGTACATTTCATTTTATATATAGCGCTCTTACATCTAACAGATCCAAAATATCAGGACGCTGTCTGACACTAAGATGTTTGACCTTGCCGTTCGGCACATTCTTAGCATAAGAACGGGGAATTTTTTCAAAAAACAAAAACACCTGGTTATTAAAATACACATAATCATCGATACAGAACCTAGGGTTTTGGCAAACAAGGATTCTACTAATATTTACAAGGAGAATAAGATCCATGCAATGTTGGTAAGTTGGTGTTTTTATTATTCCTAAAAATATTAGGTTGTATATTTTTGAAAATTATTATTTGAGCATTGTATCTATGTTACCTCAAGTACAGTGACAAATCATTTTTATAGCATTTGATGATATCTGCCAAACATTTATTACAGTAGGCAACTACAGACCATCCCGGGGGAGCATATGTCATAATTAAACAGGTAGTGAAACATGTGTTTCAGTTTTCCAACCTGCCTGTGCTCTGGGTGAAAGGGTATACACTGAATCTTTTTCTTCAGATAAAACATATTAAATATGATATTTCAGCTTTGCAGTCTCAGACTTCTCAAGAGATTTCTCCTTTTAACAACCTTCAATTTGACAGATAAAGCACAAGGTAGTAATCATTACTGAAATAGATTTTCTAACACTACTGGACATCACTTCTGCAAATCAATAATCATTTGAAAGTAACAGGGTGATTAAATAGCGGTTATATTTTGCTTCATGTTGAGTTGTTGTTTTTTTCTATCCTAATTTGAAATGCAGAAATACATCAATATGTTTCAATAAAAGCAGTACATTGTTCAATATTGGGATAATAACATAATTTTAATGTTCATGTTTTCAAATAATAATTTAACAACAATCTGTTAGGTAAATTGGGTCAATTAAGGTATGCATTTCTGATTATTTTATTATTAGAAACCTTTAAAACAAATATTAATATTATGGTAAATATTACAAACTTTATGTAATTTTTAGTTCATATATTTTCTTTTTTTCTTTATTTTTTTTGATAAGCAAATTGCCCCATCATACTTAGACTTTTTTTCTTGTTCATATATTCTATTTAGTTAAATAAGCCAACTTAAATCAGGATGCAAAAAAGTAATGCCCAACTGATTGTTCAAAACATTGAATTTTGGTATTATTGCATATCAGAGATCAAAAACATCTTGTAAGCACATTGTTCCACTTTGCTGGTTACTCCTTTTTTATCTACCGGCATATTGTACTCTTTGCACTTGCACTATTTAACCACTTAAGACCCGGACCATTATGCAGATAAAGGACCTGGCCAGATTTGCGATTCGGCACTGCGACGCTTTAACTTACAATTGCGCGGCGTGCAACGTGGCTCCCAAACAAAATTGGCATCCTTTTTTTCCCCACAAATAGAGCTTTAATTTGGTGGTACTTGATCACCTCTGCGGTTTTTATTTTTTGCGCTATAAACAAAAATAGAGCAACAATTTTGAAAAATATACAATATGTTTTACTTTTGCTATAATAAATATCCCCAAAAAATATATATTAAAAAAAATTTCCTCAGTTTATGCCGATACGCATTCTTCTACTTATTTTTGGTAAAAAAAATCACAATAAGCGTTTATTGATTGGCTTGCGCAAAAGTCATAGCGTTTACAAAATAGAGGATAATTTTATGGCATTTTTATTAATATTTTTTTTTTTACTATTAATGGCGGAGATCAATGATTTTTTTCCCTGACTGCGACATTATGGCGGACACATCGGACACTTTTGACACATTTTTGGGACCATTGTCATTTTCACAGTGAAAAGTGCTATAAAAATGCAATGATTACTGTGAAAATGACAATGGCTGTGAAGGGGTTAACCACTAGGGGGCGCTAAGTGTGCCCTAAGGGAGTGATTCTTACTGTAGGGGGGCGTGGCTAGATGTGTGATGTCACTGCTCGTCGTTCCCTATAACAGGGAACAGACGATCAGTGACACTGCCACAGAGAAGAACGGGGAAGGTGTGTTTACACTCACCTCTCCCCGTTCTTTAGCTTCTGTGACCGATCGCGGGACACCGGTGGCGATCGGGTCCGACCCACGGCTGGACACTTAAAGGGCAACGTACCTGTACGTGCCTGTGCCCAGCCGTGCCATTCTGCCGACGTATATCGGCGTTAGACAGTCCTTAAGTGGTTAATGGCTGATTTGATAGGAAACAGAAATGGGCAGCAGTGTTTATAGAACTTTCTATTCCTGCTAGCCCACTTTATACCTGTTTTCTGTTTTAAATATGTTTATTAAACATTGACGGTGACATAGTACTTAGACATATACAACATGTTATTTGTCAATGAAAGAGTAAAGCCTCGTACACACTATCAGCCAACATTCACAAAACCAAGTGTTTATTCTGCTATTTAGCACCACCCTTTGGGCAACTTCTGCTAATGTTTTCTGATGGTTAGCCCTGGTTCGGAGTATGCGTGTTTGTACTTTGGATTTTAGTCTGACGGATTTGTGTAGACACGATCGGATGATCCGATGGAACACATTTGCTGTCGGACAATTTGAGAGCATGAACCCCCAACACTTGTTGTCGGAAATTGGGACAGGGAAATAAATAAAGGTAAAAAGTAAGATAAAATGTTGTATTTTGGTGTGTCAAAATAATACATTGAGAGTCTTCCTACACTTCTTTTTGGACATTTTTTTTCTATGTCAGCTTATGTATTTATAAAAAAATGATACACATGAAAATTAACCTGGTGATATCAACTACAATGCCAGACCAGAAAGACATCTTAGGCAAGGCCTAAATATTACGGTAATCGTTGAGCTCAAGGTGGAAATTTGATATTTCACATATAGATTACATTCATAAGAATAATATCTATACACTTGTAGGCTATCACAACAGTGTACTTATTGTATATAGCCTCGTACACAAGACCGAGGAACTCGTCGGGCAAGTCACATTGTTTTCCTCGACGAGTTCCTTGTTAGGCTTGTCGAGGAACTCGACAAGCTTGCTTTGCGTACACATGGTCAAGACAAAATCTCCTCGTTCTCAAACGCGGTGACGTACAATAAATACAACGGCAGGGGAAGTTCGATTCCGTTTGCACAACTCTTGGGGCTGCTTTTGCTAATCTCATGTGTTTGCGTATTAAGTAAAAGTTTGGTAAGAGACGATTTGCACTTTACAGTCTGTTACAGCTTGAAAAATGTGTTATCTCCAGTACAAATGCTACTTTTACTCCCGTCTCATACTTTATTCTGAGCAAGCGCGGGTTTCTTAGCATACACACGCTCGAGTTTCTCGTTGAAAACCAGCTCGACGAGGAACACGACGAGGAAGTTGAGACTCCCGGCGAGGAAAAAGAGAACTTGCTCTCTTTTTTGCTCGTCGAGTTTTGCTCGTCGAGTTCCTCAACAGTTTCCTCGATGAAAAATGTACACACGACCGGTTTCCTCGGCAAAAAAGCTCACCCACCAAGTTTCTTGATGAATTCTGCCGAGGAAACTGGAGGTGTGTATGAGGCTTATTTCTTGGAATTCAGTTTACTTTGTATAAAATTAATTGGTTAGGTCCAGCAAGGTGCATGAGACCTCATGGCCTTAGGTCTATTATTTATATCTGACAGCTTTATAGTACTACTAGAAGATAGCTATCGCTGTAGTACTGGGAGCCTGTTATTGATCCTTCTAAGCTCTGCATCTGGAAAAGAAGCGTCACTGCAGCTGCTATGCCAGCCCCTCCCCTCCTCCTGCTCATTCACAGAAGTCTTGGTATTATGTGAACACATTCACAAAATACCAAGGCTTCTGTGAATAGGCAGAAGGGGGGGGGGCAAGCATAGCTGCTCGAGTCAAACCTGTCAAACATAAATACAAGGGACGTTCACGTCAAACTGGGAATTTTGAGTTCATACATTAAAAGAACAAATTTGAAGGAGTGGAAACTGCATGTATTAATGCCTGGAAAGCTTTGGCATAGAAAGCTTTGTCAGTACACCTGAACCATCCCAGGACAGCCTGCTTCACTTCATCATAATTGTTAAAATGCTGACCTCCTAGGAACACTTTTAGGGGTCCAAACAGGTGGAAATCACTCAGAGCAAGGTCTGGCTGCAAGGAGGGTGTGGCAATACCTCCCAGCCAAGTTGCTGTAAAGTGCATGTATTAAGTTGAGCAGTTTGAGCTTGTGCATTGTCCTGGAGAAACAGGACACCCTTAGAGATCAAACCAGGTCATTTTTCCCACAGACGCCACTCTCTTGTGCAATTTCACAATAGGTTATGCGCCGATTATCAAGGATCAGGAATTCCACACACTGAATGTTCACAGGAATGGCTGCTGTGGGCTGGGAACCACCATGACTGGGATATCTGCAGGTTTCGTTCACAAGAAACTTTATCACCACACTGTTCATTGCACGCACTAACACTGGAAGCGAGAGAACCTTGGCAGTTATTTAGGCTTCCCTTTCCCGAGCAGAACACAGGAATCCTGGGCCTTTATTACCCATTGCCTGTAGGTGGACACTCTGGTCTGGGTAGTGGAAGGTCTGTTTATGAAAAGTTTGCATGCCAGAAACTGGGGTCCATACTGGGGGCTGAGGTTCTTCCCTGGCCTCTGAATGGGTATCTGTAGAATGGGAGTCTCCTGTCTCCCACTCCTCCTTTACTGGAACTTTCCTCAGGGGACGACCAGGCAAACAGTCTCTCTAAGGACCCATATTGATCCAGTATTCTGGGGGAACCCCAATCAATGACCTCATCCAGCTCACCAGGAAGCACTCCTCTTTCTAGCATGGGCTCCTTCCGGATAGGTACAGCAAGGGACTTAGAGCAGGTCGGCTCTTCAGGGATATCATCCGGTTCCTGCACACTAGCACCTGCAGTCACCAGGCACCTGGCCAGGCCACGGGTCGTGGCAGCTTCCCTTTAACCTATATTCCAGTATCTTCACGGAGGAGTCGCCAGGCCCCTTTGGCTGATGATCCCTGGTCATCTCCAGCCCTCTGAGTCTCCTGCAGCTGTGGCACACAAAGTCCTGAAAGCAGATTAGTGGTATAATATCTTGACTCCTGCTGAACAGGTCCCAGCCGGGTAAGTGGCTCCTTACAATGGCCGCACCGGGCCCAAGCGGTAACTCCCGACGTTGGGATGTGGCACTTGGGACAGAGTAGACACAGCCGCTCCACTCCTCCGATCACCCCCAAGGCGAGTCCTCTGTGAATCTCCAGCCGAATGCCGGTGTCAATCAGCGTTCGCTCCAGCATGTCAGGCATCCACTGCACAGCAGGCATCATCCAACCACTCTCCCCCATCTTTAGCTGCCTCGTGGTGTGCGTAGCAGGCTGGAACCCGTCAGCTTCCTCCGGGGGCGTGACTCCACCCCCCAGCTCTCCATCTGTTCAGCACATGAGAAACTGATAGGCAGGCTCCATGCTGCGTGCGCTGCGCTAACCCTTGGTGGTGGAGGCTGAGATCAGTAGGCGCATTGGTGTTAACTGGTTCTGACCGGACATGTGTCTCCTCACGAACTGCGCCACAGCAGCTGAACACTGATAGCAGGCAAACTGTACAGTGGTTACCCTTTACAACAATAAAGTCAATCTCTACTGTCACTCTGTGTAGGACTGACATAACATAGTCCCATCTGTAGACACCCCCTGGTTGCATTCCGTTACTAGGGGCAACACCTGACATTCTTACTCTCCCCTTACTGTTGTCAAGCAGGATTTTACAAGAAAGTTCTAAATTTCCACACCATGCAGAGCGCTGGACATATTTGTAATCCATGAGCGAGATCGCTCGCCGTGGTTGACACGGGTAATGGCTAAGTACAAGTAGCCGCCCCAGAGCTGGTTGAAGTAACCGAGTAGTGGGAAGCAATAATAATGATAATCCCAGACGGTTGCTTGTAAAAAGTTGATTTTTAGGCAAACACATAGTTTCTTCCCATTGTTGAATGCTCTAGATCAGGGGTGTCAAACTGGTGGCCCTCCAGCTGTTCCGAAACTACAAGTCCCATCATGCCTCTGCCTGTGAGAGTCATGCTTGTAAATGTTAGCCTTGCAATGCCTCATGGGACTTGTAGTTTTGCAACAGCTGGAGGGCCGCCAGTTTGACACCCCTGCTCTAGATGATAAAGAAAAGTCTCCCCTTTTTTGTGCGTTGCTAGGGGCGACGGCCATCAAATTAACCCTGAAGGTGGATCTCGGTGGGACCTCCAATATAGCGGGCGGTTGCTACGAGTTACTACATCCACATATTTCACCCTACTGCCAGACATCCATTAGACACACTCTTTTAGTCAATGAACAGTCTTTTGCTTGTTTTTGTTTTTTTATTAGGGGATTGAACTTGGTTGGTGAAGGGATATGGGATGCCCATAGAAACAAATGTTATAGCAATAGATGCGTTACACTTCTTCAGATAGGATTTAGAAACGAGTGTGTCACACTCTTGAGATAGGACAAGATGGCTTACACTAAACTTGACAGACTTTTACCTCAGAACTTTTCTTCCTCCTGCACACAGCTTGACAGACCTTTACCTCAGAATATCTCCTCCTCTCACAGTCTTAGTATTCCTGTCACACCATCAGATATGACTAGGCCTCACTCTGAATAAGTCCCAGTTTAAGTAGAACATGAAACCGTTGAAGGCCTGGGGCCTGCAGTACCCGTCATGGCAGTAACCGGTCATTTTAGTAGATTTAATGGTGATGGACTACTGATCCCAGCAGTTCGAATTGCAAATCCTGCCCACCCTCATAGCTGTATCGATTTGACACAAATTCCACAGTCTCTCCCTCTGGCTCTGCACCCAGCTCCCCTGGCATGCCTCACTCTGCTTCCACTCACCAACACCTGCCCTAGATCCTTCCTGAAGGACTTACTCCGGACCATGCAGACCAACTGTCTCTCTTAGCTCCTGTTCCAGGACATCTCTCCATGACCAAGTAAGGAGAGGCTCCCTCCCAGCTCTCAAGCTCCTCTGCCAGATTTATACCCCCAGATGGGGGTGTTCCTCCAGCACGACAGTCTAGCACTCCACCCTTCAGTTCACCCAGCCGACAACTCCTCCTCCAGCAGGCAAACTGTGGGTATATGTAGGAGGCCGGCCCCCTGCCAATCATAGATGGCGATTGGTCAGAGCTCCTCACATGTACCCCATGTCACTCCAGCACTCAGCCCTGCCCCCTTTTTCCAGAACATTCTCCACTGGAAACAGGGGAGGCGGCCAAGAGCTGAAGTACATGTCAGTCACCTACTGCTACACTAAACCACTCCCTGCCCCCAGATCAAAAACAAACAGGCCTAGCTCGCAGTATAGGCCTGCTTAAATTTACCTGCACTGGCAGCTAACACAAAACCCTACACTCAGCACCTACCTAAAGGTAGAGGGTGCTACACTTGTTAAAATGTAATTCAACACTGATAAATGGCAGCTAGTTGGGGCTGTTAAAGCAATTTAAAAAAGCGTGGGGTTGATTTACTAAAACTGGAGAGTGCAAAATCTGGTGCAGCTGTGCATAGTAGCCAAGCAGCTTTTAACTTCAGCTTGTTCAATTAAGACTTGAGAAAAAACCTTGAAGCTGATTGGTTTTTATGCAGAGCTGCACCAGATTTTGCACTCTCTAATTCTAGTAAATCAACCCCAGTATTTTTTCTTTGACTGTTTTTTTTTCACACAAGAGTTGCTAAAGAAACCCTGATTAGATTTTTTTAAAGCAATTTCTATTTAACCTTTTTTTATATATAAATAACATTATTAATGTGCATTTTTAATTTTATATGTACAGTGTGGGGAGCAGTCATGGGACTGCAGGCATCAGGAAAAAACAGCAAACATGCATAGCACAAAAATAAAAACACCACAACATTAATTGAAATAAAATTGGCCACGGACTGGTTTATTGGTTTAAATAAATAAATAAATTATAACATAAAAAATATATTTTCATCAAATCAATATTTCACCCGAAAAATACTCAGCAATAAATCATACTTCAGCCCAGCCACTAAGACTTGAGCTGACTTATCATTAAACATTTTCTTAAAACTCCCCTTTGATTTTCTTAAACCAGCCGTGACAAGGGGGGGGGGATAGGGCAGGGAGCTCCTTGCGCTGTATCTTCTCTGGCGACTGGGAAAAAAAACATTGGGACAGCTTTTTAAATAGGCCCAAAACAACCTTCCAGAATGTTCTGGGAGGTCATCTGACATTAACTGAACAATCCTAGCCTAACCCACTGACTTTAAAGACCCTTCTATGACACCTAACCTGAACTAGCCAATCCCTGCCTGATCCATTGACCTTCCAGAACCCTCTATATCACCTGACATAAACTAGCCAAACAGATTAAAAATTACATCAAAACCTTTTTAGTGTCTCTAAAACTGCCGATGCCGCAGTCCCATGAGGGACTTAAAAAGACTACCCTCTTTTTCGCCCCATTCTTTTTACTGCTTTCTTTTCCTTTCTGAGTGCAAGCCTATGTGTGAGCCTACTTATTGAATGCAGTGTACTCCAATTGTGTCTAATATTAACTTATTTTAAAGTGGAGGTTCCATCAAAAAAACAATTTTGCTTTAAACTGTAGCTTACGACTAAAAAAGAAAAAAAAAGATTTTTTTTTTTACTCATCTGGAAATGCCTGTTGCTATGCGGTCCCACGAAATCTGCCTTTGAAACCACCTAGGATTCTGACATCATCTCCCTCTAATGCTCCTGGGAAATGTGTGTCATCATTTCCCAGGATGCAGTGCGCTGTCCAATTATCACTCCCCATCCAAGACTTCCAGGAAGTAAGTGCCTGTAGGCTTCACAATGCCCACAAGCAAAATGACAACGTGTAGATATAGTTTTATAAACTATCTTTTTTGAATATCTATGCAGATCGGCGGCGGATTGTAAAATAGTAAGTGACCAGATTTATATTATAAAAACGCAGGATGAAAGGACATACATTTAAAAAATGCTAATTGTGGTTGGAACTCCGCTTTAAGTAAGAAACAGTGTAATTACATTATAATATTTAGGGCTCCTCTCTGTCTAATTTGCAGTTGTTTTGCAAAAATGTGAAAGTAATATCAACAGTAAAAAATTCAAAATAATTACCGTATTTTTCGGTGTATAAGACGACTTTTTAACCCCTTAAAATCTTCTCAAAAGTCAGGGGCCATCTTATATGCCGGTAACCTAACATCCCTTACCTTATCCTAAGACATGCAGAATCGCGGCCGTCCATTTTTCAAAGCCGCGACTCCTACTTCTTCTGTTCCCGTGATAGGCGGAACACTCAGCTTCCCAGGAGACACTGTGTTTAGTGTCCGCCTATCACAGAGGCCCTATCACGGAATAGAAGAAGTAGGAGGCACGGCTTTCGAAAAACGGACGGCCGCGATTCTGCATGTCTTAGGATAAGGTAAGGGATCGTCAAGACACAGTCAGGCATGTCATAAGGGAACAGCGAATATGGCATGTAATGGGGCACAGTGAGTCTGGCATGTAATGGGGCACAGTGAGTCTGGCATGTAATGGGGCACAGTGAGTCTGGCATGTAATGGGGCACAGTGAGTCTTGCATGTAATGGGGCACAGTGAGTCTGGCATGTAATGGAGCATAGTGAGTCTGGCATGTAATGGCGCACAGTGAGTCTGGCATGTAATGGGGCACAGTGAGTCTGGCATGTAATGGGGCACAGTGAGGCATGTAGTGGCATAGTCTGGCATGTAATGGTGGCACCATGAGGCGAGGCATGACTAGTAGGAAGGGGGTATATCCCAAAACCAACATTTTAGCTGGAAAATTAGGGGGTCGTCTTATACGCCCAGTCGTCTTATACGCCGGCAAATACGCTAAATGTTTTGCTTTTAAATTGAACTCTTAACATGTATGACATATGACTTAATTCTGAACCCCAGATATGTTTTAAAATATATTCAAACCTAGATTTTACCTTTTTAAAATAGCAATGAAATCCTCAAAGTGATGTACACAGTCTGTGCAGAGATCAGAGCTGTGGCAGAGACCTAGCACCTGTAACCACAGCCAGAACTCTAACACCAAATAAATTACCTTATTAGTTACTGAAAATAACCTCTCCTCTACCTCACAGGACCAAAAGCCACTGCATCCGGTATAGTAAGTTTATTCAATTCTAATTAACCTAAACGTATTTGAAGTGTAGAACAACCACTTAATGACAAACTGTTTTCTTTTTAATTAAGTCACAATGTTGCTCTTCTACAGAATGTTCTTAGAATTATGTCACACAAATTTAGCTTTATCTTACCCACATGCAGTGTTCAAAGCAATATGTGTAGTCTGGCAAATTAAATATATTTGTGATTTCTTATATTTACAGTTGGAAACAGTCAATGCAATAGGTTTATTAATTACGTCAACTTCTGTGATTTTCAGCAACTTTAAGCAGTTCTAAAAGAATTCTTCGCTATGAAATCAACATATAAAGTGTATGTATAGGGAAAAAGTTTTGTGTGGGAAGAGTGGGAGAATTATAACACGTCATCTGATTTTAGTTTGACAGTTTGTCCTTTGTCTTCTGGCCAGGAGATGCAACAGACCATGGGGTGGGGGGTCACCTTAAAAAAAATTCAATCTATCATTAGGCAGTTTTAACTGAAACAGGTTTCCCCATTGGAAAGTTTTACCTCACCTACTGCTTTATAAAATGGTGGATTTCCCTCAGTTCTGTTGACAAGAACAAAGACAACAATAAAAACTTGATAGAGGCTCTTGACCCATTAACACTATTTACAACTTATGCCGCATACACACGATCAGTCCATCCGATGAGAATGGACCATTTTCATCGGTTAACCGATGAAGCTGACTGATGGACCGTCGCGCCTACATACCATCGGTTAAAAAAACGATCGTGTCAGAACACGGTGACATAAAACACAACGACGTGCTGAAAAAAACAAAGTTCAATGCTTCCAAGCATGCGTTGACTTGATTCTGAGCATGCATGGATTTTTAACCGATGGTTGTGCCTACTAACGATCGTTTTTTTCCCATCGGTTAGGAATCCATTGGTTAAATTTAAAACAAGTTGGCTTTTTTTAACCGATGGCGCCCACACACGATCGGTTTGGACCGATGAAAACAGTCCATCAGACCATTCTCATCGGTTTAACCGATCGTGTGTACGCGGCATAAAAGGTAAGATTTGCCTGTACATACACTGTAAGTAGGCAGTCAGTAGATACGAAATACCAATATACGGATGTCTGACACTGTTTTTAACAATATCCAGTAGGGCATCAACTTTCAGAAGTTCTCTGCCCCTGGTAATGATTTCTATTTGGCTGTAATTGGTTTGGAGCTATCAGCTACCTAATTGGGGAAGTTTTTTTATAACAAAGCTCTTCTTTACATGATGTTCAACAATGGAGGCAAGGTTTACATAATCTGGGTTCTTTCACTATCAAGTGTTACTGCAAATGTGCAATTACCAGAGCTAGCCGACTCCAAGATCAGTTTTCATTCCAAAGCTGTCAAGGGAACTCAGTGCTGTACAATAAATGCTAATTTTCATAACTGTTTGTGTTTCTATTTTAGTCAGTAACACAAGAGCTTACAGTTTCTTCAAATCTTCAAATCCGTGTATATTATTTTACAAATATTTGACATAGAGGACACAAGTAGAAATCTGGGCACCACAGCACATTGTAAAGGTTAACTATTCAAATCATCCCATGGCTCCTATTATAAATAACTTACTCTGGTCAACAAAATGGTATTGCCTTATCTGTTACGAAAATAAAATAACACAATCAGTTTAAGGAAATTACCATGATGTACAAGCATAATCATCGGATAGGAATGAATAAACGACACCTTCTGTGCTCTTTTTATAAATGACAATATAAAGAACTGTTAGAGGAAGTTCATAAACAAGTTCAAGGATAGATAAGTAAAAATTGCCATAAACTTTGGCTTGTATATTCTTCAGTACCCTTAGTAGAAACAGTAATGATCGCCTATTTATTTATTTAGGGCCAGATTCACGTAGAATAGCGGTGGCGTAACGTATCCTAGATACGTTACACCACCGCAAGTTTTCATCACAAGTGCCTGATTCAGAAAGCACTTGCAATGAAAACTACGCCGGCGGCCTCCGGCGCAAGGCGGGCCAATTCAAATGGGCGTGTGCCATTTAAATTAGGCGCGCTCCCATGCCGGACCTACTGCGCATGCTCCATTTCCTAACTCCCGCTGTGCTTTGCGCGCCGTGACGTCATTTTTTCGAACGGCGACGCGCGTAGCGTACTTCCGTATTCCCGGACGTGTTACGCAAACAACGTTAAATTTTAAAATTTCGACGCGGGAACGACGGACATACTTTAGACAGCAATACAATTGCTGACTAAAGTTAGGGCAGGTCAAATAACGACTAACTTTACACCTGTCGGATCTTATGGATATGTATGCGTAACTGATTCTATGAATCAGTCGCATAGATAGAAACAGAGATACAACGGCGTATCAGGAGAAACACCATCGTATCTCTTTCGTGAATCTGGCCCTTAGTATTCATATTAGTGAAGGGCAGGCTATCTGGCAATCCACAAGTTAATTGTGTGGAACCACAAGTACCTATCAACTCTTCAATACTATGATTAAAATATTTCTGCACCATGCCCAAGGAATTATTTAAGATTCTTCCTTCACAGAAAATAATGGGACCTCTGTGAAAAGAACAATTTGTCTGTGTCTAGGATCTGTACTAATATTTTGCAATTTGATAAGGAGATCAAGGGTGGCAAAAAAGGAAATTCATTTTAAAAGAACAGTAAACTGTTAAGGCTACATTCACAGCAGAGATTTAGATAGATCATAGATTCCTGCTGCAGCTCTGAGCAGCTGAGTGCACTATAATGACAGATCACTGGCAGCCACAGCTATAAGTGACTCTCTACACAGTCAGCGATTGCCTACAGTTACCTGTGGTTGCCGGGAACCTGTCATCATAATGAATTGGGCCGGTTGACCGCACCTAGCCTAGCAAGGTCCCTACAGTGTTACTGCATGCAAGTCACATAATTATTATTTTTTTTTAAGTAAAATGTAAACTCTTTTTTTAACCTTAAACAATGCTAAAATGTATCTACACCCAAAGAAAAAAAATTGCCAGTACTTAGATGTGGTGGCTGCATTAGTTTCCTTTGTGGCTATACTGTGGCACTGGATTTCTGTCAGGATTACCAGGTATTTGTCTGTATCTGCAGAAAAAAAAAAATTCTTAAAAGAAATATAAATTAAAAAAAAGGAATGATAAGCTACAATATTTTTATTTTATTTTAATAAAATACTTGCTTTTGCCCTTTTTCATCATTTGTTGCATCTCAGTGCAGCCTCTTAATTTTACTAATGGTGAAAACAGTGGACCGTACCTACATAATGGGGATTGATTTACCAAAGGCAAAAAGGCAGTATCTGCAAGGGAGGTTGCACTTTTCAAGGGAATTTACCCCAGAACTTTGTGAATTTGGTGAAGCTCATCATCGTCCAAATATGTTCAAGCAAAAATGTGCTTTGTCCCTGCATATGATTGGGTATTCTTTACAAAACAAAAATTCCCTCATTCACTAAGCTCTGGGGCAATCACCCTTGCAAAATACAACTTCCCTTGCAAAGTGAACAGTCTATTTGGCTTTATTAATACAATCCCAATGTGTGTTGAAAAGGTCACTTGCAGTCTTCATTGCATGTCCATGTGACAGAGTGACAACATAGGATTTACATATACTTTAATTCTTCCATATATTTTAAATTCATTACAAATTCTTCCTTATTACTCAAACTTTTTTGCATTCAAACACACTGGGGGAGATTCAGATAGAGATATGACGGCGTATCTCCTGATACGCCGTCGTATCTCTGAGATCCGACGGTCGGATCTATGCGACTGATTCATAAGAATCAGTTATGCATAGATCTCCCTTAGATCCGACAGGTGTAAGTGACTTACACCGTCGGATCTTAGGCTGCAATCTCCCGCCGGCCGCTAGGTGGCGCTTCCATTTGTATACGCGACAAATATGCAAATGAGGAGATTCGCCGATTCAGAAACAACCGCCCGCCCGTCTTTTTTTTTTTACGTCATTTGCGTTTGGCTTTTTCCGGCGGATAGTTACCCCTGCTATATGCGGCGTATCTAATGTTAAGTATGGCCGTCGTTCCCGCGCCGAGTTTTGAATTTTTACGTCATTTGCGTAAGTCGATTCAGAATACGGCCGGACGCAAGTTACGCTTAAGCCGAAACCAATGACATCCTAGCAATGTCAGTGGAAGAAATGCACGCCGGGAAAATTCACGGACGGCGCATGCGCATTTAAATCGGCGCGGGGACGCGCCTGATTTAAATACTTAAATACGATCCACCGGCGCAAGTTTCGAGGTAAGTGCTTTCTGAATACTGCACTAGCCTCTCAAAATTGCGCCGGCAGATCGTAAATCAGATAGATTACGCAGATCTAAAGATCCGCTAATCTATCTGAATCTACCCCACTGACTACCCAAAACTACCCAAAATCCCCAAATGGAGCTGTGTATTTTGCATATTGTGTTTTAAAAAAAAATCTGGACCTTTTCACATGTTAAGTTAAGGTGTACAGCTTAATACCATAACTTTATGATTAGCGGGTTACCCCAAACTACTATAAAGAAAATAGGGGGGAAATCATTTGGAAAATCTATTGTGCAGTCATTCCCATAACTCATCTTGTTATGTTCCATTTAGAGCAAGCAAATCAGATTAGACAAGCAGTACAATGTATTACTGACACTTGCTGATTCGTAGCAGCATGTGATTATTCATAAACCCCCGCAGTTTGGCTTTGCAATATTCTATTCCAGATTGTTAGACCTTGCAATAGGCTGTTGGAGTTTACTGTGGTTATGATGAACGGAAAGTTAATAAATTTGTTTTGACAACAAGACATTTGGTGAAAGCTGATTATCTCTTTAAAACAAAAGGCTAAAACATTCCAAGCATCTGTCAACATCTTCTCATGCAATATTTAATCAGCTCTCAAGTACATGCAAACACATTATACGGCTAATAGATTTTTTTAATTGTATTATGTAAATCGTACAGCAGACCTTTATTTTCATTAATTTTTTTCCATTGCTTATCACAAAGTGTGCGGGTAAAAAAACATGATTGTTCAGATAAGCTTTGACAGAAACCTCTTGAGATTAAACTTGTTGTGTTTTCTTAGGTAGCTATGATTCATAATATGCAAACGCAAGGTAATGCATTTCATTGATGTTGAAGGTTTATTAAAAAAAATACTACAACAGTATGTGATCTAATGACCTAATTGACAAGGCACATTTTCTTCATTTTAAAGGTAATTTGTGAACTTAAGAAATCTATTTGGAAATTTGTATTCACTCAAATGGAGCATTCAGTGATGATAGTTGTAGTATGGCACTTCAGATTTGCATATACAGTGTAGACAAAGTAATAAAACAAAACACATTAACAAGCATTAAATTAAAGGAAAATGGATTACAAATATGGCTGTATTGGATAGTCATATTAGATTGACTGATAGCCACTGTACCTCAAATAATTCAGTAATTAACAACTGCATCGGCTATAAAAGATGTGTGTCAGTTGGCACTTACTTTTGTGAATTTTCACAATGACATAAAGTAAAATTTCAAAGAGGTCAAAAATCCAGGTCCAGAAATTTCAGAAGCTCCAGTAAAAAATAAATAAAAACAAGAGAAAAAAATATAGTGTCAAGAGAAAGGGTCTAAAATATACAAACAACGGGGCAGATCCACAGAGCGAGTACGCCGGCGTATCTACTGATACGCCGGCGTACTTTCAAATTACCCGCGTCGTATCTCTAGTTTGAATCCTCAAACCAAGATACGACGGCATCTGGGTTAGATCCGACAGGCGTACGGCTTCGTACGCCTTCGGATCGTAGATACAATACTTGGGAGTCCGCTGGGTGGAGTTTGCGTCGTTTTCCGCGTCGGGTATGCAAATTAGCTATTTCCGACGATCCACGAACGTACACGCGGCCGTCGCATTCTTTTACGTCGTCTCTAGTCGGCTTTTTCCGGCGTATAGTTAAAGCTGATGTTTTGCGGCGTATAGTTAGATTTGCCATGTTAAGTATGGCCGCCGTTCCCGCGTTTAATTTGATTTTTTTTTTGCGTAAGTCGTCCGTGAATCGGGATGGACGTAATTCACGTCTATGTTAAAAAAAATTCATCCTAGCGACGTCATTTAGCGCAATGCACGGCAGGAAATTTAGGGACGGCGCAGTTCATTCGGCGCGGGGACGCGCTTCATTTAAATGAAACCCGCCCCCTAATCACCGATTTGAATTCCGCCGCCAGAGATAGACTACGCCGCCGTAACTTACGGCACAAATTCTTCCAGGATTCAAACTAAAGCCAGGTAAGGTACGGCGGCGTAGCGTATCTCTGATACGCTGCGCAGTGCAGATCTCTGTGGATCTGCCCCAACATGTGTAACATGATGAAAGAGTTATCTTGATTGATGTTTGTTGGTCACTGGCAGAGAAAAATTTAGATACTGAGGTTGCTAAATGGAGCAAAAGTAATGGGGAAAATGCACCCATGAGAAATGGAAAAACTATGGTTAGGTTTAAATTTTGAAAAAGCTAAGATTCCTTGATGCCACAATAACAGTGGCTAATTGTCAGTTATGACAGGACATTCATTTTGGACTGGACAGCACCTCAAGGTTATCCTTAGGTCCAATGATTTCCATGACTCCTCATATGGCATCTTTGAAATCTGAGCCCATTTTTAAGTGATGGATGCAGTTCATGATGAAACTACTGGGCCAAATCCTCAAAAAACTGGCTTAACTTAACTTTTCCGAGTTAAGTTACACTGCCGCAAATCTCCCAAGTTAGGTGCCGATCCTCAAAGCACTTACCTAGAAATTTTCGGCAGTGCAACTTAACTCCGTCCGGCGCAAGGCGTTCCTAATACAAATGGGCGATTCCCATTTAGATTAGGCGCGCTCCCGCGCCGGACGTACTGCGCATGCCCGTGACGTCATTTTTCCCGACGTGCATCGCGTTTTTTTACGATACGCCGAGTTTTGAGGATCGCGCCGGGTAAAAAAGTTGCGTCGGGAAAAAAAAAAGATACGGCGAAAAAAAAAAATTCAAAATAAAAAAAAAAACGCGTCACGAGGAAGAAGGGTCTACTTTTACAAGGTGTAAACAGTTTACACTTTGTAAAAGCAGCCCTAATTTTACACATGCAAACTAAAACTTACGGCGAAAAAACGAAGCTGAAAAGCTTTGTGGATCGCCGTAAGTCCTAATTTGCATACGCTAGGCGGCATTTCGACACGAAATGCCCCCAGCGGCGGATGCGGTACTGCATCCTAAGATCCGACAGTGTAAGTCTCTTACAGATGTCGGATCTTCTGCCTATCTTTGGAAAACTGCTTCTGTGGATCAGTTCCAAAGATAGGCACAGGGATACGCAGGCGGAACAGCAGATCCGCCTGCGTATCTCTTTTGAGGATTTGGCCCACTGTTCCTATGGTGTTCCTAGATCCCAGGAAAATACAGTAAACATATTTAAGAATATTCTGAATTAAAATGATGATGAAAGCCTTGGTAGATGTATTTACCAAACCCTACCAGAAAACAATTTAGTCTTAGCTCATAAAGATTATTAGTATTTCCAAATGATGATCAATAATAATAAAGCTAAATAAAGCACACTGGACAAAAAAATAAAGATCAGAGACATATACTCTTTGGGGAGATTCACTAGAACTTGAGCACTCAAAATCGGGTGCAGCTGTGCATGGTAGCCAATCAGCGTCTAAATTCAGCTTGTTCAATTAAGCTTTGGCAATAAAACCTGGAAGCTGATTGATTTCTATGCAGAGCTTCATCAAATTTTCTGCTCTCTAATTTTAGTAAATGCCTCCCATATGACCTATATTTATATATTACAATGTCATATGCATATTAGTATAGCTATACATTATTAACACTTATATTTGCATATACCACATGTTTTAAGGAGATTTTGCCACTATTTTCATTCAAACACGACACTCAAAGTAATACAACATGTCAGATGGTCTTGAGTACCTATGTTAATTTCAAGCTCTGTTGCACTGCTTCAAGTCTAACGCAAAAAGCTCTTGGGAGAAACAAAACATATTTGTACTCGGCAATATTTCAGATTCCAAAAAAAAATGCAATTTGGGTGAAATCAATACAGTACACTTTGGCTAGAGTGCCTTTATGGTCAGTAACAGGTTAGTCAACAGGTTTAATAAACATCTGTCACATTTTATTGCCTAGGCTAAAAAATTGCGCTCATGAAAGATAAAAATGTGACTGTATATATGTGACCCAACAATCAAATTGATTTAAGGGACCTGTTAAACTGGTATATAATGTAATGCTCAACATGCATTTAGATTAAATGAACAGTTATCTATTTTTAGTAGCGCTCCACAGCAAAAACATGTCGCTTGCATTTAGTCTTAATTTTCTAATGTCCGTACATACTTTTATATATATATATACTGTATTTTATCTCACTATTACTTCAGTGAGCAATTTAATATTTCGACTTTTTCTGTCATTTCATGCCTTATTTTGGCTCTGATGAATGGGGTGATTTCCTGTCTTTGTCAACCTTGCTTCTGTGCCTCCGCTGCTGACCCAGAGCATCTGTATTCAGCCACATGACTTCTGATCTTGTTCACTGTATAGTGACATAATGATTTTTCATGCACACATACCCTGCTGTTGCCCCTATGCTACCAGTTACCTTAAGAAGAGGTTGGGCTGGTGAAGCAATCTCTGATCTTCACCAAAAAAACAGAATAACAAATGTTAAACCTTGCTGCATGTGGTGGTACACTTCTAATAAATGTTTATATAATTTTTCTTTCTTTAGCAATGTGTAGATATTAGTCCTTCTACTTGTTGTTATTGTAAACCTCTAGCAAGTCAAAGCTTTGGAAACACTGTGCTGTATATAGTTTTGCACATACAGAAAAGTCTTGCCATGCAATAGCATCATTCGCTAACATTCACGTTACTAGTAACAACCAACATATCCATCAGTAACAACAAAGCAAATATGCTTGCTCATACTTGGTGTGTGGGGAAAGTTTCTTGGCCAAGGACCGGGGGGGGGGGTCACAATTTTTCGTGGGCAATGGTTGGTGTTAGCGCTTCAACCATCACGGCACCATGCTTGATAGGGTGTCAGGATGATTATGATTATTTCTATTATTACATTGTAGTAATGAATGAAATAGTTCAACTCACCATAATGTAGAATCAGTGGGAGCCCCGAGTGTGTCACCTGCCACCAGACGTGGATAGTCACTTGCCACGCCACCTGCTATGTTGCCTGTCACCAGATGCAGAGTGAGTGGAGCGCCCCTTGTGGTATATCAGGAAGACAGTTGAGGGGGTGAACTACAAGCCCCAGCACACCTCACCTGAACTCCCTCACACAGCTCACCTGTCACCGAAGAGCAGTGATGCGGGGCGGGCAGTATGAGATGATGTCATCTCTCTGCTCCCGCCGCACCTCCGACACTAAGACAGAGCACTAGCTTTGAGGGTGGAAGAGGGGTAATGCGGGGGGCAGAGAGAGATATCATCTCTGCTTGCCTGCCCGCTTCTTCCATCCACCCAGCGCTCTCATGCCAGCAGCCCAGCATGTCTCTTGCCAGCCGCCCGCAGCCTGGCTGCAGAAGGGCCACGGCCCGGTAGTGGCCCAGGGACCGGGGGTTGACGACCCCTGCATTAATATGTCCACATTCTAAGGGTCTACCAATGTCATCTGTTCTCTGCAATTACACCTCTATAAAAAAATATTTAAATAAAATTTGTCATGAGAGAAAAATAAAGATTGCCATTGCTGCCCTACTTGTGGATACCCTGTTTGTGTTGATTATCTGCTTTAAATTACTTCTCAGCTTTATGTGGTGCATTCTTGTACCAGGTCTAATGCCACATACACACGATCGGAAATTCCGACAAGAAAAGTCCGATGTGAGCTTTTGGTCGGAAATTCCGACCGTGTGTATGCTCCATTGGGCTTTTGCTGTCGGATTTTCTGCCAACAAAAAATTGAGAGCAGGTTCTCTATTTTCCCGACGGAAAAAGTTCCTATTGGAAAATCTGCTCGTCTGTATGCAATTTCGACGTGCAAAAAAACATGCATGCTCAGAACCAAGCAGAAGAGCCGAACTTCCTATTGAACTTCATTGATCTCGGCTTGTCGTACGGAGTTTCTGACAAGATTTGTGTGACTGTGTGTATGCAACACAAGTTTGAGCCAACATTTGAGCCAAATCCACGGTTTTCTTGTCGGAATTTCCGATCGTGTGTACGCAGCATTAGACTATTAGGTATTATACCCTACTTATTTCTCTTGTAACAGATTTTCTTTAAACCAAAACTAGCCAACATATTTTTTTCTTGTTTTGGCCCGAGTGGTGAAGGGATATAACCACTGTGGTTTGTTTCCTTATTGGCAATTATTCTCCTTATTCCTGTGTAAACAGGGCTTAATAGGGAGTCTCCAGTGAAAATATCCATAAACGTACGTGCAATCCGTCCAGCTTTTTAGACCTAAAATGATTTAGTGTGCTTACGTGAAATGCGGGATGGCACAATCATAAGAATAGTCCAAATTATGAATTATCACTAAAATAGCAGTATAAGCAGCCGAACATT
This sequence comes from Rana temporaria, assembly GCF_905171775.1. NCBI lineage: Eukaryota > Metazoa > Chordata > Amphibia > Anura > Ranidae > Rana > Rana temporaria. The sequence continues at coordinate 248,258,792 of NC_053492.1, forward strand.
TATTTGCTACCAAGCAATGCAATGTTTTTAAGCCACAAAGGATCCATACCTCAGGCAGCAGTGACAGAATACATTAACAGATGCAATGTTTAAATATCTATCCTTCAGAAACTCCCAGAGCTTCAGGCCTCTTACACCCATACAAAAAATCAACATACAAAACCAATATTCAAAATTGAGAAAATTCAATACAAATCATGTATTCACATACAATGGCCACACTAGATCCCGTGGTGCTAAATGTCCCACAGAGAAAACTAACCAGTTCATCAGCAGCATGCATCTGATTTTATACTGGCAATACAGTTAACATATTCAAACAATGGTTTTGAAAAACATTACAGTGATGTTATACTAACAATTGAAGCCCTCTGGAATGGTAAGGATTTGAGCTGGCCCTAGACAGATCATTATTCAAGCCATGTGTGGCAACTCCCACTCGGCAGAAGTCAATCTAATAATTGACTTCTGTTGAACTGGCTTGTTGGAAACTTATTCTAGCTCAGTGGTTGCAACGAACAAAAAAATCCATCTATAGGTCAGCTTTAGTCATGAAATTTAAAAAAAGTAACTGTGCATTTTGACCCAACCTCTCATCAGGTCAATGAACTCAGGGGAGCAGTGATAGGTCATTTACCCATGCAAGAGAAAAGGAGAAAAAAAAGGGAACCCGAGAGTAAACCCTAATTGGACTTTAGATGGCACAGTAAACAATCATTAGTTCAGAGCTCTGTTGCTCTCTTCCGGGGGATTATTTTGATACAGCATACCCTTGAACCAACCATGCAATATTAATATGGCTATACATACAGCATTTATTTATTGGTACTTGGAACGCAATATATTGATCCAGAGATTATACTGAAGCATTTCTTCGTATTTTCGAAACTCCCTCTACAAGGACTTGCTGTCGCTCCTAGGGGTTATTTGTATCTTTTTTTTCCCCTGTGTGAATATCTGATATACCCTCTATTGAGGAACCACCTGTTCCACTGATTCTGTCTTACCAGCAGTACTTCTTCTCTGCATTAGCTAATATTTTTCTATTCTGGATATTTGCAGCAGCCAGTGTGCTGATTAAGACTTATATAATCTGGTTTCCCTCCTGTTTTTGCCTTTGCAATCACAGTACCCTGAACTGCGTCCTGAAGAAGCCTTTTGGCGAAACGCGTTGATGCATTCGGGATCTCATCATATATGTAGTCATATGTATGATTTTTAATGTTTGCATTGTCCTTATGTTTCATGAACACATCTTTTTTCTATTAAAATTATTTTTATGTACCTGATTGTTTACTGTGCCGTCTAAAGTCCGATTAGGGTTTACTCTTGGGTTCTCTTTTATTTTCTCCTTTTCTCTAACATATTATTTACAGATGTTGGCAACGTGAGTGCTGTCTTTCTATTTTTAATTTTCCCATGAAAATAGGCAAGACTGCTGGAGACAGAGACTTTCTGTACCCTTAATAAGATCTTAGCTACACCAAGTTTAAACGTGTTCTCTTTCTTTCAGTTGTTGTGTTGGAAACACATTGATCTGTCTCAGCCCCATCCTTTATCTATTGCCTCTATTATGTTGTGCCTGATTTAGCCTTTGTTTATTATATATGATATATGGATAAGTTACATGCAGCAATATAATTGTCTGATTGACACTGTTCTGTTGCCTGGTGGTTTGGTTTTGTATTTCTATTTAGTTCCACTTAATTTTGGTGATATTATGTCTACTTTCTCTACAGTAATTTTTTTTATATTTTGATGATTATTAATGTACCCAACATATTGCTGTTCCCCCTACTGATGTCAGGTTTGTGTTCTGTCTGTTTTTTCTATTTTTTTGCCCCATTTATCTGTGATTGGGAGCTCAGATTAGGCATGTGTACTGAGCCCCCGCAAAGGTAGCATCTATGACCTACTTCTGATTTTGCAGCAGCTTTTCCCTCTGGTCCCAGCTGTGACAGGCAGGCCTCCATGCCAACTGGGGCATCACATATAGAAAAGCTTATATTTATGAATAAACTACTTTGAAAAAACTGATGAGAAACTGACAACAATGACCCTTCCATGTTCCTGTTTGAAATTATGAATAATCAAATGTGATGTTCATTAAAATGGGTGTTTTGTTTAAGAAAAAATCATAATAGCCTACCTGCCAGTCAACGAAATATTGTTTTTTTAATGACTTAGTTTTTTTCATTACAAGCATTTATTCTCAAAATAAACATTACAGAGAACAAACTAACTTGTCAATGGGAACTAGCAGAAATAAGGGCTCTGCAATTTATTCTAATGAGGATGAAGGTTGTGAAATTCAACTTGTATGAATTATCCAAATATGTTTTCTTAAACTAATGATCCAAACTGCACTGCAAACGTAGAAGTGTCTATTAAACATTTCAGAGGTAAATCCAGTTTATATCCTTTCAGATTAAATTAGCACTTAAATAATTGTCTACCTGACAGTTACAGTCAATTAGACAAGTTATTAATTTTAGAACTCACCTCTAGCCAGAGCTGTCACAGAAACACTGTGTTATATGTGTTGATGCTTTAACATTAAACTATTCTTTTACTTTTAATAAAAGTACTTGATCAAGTGATCGTAAAGGACAATAGTATTTGAGGTGTTAGTGCCTTCTAAAAGTGCAATATATGTGTAGTAGCTTAGATACTATTTTATGTTGTTAAAGTTCCATTTCTGCCAGATCTTATAAATTCTACATTTATTGTAAGAGCTATAAAGCGGCCCGATATAACAGAGTGTTTCAGCGCAGACAAAGACAAACTAATGTGTCCGGGAAAGTTGCTGAACTGAGATTATCGATTTGCTTGGAAACCTGACAGAAAGAAATGCCCTTTAAAATGATTGTTCTTTTTATTATAATAAATGTGTTTTTTTTTTTTACCATTTCAATAACTGATATACTATGACAATTAAGTGCATTTCTAGGAATTAAAAAAATCCCTACACAAGAGTTTTCCATTGGATGATGTTGACAGCTTGTGAGCTCAGTTCAGTGTTATTGCTGATATTTCATATTATGTATGAAAAGGTTGAAATAAAAAATATTTTGGCAACCTCTATAAGAATTATGGGAAATTTCCTGCCTTTGATTTTTCTGTGAGGACTAATCGACATTTAGGATAATTTATTAAGGCAGATCAAATTGCAATAACAATATGTAAAGGGCAGTAACTTGAAATGACCAACCAAATAAGGTTAGTGTTGTCAAGCCAATAAATGTATACATAACTGTTACTGGCAGTTTATGCTTTTTAAACACACTTTTCCCAGTCATTTAAAAAACCCTGATGGGCAACGTTGTCAAGTTGTCAAATGCATGTGTCTTGTACTTAAATTTTCTTGCATTTATGCATGTTTTGTTTACATGTAATACTACAAATAATAACTGAAGCAGCTATAAGGAGAAGATAAAGAAAAAGGGGGGAAGGGAACATGGGATGGGCAAGCTAACCACTACTAGACGGTCAAGTGTATAAAATGATCGGTAATAGATCATTCACCTAATAAGGTGTTGTTGTGGTAACCATACTGCATATGGAAAAGAAAAGAAGGTTACCTGGTTGTAGGAATACCAGGAAAAAGGGGTCACTTTAGGCAACAAAAAATAGATCAAACTGTAATTATTCAATATTTAAAGAATTTATTCCGTATATACATTATATATTAGTATCAAAACGTAAACTAGAAAAGTGCAGATTAATAAAACTGATTATGGCCAATCAGGCAGTGAATTAAATACCATAGATGGACGGGGCAAACAAGACAAACACTTAACAATACATAAAACGCTGTACAAAGTCCGGTTTTAGCCCATTGTTATCAGATTTAGTAACAAAGTTAAATTAATAAGGTGGGATCAAATGTGGTCCCTTATTACGCCAATTAGTAAATGGCTAGCAATGGGCTAATACAAGTGTGAAATGGGAGGGAGGCAGGCACTGGGGTAATGGAAATAACCTGTTGAAAAGCTGGGCAGAACCTATCATGTAAATATTTGAGAGGAAATGCTGTTGTATTAAAGGCAGGATTGTTAGTAGTAAATTAATTATTAAATGAGTACCGCTGGCTATATATAACACCATAGAAAAATTTCCCTAACGTGTGCACGTATTGTATTAGGAAAGAGTTCTTTCAAATAAATTCAGGGTTCAGTACATTTTCCATTTTCCCAATGAGCTTCAAAGGAATAACACACTCAAGGTGTCACACTCCACATTGGAATTAAGTTCATATACCAACAGTCTTTATATCCATTACGGTTTCACACATGATATAGATGTCTCATTGATCAAATGTGCAGCATAAAAAGAGTGATAGCAGAGCCTAAGACAGGTGAGTTAGTGAGTATAAGCTTCGGGCGGTATGGTCAACGGCATAACAAATTAATCTTGCCATACATTACAGCCTCCCTGACATGAAACTCAGATCAGTGAAGTCTGCTGGTTTGGATGTCTGCAGATTTCCAAGTGTTGGTCACACTTTGTCACTCGATTAGTGACAGGGGGAAAAAAGGTTTAACCGCTTGGTGCATCCATGGATGATAAATTCAGCTGGTAGGCGCACCACTTCCCTCAGTTGTCTCCTACTGCTGTGACGCGGCCGTAGCATTCCAGCGCTTGTGTCCCACACTCACGACCCGATCCATTCAAACAGCATCACAGGACAGGGCAGCGTTGTGACGTCAACGTGTTTCGCTGTGTCTAATGACGTAGCTTCAACTCGGGCATTGATTGGACTAGTAACCACAATCCCTTTAATTGTGAAATTTGCTGGTGAGAATTTTACATTTAAAGGGAAAATGTCTCATTTGAAGAAGGAATCCGTCTGGCTGGTAATTCTTCAAAAATCATTGTAGCAAGTAATCATCTTATTTGGATAGGAAAAACATAGTTGAAATTGCAATAAGTGTCTCCTATCTCTTCAAAGTAGGTGATATACTTGCAGGGCTTATAAGGTGAGATTTCAAAATTAAATGGGGAACAATGGGAGAGGAAGGGAAGGAAAGGGGAAGGAAAACATAAAGGGGAACATAATAGGTGAGGAAAAGGGGGGGATGGGAGAGGGAGAGTAGATATTAGGTGAAACATATGGTCAAGGATTTAAAATCATTTGTGCAGGACACGCGGCATGTTCTGGCTAAAATCACTGAACTTGATGCGCATAGACAACCTGAGGGTGTGTGGCTAGTTGACATTGAATTTGAGTCACTTTACACCACGATACCCCACCAGTGTGGCTTTCAGGTGGTCGAGACCTTTCTAGACTCCGCATACCCAGAATCAGGGCCACAAAATGAATTTCTGGTTGAGTTGCTGGAGTTTACCTTACTTAACAATTTCTTCCAGTTCTTAACAATCTACTACCATCAGATACGTGGTACCTCCATGGGGGCAGCGTGGACTCTGGCCTATGCCTGCCTCCATTTAGGTCTCTGGGAGGAAGAGGATGTTTACCCTTCATCGATGTACTGTGAGCACGTACTTACGTGGTTACGCTACATCGATGATGTCTTGGTGATATGGAGTTCATGATAGAACTAAATATGAACCAACGCAATATACGCGTATATCTTTGATCAAAATAAATTGTCCTGTCTTGACCTACAGATCACTCTGATGAATAGTCAACTTAACACTTGTACATTTCAAAAAGAAATGGCAGCGAATACTGTTTTATACGCTACAAGCCATCACCCCCACTGGTTAAAAAATGGGATACCAGTGGGGCAATTTTTACGTATTAACAGGAATTGTACAAGTACTGCTGATTATAGACGTGAACGTCTGGAACTCTATGCGAGGTTCCGTGAACACGGTTACTCGCACAAACAAATTAAGAGGGCTAAAAAGAAAGCAGCCTGTAAAGACCTCTTAAGTCTACCTTTATGTGTGCATTGGGCGATGGAACATTTGAAATTCAAGATCTGATCAACTGTTCCACATCGAATTGGAGAGCATCTACGGGAAATTAATGACAAAGGAAAGATTCCAGAAAAGCCCCTTGCCAAACACTTCGCATTAGGCCATGGAGGAAGCTCCAAAGGCATCACTGTGAAGGGATGCTATGCCCTGAAACTACCCACCAGATGAGGTGACTTTGATCGCATACTTCTGCAAAAAGAGAAATGGTGGGGGTAACGATTAAAGTCCCTTGTTTCGTTGGGGTTGAATACGGAATTCAACTTACAGGTCTTTCTAGAGACCTAAAGTCTTTCTCTATGTATACCCTAGACATCTCCCAGTCTTTTAATATACCAGCCGTATACCGACTAATTGACCAGCCGATAACTATCTACTTTCCTTTTCTGCTCTTCCTCTCCATTTGCTACTTATTTAGATGTATGTTTGTCCTTAATGTCACCTAATATCCCCTCTCCATCCTCCCATGTTTTCCTTCCCCTTTCCTTCCCTTCCTCTCCCATTGTTCCCCATTTAATTTTGAAATCTCACCTTATAAGCCCTGCAAGTATATCACCTACTTTGAATAGATAGGAGACACTTATTGCAATTTTAATTGTGTTTTGTTCTATCCAAATAAGATGATTTTTGAAGAATTACCAACCAGACGGATTCCTTCTTCATACAAGACATTTTCCCTTTAAATTAAAAATTCTCATGGGCGGTAACCACCAGCAAATTTCACAATAAAAAGGATTGTTGTTACTAGTCCAATCAACGTCCGAGATGAAGCTACGCCATTAGACACAGCGAAACACGTTGGTGTCACAATGCTGCCCTGTCCTGTGACGATGTTTGAATAGATAGGGTTGTAAGCGGAGGACACAAGCGCTGGAATGCTACGGCCGCGTCACAGCAGTAGGAGACAACTGAGCGAAGCGAATCGGTACAGCTGCCAGCTGGATTTATTAACCACGGATACACCAAGCGGTTAAACCTTTTTTTCCCCTGGCACTAATCGAGTGACAAAGTGTGACTAGCACTTGGAAATCTGCAGACATCCAAACCGGCAGACTTCACTGATCTGAGTTCCGTGTCAGGGAGGCGGTAATGTATGGCAAGATTAATTTGGTATGCCATTGACCATACCGCCTGAAGCTTGTACTCTCTAACTCACATGTCTCAGGCTCTGCTATTGCTCTGTTTATGCTGCACATTTGATCAATGAAACATCTATATCATGTGTGAAACCGTAATGGATACAATGCCTGTTGGTATATGAACTTAATACCAATGGTGAGTGTCACACCTTGAGTGAGTTATTCCTTTTAAGCTCAAAAATTGAAAATGTACTGAACTCTGAATTTAATTGAAATAAATCTTCCCTAATACAAAGAGACTACCCAGTGATACTGTTGCTGTCCTGTAATAGATAAATAGATACTGCCCAGTGATACTGGCCTTGTCATGTGATATAAATGGAGTCTGTCCAGTGGTAGTGCCCCTGACCTCTGAAAGAGTTAGAGAGAGAATGCCCAGTGGCTGTGCCACCATCTTCTAAGAGAGGGTGAGAGTGCCCAGTGATAGTGCCCTGGCCCACCAGGAGAGGGATACAGAGACTGCTCAGAGATGGTGCCCCTGTATTCTGAGAGGGAGAGAGAGAGTGACTGGACACAGGGGATGCCAATCAGTGGGTCCAGTAGATCCGATGTTCGTCGGCCACCCATGATCACTCCCCAGAGAGGCAGAACGGCGATCTTCCTATGTAAACAAGGCAACATCGCCTTTCTGACAGAGAAGAAGATGGAGATCTTGTGTTCCTGCTAAGCAGGAACACTGATCTCTGTCTTCATCCAGGACCCACACAGTTAGCAAACACCAGCTAGGAGCACACTTAACTCCTTGATCGCCCCTGATGTTAACCTCTTCCCTTCCAGTGTCATTAGTACAGTGCTAAAAATATGCACTGATCACTGTAATAATGTCACTGGTTCCCAAAAAAGTGTCAAAAGTGTTAGCAGTTAGGTGTTCAATTTGTCTGCCGCCCCGCTAAAAATCGCTGATCACTGACATTACTAGGGGAAAAAAGTGCCATGAAAATATCCCATAGTTTGTAAACACGCAAACCAATCAATATACGCTTAAGCCTCGTACACACGATCGGATATCTGATGGAATCTAATCCGATGGATTTTTTCGTCGGATATTCGATAAAGTTGACTTTCATCTTGCCTATACACCATCAGTCAAAAATCCGACCGTGCTAAAACACGGTGACGTAAAACACTACGACGTGCTGAGAAAAATGATGTTCAATGCTTCTGAGCATGCGTCGACTTGATTCTGAGAATGCATGGATTTTTGACCGATGGACTTCCACACAAACAAAGTTTTGGGACTTTAAATGAGATGCATTTTTAGCAGTATGCAATTAAATATATATATATATATGGAATATAAAAAATGTTTCCATAATAGCCAGGCTCAAAGTTACCAACCAAAAAAGCAATAAACCAAATTAACCTGTCTAGCTGTATGCATTAAAAACAGAGGTTTAGATGCATATATTTGCAAATACCTGTGTAAGCTGCAGGCCCCGTCAAGGCACTCCGTGAACTGCAGTCCTAACTATGAATTTTAAAGTCTCCTCAATAGGAGCACAGGAGTGCTAATCAATAGATAAGGGGCAGGTAATCACCTGACCATGCCCCTACCTATAGTTGGTCTAGCAAAAAAGAGCATTGGAAAAAAAAAGAAATGCAAGAGTGGAACCAAACATGCCTACCAAACCAAAACACCACCAAACTAAAGGCAGACCACATCAACCTGGGTCAGCTAGTCAAAAAATGACAGTGCATAATTAACTGTAAGTGGTAGATCTGTGGAGGCACTTTATTCCACTCCTGAAACGCATCTCCATCCCTGGATAGTGTAAAAAAAAGGGGGGGATAAGGTTGGGACTGGCTATTATGGAAACATTTTTTATATTCCATATATATATTTAATTGCATACTGCTAAAAACGCATGTCATTTAAAGTCCCAAAACCTCCCCCCCTTCTATCCATTTACAGGGATGGAGGACTGTGGTACAGTAGCTCTATCATATGCCACATGTAAAGTCCCAACCTTATTCCCCCTTTTTTTATGTGTACAGGGCTTTATTGGGATTTTTACCAAAAATATGTAGCTGAATACATATTGGTCTAAATTGATAAAGAAATTAGATTTTTTGCATTTTTTTATTGGATCTGTTTTTTGTTTTTTTTTGGAAATTCTTTATTCATTTTTTTACAAAACAGTACAATTAATACAACATAAAATCAATATACAGACTAACATGTATGGTCTCAATATGTACCCCTTAGACTGAAAGAATATAAAAGCTGTATCTTCTTCTGCCAATACTACGTACTACTCCTGGATTTCTCCGTTACATTCCACCCCAGGGCCGGTCCTTCCCTTTCTATTCTCTATGGGAGATACCCAGGGATAGGGCTACACTACCTATACCTACCCATAGTGAGTGGAGGGGGGAAGGGCATATTTTTTATATTGGATCTGTTTTAACCACTTAAGGACCGCCTCCTGCACATATATGTAGGCAGAATAGCACGGCTGGGCACATCCACGTACAGGTACGTCCTGTACTAGTACCCAGCCGTGGGTCATGGGCGCGCGCCGGTCCGAAGCTCCGTGAACGGGGCGGCGGGACTCGCGGGCCCGATTGCCGCTGGAGTCCCGCGATCGGTCCCCGGAGCTGAAGAACAGGGAGAGCCGTGTGTAAACACGGCTTAACCGTTCTTCTCTGTGGCGGCAGCATCGATCGTGTCATCACTTTTATAGGGGGACACAATCGATGACGTCACACCTACAGCCACACCCCCCTACAGTTGTAAACACACTTCAGGTCACACATAACCCCATCAGCGCCCCCTGTGGTTAACTCCCAAACTGCAATTGTAATTTTCAAAATAAACAATGCATTTTAAATGCAGTTTTTGCTGTGAAAATGACAATGGTCACAAAAATGTGTCAAAATTGTCCGCCATTATGTCGCAGTCATGAAAAAACTTGCTGATCGCCGCCATTAGTAGTAAAAAAATAATAATTAATAAAAATACAATAAAACTATCCCCTATATTGTAAACGCTATACATTTTGCGCAAACCAACCGATAAACGCTTATTGCGTTTTTTTTTACCAAAAATAGGTAGAAGAATATGTATCAGCCTAAACTGAGGAAAAAACATTTTTTTATATATATTTTTGGGGGATATTTATTATAGCAAAAAGTAAAAAATATTGATTTTTTTTCAAAATTGTCGCTCTATTTTTGTTTATAGCGCAAAAAATAAAAACCGCAGAGGTGATCAAATACCACCAAAAGAAAGCTCTATTTGTGGGAAAAAGGATGCCAATTTTGTTTGGGAGCCACGTCGCACGACCGCGCAATTGTCAGTTAAAGCGACGCAGTGCCGAATCGCAAAAAGGGGCCTGGGCTTTTACCTGCATTTTGGTCCGGGTCTTAAGTGGTTAAAGCAAAAAACAGATATTAAAAACAGAGAGTAAAAAATATATATATTTTTTTAAATTGTCGCTTTATAGTGCAAAAAATAAAAACCGCAGAGCTGATGACATACCACCAATAGAAAGCTCTATTTGTGGGTAAAAAAAGGACATCAATTTTATTTGGGTACAATGCCCCACAACCACGCAATTGTCAGTTAAAATAACGCAGTGCCGTATCGCAAAAAATGGCCTGTTCATTAAGGGGTTAAACCTTTTGGGGCTGAAGTGGTTAAAGTATAAGTTATCTTTAGTAAGTATGTCCATATGAGGTCATTCTAAATTCAGTAGCAGCAGCAGGCTTGATTCCTAGAAAGTGATAGAAAATACAAATTACTAAAATTTAAATACAGAAGTATAAAAGGATATTTTGAAAAAAAAAATGTATTAGATTTCAACGTGATTATACATTTAATTATGTTTTGATCAGTTTTGACAACAAAAAAATAAAAGCAGAAAAATAATTTGTTTTAAAGCAATGAATGAATTACTGAAATGTATGTGTTACACGTACCTAAAATAGGAACTCGGTATGTCTAGTGATTATAAAAGACAAGCATACAAGAAAGAATGCTGTTCTGTACACGTGAGGAAGGTCACATAAATGCTTCAGTGGTTATTCCATTAAATTTTCTCAGCACAGTTAGCAAATTAATGTGGCAGAGACAGACTCAAAATTAAACTCATGCTCCGGTCAGCCACTGGACAGCATTCACCAAATCAGCAGCCAAGGCATGTCAGGCTTTTCTGCAAACTTTCTTAATTAGGAGCATCAAGGTGAGTGGCTCAGTAAAGATGACCTTATAACAGAGCAATGAATTTTCATATACCTACTTAGGTTAATCACAGGGATACATTTTCTGCAACATAAGATATTCAAGACAGCAGAATGATAATAAATGAGTAAAACTACATAGCAGATTATACTGTCAGGCTCCTTGATTTTAGTGTGGGAAGGTTGGACTGTAAGGGCCAGATCCACATAGAAATAGATCGGCGCAGCGTATGTGAGATACGCTACGCCGCTGTAACTTACCTTTGGCTGCTTTGAATCCTCAAAGAATTTGCGCCGTAAGTTACGGTGGCGTAGTGTATCTCTGGCGGCGGAATTCAAATCGGCAATTAGGGGGCGGGTTTCATTTAAATGAAGCGCGTCCCCACGCCGAATGAACTGCGCATGCGCCGTCCCGAAATTTCACGGCGTGCATTGCGCTAAATGACGTCGCTAGGACGTCATTTTTTTTAACTTAGACGGGACTTACGTACATTCCGATTCACGGACGACTTACGCAAAAAAAATTCAAATTTCGACGCGGGAACGACGGCCATACTTAACATGGCAAGTCTAACTATACGCTGCAAAATACCAGCTTTAACTATACACCGGAAAAAGCCGACGAGAGACGACGTAAAGGAAGCCGCTCGTACGTTCGTGGATCGTCAGAAATAGCAAATTTGCATAACCGATGCGGAAAACGACGTGAACGCCACCCAGTGGATGCCAAAGTATTGCATCTTAGATCCGAAGGCGTACGAAGCCGTACGCCTGTCGGATCTAACCCAGATGCCGTCGTATCTTGGTTTGAGGATTCAAACTAAAGATACGACGCGGGTAATTTGAAAGTACGCCGGCGTATCAGTAGATACGCCGGCGTACTCGCTCTGTGGATCTGCCCCTAAGAGTCTATAGCAAATACGTTTTTTGGGGCCGTAGTTTCTACAGATAAAACACCTGCTAAACTTACCTGAGACTGGATAAGGTATAGAGGCATTTATCGTCATTATCGCCGTTTGCCATCTAAATTTTATTAAAAAGATCATAGTTAAAAGATTGAAAAAAACACTGCTGGCTGGGATTAGAAATAATCCCGACATCAGGGGGATACTGATAGAAGAAGAGGAAAATAAACTTGCGGCGTACGCCGATGATATTCTGCTCTACATAATGAACCCTACGATAACTCTCCCTAACCTATTCAAAAATATATGGGGAGGTATCAAATTTTAAAATTAATCTCCTAAAATCGGAAATACTTAACATAAGCGTCAAGGCACAGGCGGAATGTAGATACAAACAGGACTTCCCATTTATTTGGAGAGATATTGAGTTAAGGTATTTAGGGGTTAATATTACATCATCTCCTGAGTCAATCTACCAACATAACTACAGTCCATTACTGAATGATATTAAAATGGATTTAAATAAAATCGTATCCAGACAGAGGTCTATGATAGGGAGAATAAATCGTTTTAAAATGCTAACCCTCCCCAAGATTTTATATAAATTGCAAATGTTACCGATCTCACTTCCGGAAGTATACTTCAAAACACTAAAAAAGCTATTAGGTAGGTTTGTATGGCAGAATAAAAAACCCTGCATAAGTATGGCAATATTAACAAGAGATAAGGAACATGGAGGTTTGGGGGGTACGGACATTAACACATACTACAAGGCAATTCATATGGCACGGGTGGTTGATTGGGTAAAAAGTAGTGCTGTCAAACGATTACAATTTTTAATTGCGATTAATCGCATTAATGTCATAGTTAACTCACGATTAATCGCTCTAATTTATGACGAATTTCCCCACAAATATTGCACAATTCTGCAAGTGATTATAATTTATTATCGCTGTTTTGTAGCTGATCTAAAACCATTTTTGACATAAAGGGACACTTTTGGACAATCTACAGTTTTCAGGCAGAAAGAATAGTTTTTATTTTATAAAAGAACATGTAGGGCACTGGGCAGACCACTAGGGACAAGGGGGGTGTGTATTTTTTACATACAGTACTGTAATCTATAAGATTACAGTATACTGTGTGTATTGTGTTTGTTTACTTTTTTAAATTTGGCGCCGTTCTCCGCTCCCGTGCGTCGTAACGTCGCAGGGAACGGAGCTCGGCAGCACACAGGCACTGTGAATCGAGCGAGGAGGACCCGCCGAGCGAGGAGGACCCGCCAAGCGAGGAGGACCCGCCAAGCGAGGAGGACCCGCCAAGCAAGGAGGACCAGCCAAGCAAGGAGGACCCGCTCGATCACACAGCGGGGTGGCATCGCTGGATCCAGGGATAAGGTGAGTAACTTGCCTGTGAATCCAGCGAGAAGGTAAGCCGCGCCGCGCCGCTGCACACTCTGCATGTCCACCCCGAGGGCTCCTGCGTTAATCGCGCGATAAAAATATTGACGGCGTTAACATGGGTTTGCGTTAACGCCGTTAATATCGCGTTTAACGCACAGCCCTAGTAAAAAGTAAAAGAAAGAGAAAAGGTGGGTTAAATTGGAAAGTAGTATGAGTAAGGCTATATTAGGGAAAGAGATTTGGATCCCCACACATTTTAGAATTTAGACACTTAAATGAGCACACGCACACGATCACACTGACATCAATGTCAATTTGGGATACGGTACACAAAAAGGAAAAATGGGGATATAATTCCCCACTAATTCCACTAAACGACACAAATTATTTTGCACCGGGGAAAGCAAGTTTGTTTGGTAACTGGATAAAAAAAAAAGTTGCACAATTAAAGCACATTTTAAAAGAGGGTAAAATACGCACTTATGAGGATTTGAAAATTAAAAAATAATTATTTGATTTAAACAGGTGGAGGTACGCACAGCTGAAACACTTCATGGAATCCCTCCCTTATCCGATTAGGCCAGAGGGTAATTTTCTCCCACTTGAGCGCTTGTGCTCAGCGGCAGACGGAAGGAGAGGGATCTCCTGTATTTATAATATTCTGATTGGCCTAAAAATACTGGGGCCACCACCGTATATTAAAAAGTGGGAAGAGGAGTTGGGAACAGGTGAAACTGAGATAGATGTTGGGAAAATACTAAAGCTGACACATACCACATTAACCCACTGAAGTTTGATAGAAATTAATTACAAATGCCTAGCACACTGGTATATAACCCCGGACATAGCACACCACTACCAAAGGTAAACCTCTAAATTTTGTTGGAGGGGCTGTTCGGAACCGGGAACTATGTCGCACTTATGGTGGACATGCCCAAAAATTAAAACATATTGGAACAAAGTGATATTAGTAATAGAGGAAATTACTGGAATTAAAATACCAGAGGAGCCGTGGGTATGCCTGTTTCACGGGGCCAAAATGCCTATCAAACAGTACATGAGAACTTTACTTGCCCATTTCCTAAACACAGCGAAAAGTTTGATTCCCAGACAGTGTAAGAATCCCAAGAGCCCTACGGTGAGGAATTGGCTTTGCAAAATAAATAATATTTATTATACAGAACACCTAAGGTTTATTGGGGAGGGAGGAGAAGGGGGGTTCAAACTGAAATGGCAAGACTGGCTAAAATATAAGCAGACACAGAGATTTGCAGAAAGGATGGTATAGAGCAGGAAGGACGATAAGTAAAAGGAGACACGACACAAGATGGTTGGTCGGAGAGAAAAGGGTGGGTAGGATGGGGAGGGGGGGTAGGTTTAGGGATGGGTTTTCTTAAAACCGGAAAATTAAGTATTTTTGTATAAATTGTGCCAGTACAGGCTATTTTGACTGTGATTGAAATACTGTATGTACTTTATATTCAATAAAGAGATGGAAAAAAAAAAGGTTAAAAGAACATGCATTATCTAAATGATCTATTTTACTTTTTTAAATCATCCATGAATTGCAACTATTGATGTCAGGGCACAGTATGAATGAATGAATGAATGAAAAACTTATATAGCGCGGCACATGCGAACTGAATCGCTTCTGGGCGCTTGATGGTTCCTGTCTCTTGACATCAAAAGAGCAGAGTTTTAATCCGTCTTCTGAAGGCCAGGTGGTTTTCCTCCAACCGAATGCTGGTTGGTAAAGCGTTCCATAGTCTTGGACCCTGGAATGCAAACCTTCTTTCTCCTTTGGATTTGTATCTGGCTTTGGGTACATTGACCAGGTTTTGGCCCGTAGATCGCAGAAGGCGATTGGAATTGTGGGGTTCTATCTTGTCGCAAAGAAATTGCGGAGCCTTCCCATGGATGCACTTATGTGTCAGACAGAGTGCTTTAAAAACAATTCTGTCCTTTACTGGCAGCCAGTGAAGGGTTCTCAGTGAAGGTGAGATTGATTCCCATGTTTTTTTCCCAGTCACAAGTCTGGCGGCTGTATTCTGAACGACTTGCAGACGAGAGATTTGGTACTTTGGGAGTTCGAGGTAAAGAGCATTTGCGTAATCCAATCTGGAGTTCACAATTGTTCCCACCACGACTGCTACGTCTTCCTTAGGGATAAATGGGATAAGTCTGCATAGTAGGCGCAGCAGATGGTGAGAACTGCTGACTACTGACCCTATTTGTGCGTCCATTGTCATGTAGGTGTCAAAAATGACCCCAAGACTTTTGACTTTGGAGCTAGGGATGATGATTTGGCCCAGAATGGGCGGGGGTGTCCAGGTTGTTGCCAGTTGACTCTTGCGACTGGCCTGAAACAGGAGAAGTTCTGTTTTGGAATTGTTGAGTTTAAGATAACTCTTAGACATCCAGTTTTCTATCAAAGAGAGACATTTCTCTAAACTGGAATGATGATCCTTTGTGTTGCAGATGCGAAAATACAGTTGCGTATCGTCTGCATATGAGTGATAGAGTAGTTTTTGGCTACTGATAATATCAAAGAGAGGGCGGAGATAGATATTGAAAAGCACCGGTGACAGGGGGGATCCTTGGGGGACTCCACATGACACCGTGCGCCTCTCAGATACGAAAGATCCCAGTTTAACTGTTTGTGAATGGAAATTGCCTAATATTGTCAAATCTAAAATATACATGTTGCGGTGCCCGTAGGAGCCGCTGAGTGTTGTGGTCCACCTGTCACCCTGCCCAGCCTGGCATTCAATTCTCAGTCACTTTAAGACAATAAACTTGTTTTTTGTTTGTTTTATTGAGGGAATTTGGATGAGGTAAGGGAAATATGGGATGCCCGATGAATTGTATATCAATCAATTGGTGAATTGTAGATCAATTAATTGGGATTAAGTATCTACACTCCCTGTAAACATCAGTACTTCAGTCTCCTTCAGCACTTTACTTGCGTGCAGACTATTCCTCTTCCTTCCTCCTGCACAACTCTTAATCCTTGGATCAGCTAACACATGTAAGGTTAGGCCTGGTGCTGGTTCAGCCAGGCCTCAGCAACTGCCTTTTGCAGGCAGGGACTGAGGGCCCCTATAGTGTAACAAGAAATAGAAAGTCAATAATGCTAGCTGTACTACAGATGGACTACTGCTCCCAGCCAGCCCTCTTGAGGCCCGCCAGCCTTCCTGGCTGCAGCTGCCTGACTCCACTGCCCATGACATCACAGTCCTCTCCACTGGCTCTGCAACCATCCTAGACTTCATGCTCCCAGTCCTCTCAGGCATGCCTCCCCAGTCCTCCTGACTGTGCATGTCACTCACCAGCCCTCCTGGCTGCAACCGGTGGTTCCCTTCTTAAGACTTGCCTGGCAGTACTAGCTCCTGCTGCACTCCTGCTCCTCCTGTGCCTCCTGTCCAGAACCTTCATGTTGTCTTGAATCATGGCTGCATCAGACACGTTCCTGTACGTACTGGTGTACGCAGATGTATGACGGCATGAACGGGCATACGCAGAGGCGTCACAGTGCAAAGTGACAGATATTGGCATCTATTGGACTATTTATTTTAAATTGTTTTTAGTGAGTTTTTTTTTTTTACAATTAAAAATCTTACATACTTTGCAAAACAATTTGCAAATCATCCATAAAAATACTGAACAGTCACAAAATACACATAACTACATAAAGGAAAGAAAAGACAATTGAGGATACATATAGGTACATAAATGGATCCATCCTCTAATATGCATTTGAAAAAAATAATCTATGCCGCAGCATGTGCCCTTAATTCTCCTGGGTCTAGGATCTAAGTAATAAACAAGAGAAAATGGATAGAGAGACATGGGAGCATATCCCCCTCCCTATCCCCGCCCCTCCATAAAGAAAAAAAATGTATAAAAAGGAAAAGGGGGGGGGGGAGTCATCTGCATATACATGCGTACTAGTACACACATATGCATACATATCTTTATGTGAGGGACTTTTCCCCAGATCTATACCCCTGCTTACCCGTGTCTGTTTATCTTACTTTCAGGGGGGAGGTTCCTATCTCCCCACCCCCATTACCATCCACCTTCAAATTGTGCAAAACAAAAAAAAAAAACAATAAAAATAAATATGTATATATTCCTTTACATGTCTTTCATAACCCCTATATAACCCCTATATAAGCAACTCTATCCCCCTCTTTCCCATGTCTATCTATCTTTATTTCCAAGAGGAGGAGATCCTCATCTCTCTATCCCCATACTGTTACCTACAACTTGTGCTAAACGACGAAAAAAAAAAATATAAGTAATAATGAAGGAAAAACAGGGATAGGGAGGGACGGGGGAGAGAATCAGGGAAGAGGACCCTTACTCCGGGGGGGAGAGGAGGGAGCGCATCAGGGATCAAGCCCCTAAGCACTCCTTCCGTTCCCCATGGTTCCCAAATAAATGGGGGTCTGTTTAAATTCTAGCCATTTCTTCCAGTTACCCTGAAATCTTATTTCTGCGTTTCTTTGGAAACATATTAATTCTTCCATTATCCTTGTTCTATCTATCTCTCTATACCAGTCCTTTATCATTGGTAATTCCTTTGTTTTCCAATATTTGGGAATTAATGCTTTCGTTGCATTCAACAGGAAAGGAGTAAGTGCTGCTCTGTACTTCTTCCTAGAGCCCCCAATCGCATGAAACAAACATTTCCAGGGATCCAATTCTATCTCCGTCCCATTAATCTTTTTAATTAAATCCAATACTTCTACCCAGTATGGCTGGATCAAACTGCACTGCCACCATATATGGGCATGGGCTCCTTGCTACCCACATTCCCTCCAACACAAGGGTCAAAAATCGGGATTCATTTTATGTATCTTGGATGGAACGTAGTACCACTTAGTAAGTAGTTTATAATTCATCTTGTTTATCCTTGTGTCCCTTGAGGTAGCTATGACTAAGCATTGATATCCAATGCTAATTATGTTAACTTTACTCCACAGACCCCTCCTAAACATAAAAAAAAACGAGTTTGTTAGGACTTTTAAGACCATTAAAAGACAACAAATATATTTAAAATATTTTATTTAATGTATGTTATGTTAATAGAAATATGTAACAAGTATAATGCAAATGTTATTCCAATCTGGCTGCAAAATAAGGAATATGCTTTTAGTCTATTTGAGGTCTTTTTAAATACAGAAAAATAATAAAGAAATACATGTTGATGGTGGACATGTGGGCAGACCATGCAATGTAATGCTGCCGCCATAATGACAACAGTTTGCATATCGTACAGATCATCATCAAACCATTTGATGATGTCACATGGTCCAACTCATGCACATTTTTATAAATCAGCAAGCTAATTAGAAAAATTGTATAATCCCAGCCTGAAGTTGGGCTTTAAGAATAAACAGTCTTACAATATAGAAGAACCGAGAAATTTGACATTTTGAGTTATAAAACACTGTTCATTGCAAGCACGGCACCAATCAATACACTCATTGCACGTTCTTGTGCCCTAGTTTTTCAAGTAAGTATTATTACATAAAAATGTATCTTACATAAGTTGTTTATATATAGAGTCCGTGATTTCTCACATTTTATTTTCTGTATTTTTATTATTGTTTTATTTATACTAAGACTAGCAGGTACTTGTAATGAAATGTTTAGCTTAGCAAAATACTTGTCTGTTTTATTTCTAAGTGATGCCCTTTGAATGCGAAATAGTAAAGGAACTAGCTCTGCTTTCTCGAACGCCTCTCTTTTAACATGAAAAGAATAATAAAGCTTTGAAGTAGTAAACGAGATGCATGAACTTTTGCCACAGCAGTTTCTAGGACGCATACAGTAAGTGAAGCATGACATATGGCAACATAAGAACTAAGCAGTTTTAAATCTCTCCTCTCTATATTTTCTCTTTCTTTCTTTTTTCTTTCTTTCTTTCATTTTCCCTCTCTCTCAGTTTCTGCCATGGAGAGAAGGTTTCTTTAAATTGTTATTTTGTACCTGGTGTCCATTTATATTTTTCAATTAATAGCAGCATCTGTATTGGACATACACAGGAAGCATGTACGGTAAAGAATAGTAAATTAAAATCTACAGTGTGAGAAACTGATATATGACTTTAAGTACTGCCCAAACAAATATAAGAAAATATGATGAAACTGGCTTTCCAATTCATACAACAGCTCTTTGTCTATCTACAAGGCTATGTTAGGGATCATGAATGTTGCATGCTACTGTCCATTAAGCAGCTAAAAAGCCACGTGGGGCACTGGTATGCCTTGCAATGTCAACAGTTTATTGTTGCATTTATAGCTCAGTTATAATGCAAGACATAAATGTTTGAGACAGGGCTTTGAATCATTTGTGGCTCTAGAGAATTCACTGTAAATGTTAGACCATGTTCTTCAATTGTTAATATCTCTCTGGACATTGGCACATGGGCCATGACATAGCAAATTCTTAACTTTTATGGGTATCAACTTTGTTACAGGTAATGTATTTGTATTCTGATCCTTGCACTAACTTCAAAACTAACTTTTTTAAGAAAAAAAAGTAGCACAGAATTCTCCAGGGACCGATGCTTGAGGTAGAAAATTAGCAATTGCCCAGCTGCCTGCAAAATAATCAACTTCATACTTATACACAGGGGAATTCCAAGATGCAACCAATAGCTGAAAAAGTTAATTTATCACAGGAAATTTAAGTCCAGACATTCAGCAGGGTTCCTTTAACGGGGCATAGGTTTTGTTAGTTTTCCTTGTCACCTCTCTGCCAGTCTTGATAGTCGTTAAGCTCAGTTGCCTGTCCTGTGTTGCTTCCTCGCAACTTGGCTCAGGACTTGGCTTTTTAGCCTACCTTTAGCTGTTTGTCCTTTGGGAGGCCTACGTATGGGCATCCAAGGAGGACATTTTCTTGATTGATTTGTTCTTGATATCTGTCCTAAACACCACAAGTAAGTGATATATGGGGGGGGGTATTTATGAAAGGCAAATCCACTTTGCACTACAAGTGCAAAGTACACTTGAAATTGCACTAAAAGTGCACTTGGAAGTGCAGTCACTGTAAATCTGAGGGGTAGGTCTGAAATAGCTCTGCTGATTTTATCATCCAATCATGTGCAATCTAAAATGCTGTTTTTATTTTCCTTGCATGTCACCCTCAGATCTACAGTGACTGCACTTCCAAGTGCACATTCAGTGCAATTTCAAGTGAACTTTGCACTTGTACTGTCGTTTGCACTTGTAGTGCAAAGTGGATTTTCCTTTCGTAAATAACCCCCTAGGTGTCAATTAGTGTTAAAAAAGTGACATTCTGCTTTTTCAAGAGATCAATTTTGTTCAGGAGACCATCTGATATGTAATAATAAATATTTTAACACCTGGCCACACAACACCAACCCCAAGGCCAAGGGAAACTGAGTCTCTATTGTCATGCATAATATTGCCTAACTCTAAATACTCACTTCAAAATCTGATCGCTTTGGCAAATATCTTTCTCTTAGATTTCTTTTTGGCAATATCATTTACACTATTGCCAACCTGTACTTACCCAACATCTCACTGTTGTGTTAGTGTCTTAAAGTGGCTGTAAAGGAAAAATATTTTACCCTTAATTCTCTGCATTAAGGTAAAACAAAAATGAATAGTAGCACCCCCCAGCCCCCTGAAATACTCACCTCAGCTTGATCTCAAACCAGCGATGTGCACCTCTGCAGTAGCTCTTCTCCCCTATCCCCCAGGCTTGGCTAAGAGCAGTGGTAACCATTGGTTCCTGCTGTCAGTCAAAACTTGTGAACGGAGGGCAGGGCCAAGTCGGGCTTTGAATCTAAATATGTAAACAAGCACAAACAGCCCGGCTCAGGATTGAGCATGCTTCCAATGGGGGCATTCAAAAAGGAGGAGAAGCCAGAAGCACCAGTGGAGTACCCCAAAATAGGAGGATCGGGGCTGCTCTGTGCAAAACCATTACACAGAGCAGGTAACTATTTTTGTTTTTAAAAAAAAGCTTTACAATCACTTTAAATACTTACTGTATGTTCTCTAGATTTCTGTGCTGAGGGCAATATCCTATTGGGAGGTGAATGTAATTTGTTTTTTGATTTTCACTGGGACTCCACTTCAGGCAAGTCTCAAATATCCTATATACATATATACTTACCTGGCAGGGGAGACACCATGATCATGAAGGTGGTTCTCCCAGGGCGAGGCTCGGCCATTGCACTTTGGCCGTGCTGATCGTGGTGTCTTCCCTGCCGCTTCTCGGGCTTTTGGCTAGGATTGGGTGTAGTATCTGTTCTTATCAGTTGTCAGCGAAGCGCTGAAGCACCTCCTACATGGGGAGGGTGGATGGAATCCAATGACGTCATTGCACCTGGAAGGATGGTTTCAGCAGGGACTACGACGTGCTGCCCGACAGTTACTGGGGCCGGCCCATGGTTGAGTCTGAGCCATCTGGAAGGGTGCTCCTGGTGAGGATGGGTGCTGCGCTTGGTCTTGGTCTTTTTGCCGAGTTCTAGTCTGGCCTTCTGGCTGGCTGGTGTAAGTGCTATCTCTGTCAGCGATCCGGTTGGAGGAGCTGGTAATGCCCTGTGGTAAGACGGGGTAGGACCATGCAAATCCGCCGGGTTGACGGAGGGTCTGGAAGGGCTAGCATTGGTGGAGGCTGCTACCTGAGAGGCAGTTCTCCCTAAGAAAACCTTGAAGGGCTCTCTAGCTGGCAGGGGTGGAGGGCTGCACTGGCTGGTTGGGGGGCTGGATATGGAACGAAAAGCCTATGGTGCATGTGCCCCTGGAGTGGCAGTCCAGGGGTGTCTGAGAATCACTGTGTGTGAGGGACACTTTGATTTAAGGATACCACGGTCACTGCACCAGCTACATGCTTTTTTTAGCACCTGCCTCCTGGGCCGGGCCTTTTGGCTAGGACCGGAGGAATTTTTTATTCCTGGTCGGAGGGCCTGGTCATTGTTGAACACAATGATCACTTCTTTCACTCTTCACTGTCCCTTTCCCCCACTTTCTTTTATTTAAGCCTATGCTTGTCACGTTTTTGTCTTATTTTTGTTTGTGCACTGTGAGATTATTAGGGTGCCGGTCCTCGGGCCAGTCCTGAATGTCTTGGGAGTGGGTGGACATGGCCTTATGGCTTAGTCTGCCGTATTTTAGTTGGGTATAGCGTTGCATGACCACACAATTGTCAGTTAAAGTAAAAAAGTGCCATATTGCAAAAAATAACCTGGTCATGAAGAGGGTAAACCTTCCAGGGCTGAAATTGTTTAATCCTGCTCTGTAATTATATGTTGTAACTCCTCCATTAATGGAAGTATAGGTCCAAGGCTTACCTTAAATACTTTCAGTATTCAGTCCTAACAGTATTTCAGTCCTAACAGTTGTCAGTGCCCAAACAGATATGTCGAAACTCCTGTTATGCACCTTATACACTCCATTATTACTGCACAGAATGCATAATGTACATAAACTAGATAAAAAATGATGTGTAAAATTTGTTTTTGTTTTTTTACTTTTTTTTGTGTAATATAGAGACATGTAATTCCATATCATGGTAACACAATCTTATAATAACATGTAGGCAAATACTTTTATTGTGTTAATACAAAAAGTCTGTAATTTGTTCAACATTAGATGGCATAAATAGCTGAATTAGCTAAACCAACAACCTTAACTGCCATATTTAAAATAGTTTAATAACTGATGGTAGTGTAATCAGTGCAGAATTAGTGACACATCGCCAGAATGGGACTTGGTAACTGGTAGGAGTGTTTGCCCACTTTCCTGCACTGGAGAGTGAAGGCCAAACTGCTTTTGCAAGACCAAAGAGTAAGATCAGGATTACTGAAAATTATCAATATATTCTTTATCTCCAGGGGATGATTAAATTGTTTTTGTTATTTTTAATGAGCTCTAATTTAGGTTTTAAGTATGAGGTTACATAACGCTGAGCAAAACACAACTATCTACACTGCAACTATCCAATTATGTGCTTCTGCACATGTTTTGTCTGTTTGTCAGTCCCGCAAACTATAAACTTAAAAATTTTACTACATAATAATTGTATAAAACATACTCACCTTTCCATGCAAGCTAATAATATCTTCCAAATGCCTCTTCAGTCCTGAGCCACCATCTCCACTAAGGGTGATCCAGCTGTTTCCTTGTTTCCTAAGCTGGCCCCCATTGAAGATGCGCTGACAATCCCATGCATTTACACCCAGTGCTCTGGCTAGAGAATCATATTGCTTACACATTTCTGATACAATGGCAACATGTAAACAATATGATTCCCTGAATATATCGCTTGGTGAGAACATACAGATTTGGCAGTGTGCTAGCCAGAAATTATAATGTTTATTTTCCATAATATAGGCATAGGGGCAGATCCACAAAGATCTGCCCCGGTGCATCGTATCTGAGATACGCTACGTCGCCGTACCTTACCTGGCTTTGGTTCGAATCCATAAAGATTTTGCGCCGTAAGTTACGGCGGCGTAGTGTATCTCAAGCGGCATAACGGTGCGGAATTCAAATTGGGCGGGTAGGGGGCGTGTTTCATTTAAATGAAGCGCGTCCCCACGCCGAACGAACTGCGCATGCGCCGTCCCTAAATTTCCCGCCGTGCATTGCGCAAAATGACATCGCAAGGATGTCATTGGTTTTGACCTGGACGTAAATTACGTCCATCCCGATTCACGAACAACTTACGCAAAAAAAATTAAAACATTTTAAATTATACGCGGGAACGACGGCGATACTTAACATTGAGTACACCACGAAATAGCAGCTTTAAAAAAAAGCCGACTGGAGACGACGTAAAGGAATGCGCTGGCCGCTCGTACGTTCGTGGATCGTCGGAAATAGCTAATTTGCATACTCGATGCGGAAACCGAAGGGAACGCCACCCAGCGGACGCCGAAGAATTGCATCTTAGATTCCGAAGGCGTACGAAGACGTACGCCTGTCGGATCTAACCCAGATGCCGTCGTATCTTGTTTTGAGGATTCAAAACAACGATACAACGCGGGAAATTTGAAAGTACTCTCTCTGTGGATCTGCCCCATAGTATGTCATTCATGCCTAGGGAAGAAACGTGGAAGTAAAAGGAATAGAACAAAAAAGTATTTTTCCAAAATTAAACAAACAAATAGAATAGAATAGAATTTTAATAGAATAGAACAAAAAGTATGACATTTTGTAAAATGTGGAGGTAAATAGTAATACGTGCAAGAGGTAGAAGTTTCCTTTAAAAATATTTGTAGGAAAACTCTTTCACCAACTTTACCAATAAAAAACTATCTATTTTAACTTTAGTAAAAGTCCTGTTCCTTAGGAAACACTAATTCATGTTCAGCAAATAATAAATAATTCTTAGCAAATCTTTCCCTGTGGGTAAAATAATAGGGACATGAAAACGATATTTATACAGCATGACCAGTAAAATACAGTTTTGCATATAACTTAAATCATGCAAATCCTTGAAAATTGAAAGTTATATTCACTTGGATTTGCATGTTTTGTAATTGAGTTGGAAATAAACCTGCAAGACAATTACTGCTGGCTGTATGCGTGGAGATAGAACCCGAAAGCTGTGTACAATACGCATGTTGGGGCATAAATCTGTCCAGCAGTTTAAATTATAGGGAATTATAAAAATCAATTAAAGGAATAATCCAACTGTGAATGAAAAATCGAAATAAGTCACAGACTGTACTCTATACAGTATAATTATAACAAGGGTCAGAAAGATAATACAAACAGTTATATGCTTATTACATTAATTTATAAACATATTTATATTTAAAAGTCAAATTCAGGACACAAAAAGTAAATGGGGAAAGTAGGCCAAGACTGGTAAATACTGTAAATTTGAAGAGGATCAATACAGTATATAGTATATAAATATGGGCATAGACAGGAAGATTATGTCATTAATATGCTACAAGTACATTGTAGGGGGATTGTGGGACAAATCTGTGTCACAGAATATCTGTTGAGTTGGAAAGTTTTGTCAAATGTGCTATTCATATCTCCGGAACAGAATAGATTAAAAGTGACAAGCCTGCACTGCACAGCGCTGCCCTATGGACAATCATTAGCTAAAATGCATTGGACAGTGAAAATGTTCATCACAATACAGACTTGTGTATACATGGATGGAAATGTGGCTTGTTGAGCAGGGAATTATGATCCATGTATGGGCAGGCTGGTTGTACACAGGTCGATCTATCAATTAATCGACTTGTGTACAACTATCCTGTCAGGATTTTCTCGAGCGATCAGATATCACTGGCAGCACTGATTAGTGTGTTCTGACACTGGAGAAGTCTTCTAGCTCAGTAATGATTTCCCCATCCGTCTCGAATGTGTGCATGACGTAACAATGTAATTGTTTTTTTTTTTGTTTCATTAAAGCAGAAAAAAAATTAAGCATGTATGGTTTGATCAGTTGTTTTTACCAGAACCAACATTTTTAGTCAATACAGTTAAATATAAATATATACAGCTAAAATATACAGTAGTAATTGTAACAAGTGAAATATTTGCGCTGTAAAGTGTTATACAAATTAATGTGTGTGTGCATATAACCACATACATATACAAGTACAAAAAATGGGTGGGGAAAGTCCAAAAAAGGGGGAGTGACACTAATATACCAGTAAACAATATTGTTGAATAGTCATTAGTCGAGGGCACAGTGCTGAAGAGGTCCAGGTACAACAAAATCCAACCATGTAGGGGTGCAGTTCATCAATACTTTATCCAATCAATAACGTTGTGTAGTGAAAAATGTTGAAAAACACAACAATAAAAATAAAATATAAAAATAGAAATAAAAATAAATATAAAAATAAAAATAAAAATAAAAATAAGGGTCAAAGTATTTCAGAAGAAGGAGGCCTTGCATCCAAAAAGGGTGAAAGATAGAGAGTGAGCCGTAACCAAGATCTCATATATGCACCTCTAGTGATCCCAGCAGCTCACCTCTAATCTGACAAGCTGGATTAAATCAGCCTGATCCTGATGGGTGTGGTCCGTTGTTGAATATCACATACGGGTCTCCATAAAGTGTATTACATGAAAAAGTAAAAGGAGTAGAAACCAAATGGTGTGATAACGTCACAGAGAGGGATAGCAATGTCTTCTGATTTAAACCAGTGGAGATGCACTCACATGTGGGTGAAAAAACTGGGGCTCTTATCCACGAACGCCGAGCTCGTCAGTCCCTCCTTCCTCTCCCTTACTGATTCTCCAGGGTTAGGAGTCCTGTGTCCCCAATGGTTCACGAGTCGGCTCTTGTTATGTATGAGGATCTCGGTGGTGTATGTGGGGTAAGAGAGAAGGACAAGCCTGATCGTGTGATATCATCAACAATAAACAAAAACCCCCCAGGAATGCCCAGGTAGTAATGCACTCACATGAACAATATAACATAAAAGACCTTCCTCCACGAGTGCGGACTCGCAATAAATCTGTGCCTCCAACACTTCCCCTCTATCTGTGGCTCAGTCCGGACACTCAGATGTGGCAGTCATACATGGGGGGAAGTGGAATAAACAACCACAGCGTAGCCCAGTCAGACGTGAAAAGTTTATTTTAAAAGCACTTAAAAACTCACATTTAAAATAGAAATTGCTGCATCAATCCGACGAGTGGCGAACTCGTATATCCAGTGGTCGGATGCTGGAGTGTGTCAAGCCCTCCAATCCCGACGCGTATCGTCAACATGTGACTTCATCAGGGGATGATGTAGGGGACACACTAACAGATATTTATAGTCTGTGAAATTGGGCGGCCATTTTGTAGAAGCCCATGTATCTCAATGGGGACAGAGATTATTTCAACCCACCTGCGCCATGTTGTTGGTTATATTCAATACTGTCCACATACAGGGAACCCGACGAATGCATCCACAGTATTGTCAGTCCCTACAGTGCAGGCAGGCGGATGGTGTGCCAAGGGCACAAAGAACCTATTACCAATGAAATATACAGAACGGGAAAGAGAATTAGGAACTCGAAAAGATAAGGAGAGGGGGGGTGGGGGGGAACGGAGGACGAGAGAATCCCCCTGGTGGCAGAGAATGGTATTGGAAACTGAAAACACAGACTGGGACGTAAGAGGCACTCGTGACAGAGCAAGCTCTCTTCAGTGCATGTTGCCAATAATTAGAAGACCTGGAAAGAGCATCTGGGGGACATATAGATATATATAATCCTGGAAGTGAGACGGTATACCATAGACAAAAGGATCCAAGCGGAAATATCCACAGGGCACAGGTGTCTATCTGTAAGGTATAAAGAGGCAGACATCTCTCTTCTCATCTGTTGCCACAGATAGATCAGTAATAGGGGTATATATACTTGGGATGTAGAATACCCAGCAGTCTGGATAATGTTAGTCCACTGGTGAAAAAAATATATATAAAAATAAAAATAAAAATAAAACAATAAAAATAAAAATAAATATAAAAATAAAAATAAAGAACAAACAAAAAATGGGCATGGGTGGGGAGGGGGTGGGGGGAGGGGGGGAAGGGGAACGGGGCCTAGGTGACTGAGCCCAATGGGCAATGTCAACTTGCCACACACAGATAGTGCAATGGGTCCCAACAGTCTGGAGGTATAAATGGATGTGTCATGTGTCATGTGTCATGTGTCAAAATATACAGTACATTTGTTTACCTTTTAACTGTTTTCCCAAAGTCTATCTATATCTCAATTGTTTTTGACTACGGTAGGAAAAAGTTAGAACCCCTGTCAGGTTTCAAAGCTATATAAGGACCCATTAGACCCTGGCCCTTCACTGTTCTGAGAATAAGTTTTACTAGACAAGAAGCAAGTCCACCTTTTGCAAAAAAATAATAAAGGAACCCATATAAATCAATATAAAATGTGAATTTATTATTTGTTTGCATTTTTGTCTGCAAAGCATTACAAATGCAATCAATGGATTGCAGGTGCAAAGCTCTGGCTCCCACAGACTGTTCCTTCAGCTGTAGGTTTGTACTGAGGATGGAACATTCAAAGTATCAATGAACAGCAAGCGTTGTGACATTGCCACACTTGTGCACCTTTAATCACTTCAGCCCCCGGAAGATTTGGCCCTTAATGATCAGGCCAATTTTTGTGATATGGTACTGCATTGTTTTAACTGACAATTGCACGGTGGTGTGAAGTTGTATAAAAACAAAATTGACATCCTTTTTTTTCCTACAAATAGACTTTTCTTTTGGTGGTATTTGATCACGTCTGTGAGTTGAATTTTTTGCGCTATAAACAAAAAAAAGCATACATTTTGAAGAAAAAAATATATTTTTTAGTTTTTGCTATAATAAATATCCCCCAATTGAAAAAAAATAGAATATTCCTCAGTTTAGGCCGATATGTATTCTTCTACATATTTTCTGTACTCAACACCTGTGGATCTTGGGTACTGAAATATGGGAGTATTTGACCTCATATACCCCGGTTTACCCTGCATGAGGCCTAAGCAGTAGGGATGGGCGAACGTTTCAGCCCAAGCATAAGTTCGGGCCAAACTTTGGTTGTTCGGATGTTCTGGCGAACACTGAGTTCAGGGAAAATTCAAAAGCCGCGGAACCCCCGTTAAAGTCTATGGTACACTAACATGAAAAACCAAAAATACAAATTTTAAAGGCTTATATGCAAGTTATTGTCCTAAAGAGTGTTTGGGGACCCGGGTCCTGCCTCAGGGGACATGTATCAATGCAAAAAAAAGTTTTAAAAACAGCCATTTTTTCAGGAGCAGTGATTTTATTAATGCTTAAAGTGAAACAATAAAATCGTAGCTGTAATAAATTGTTGGGTCCCAGCAATACAGATAAAATTCATTGAAAAAAATGGCATGGGTCCCCCCCCCAGGTCCCCCCCCAGTCCATTACCAGGCCCTTTGAGTCTGGTATGAATATTAAGGGGAACCCTGAACCAAAATAAAAAAATTAAAATTGCGCTGGGTCCCCCCAAATTCCATACCAGGCCCTTCAGGTCTGGTATGAATATTAAGGGGAACCCTGCTCCAAAATAAAAAAAATGGTGTAGGGGTCCCCCAAAAATCCATACCAGACCCTTATCTGAGCACGCAACCTGCCAGACCACAGGAAAATAGGGGGGAGGGAAGAACGCCCCCCTTCCAATACCAGGCCACATGTCCAGACCCCAAAGCATCCTCCCCATGTTGAGGGCATGTGGCCTGATACAGTTCAGGAGGGGGGCACGCTCTTGTTCCCCTCTCTTTTCCTGCAGCCTGCCAGGATGCATGCTCGGATAAGGGTCTGGTATGGAATTTGGGGGACCCCTACGTAATTTAAAAAAAAAATGCTGTGGGGTTCCCCTTAAAATCCTCACCAGACTTGAAGGGTCTGGTATGGATTTTGAGGGGAACCCCTACGCCATTTAAAAAAAAATGGCGCAGGTTCCCCTTAATATCCATACCAGACCTGAAGGGCCTGGTATGGAATTTGGGAGAGCCCCACGCAATTTTGTTTTTAATTTTGGTTCGGGGTTCCCCTTAATATTCATACCAGACCCAAAGGGCCTGGTAATGGACTGGGGGGAACCCATGCCATTTTTTTCAATGACTTTTATCTGTATTGTGGGAACGGACAATTCGTTATAGCCGCAAGTAGTTTTAAATGACTTTAGAAATTAAATTTTGCTGCAGGGACTGTTCAAATGCCACTTTACAGGCATACTATAGACACCCCCAGGTACGAAATTTAAAGGTATATTTTACTTTTATTGTTTCATTTTAGCATTAATAAAATCACTGCTCCTGAAAAAATGGCAGTTTTTAAAACTTTTGTTTGCATTGATACATGTCCCCTGTGGCAAGACCCGGGTCCCCAATACCATGACAATACCATGCATATAAGCCTTTAAAATTATCACTTTTGGTTTTTCATGTTGTGTCCCATAGACTTTAACAGTGTTCAAAAAATTTTTTGCCTATTCGGCAAGTTTTGGTGCAAACCGAACCGGGGCATGTTCGGCTCATCCTTACTAAGCTGGGATATACCCTTACTTTGGAGAGACTTCCCAGCTCCCATTGCATTCCTGGAGGAAGTAAAGGGTTTCCTCTCCAGCCAGACACAGACAGCCACAAATGTCTCACAGGGTTTTTAACCATTTCCCATATCATCATCAAACTAAAAATAATATATATATTGTTTCCAGCGACGCTACTTTCATAGAATACCTTAAACTTACGAAGAAATTGTTGATCTATGAAAATCTGGGAAAGAATATTTAGAAGTTTATATTATATTTACCAAGTAGACCTAACCAGTTCCCGCCCAGCCTATAGCGGATTGACAGCCGGGTGGTGGCTTTACCACTGGACATCAAATGATGACCTTCAGAACAATCCACCTGTGAGCACCCCCGGGGGCCCTGTGTGTCCCTCGGATCACCGACCACAGTAAAGAGCCGATGATGTAGGCTCTTTATCATGTGATTAGCTGTGTGCATTTCTCTCCTTGTGCTGAGTGACTTTCCTCAGTGGGGCATGCACACAGATAATCAGTGCAATGATTATCAGTGCAGCCCCATCAGTGATGCCTGCCAATGCCCACTAGTAATGCCAATCCGTGCTGCCTTTCGGTGCCATCTCTGAGTGCCCATCAGTACCGCCTATCAGTGCCCATCAGTGCTGCATATTGGCACCTCCTCATAAGTGCCCATCAGTGCAACCTAACCGTGCCCGTCATTGTAACCTCATCAGTGCACATCAGTGAAGGAGAAAAATTACTTATTTACAAAATGTTATAACAGAAACTAAGAAAAACATATTTTTTTCAAAATGTTCAGTTTTTTTCATTTGTTTAGCAAAAAACGAAAAACCCAGTGGCGATTTAGTACCATAAAAAGAAGGCTCTATCTGTCTCAAAAAAATTATAAAAATGTTGTTGGGGTACAGCACTATGACCGCGCAATTGTCATTCAAATTGTGACAGCACTGAAAGCTGAAAATTGGCCTTGGCAGGAAAGGAGTCAAAATGTCCTGTATTGAGGTGGTTCATTTAATTTATTTATCTTTGAAAAGAGGTGATTAGTAAGAGATGCGATTAAAGCCTATTTCTGGGCAGAGTATAAATATTACGTTTTTCACATTAGTGTGTTGCAATACAGAACATTGCAATGTGCTTCTGAAAGATTTTGCTTGCTGAATCTTTTGTGCATTTTTGGTAAAATGCATATTTCATTATATATTTTGTCATATGAACATGATTACAGGGAAACAAATAAAAAAAAGTTAGGAAATCGGACCAAAAATGAATGCAAAACATGCATACCAAAACAGACCTTGCATCACATTAAACTTGAATACACATATAACACATTATGCAATTTTACATAATGGTGTGAATGGGGACTTATGTGAATATATAATGTCTGTGCTTGTCTGTCTTTGATATTGTAATAACACTGGGATTGTTTTAAAAAATAGCTAAAAATTGCTCATAGAAATAGAGCTTGTTTCAAATAACATAAACCATATCTTTAATAAAAGAGAAAGATAAATTGTCTCAGCTTTTATCCCCACAGTAGTGCATGGGATACAATTATTATAGGCAAATTTGTGTAAAGAGGAATGTAATTTCTCTGCACACATCTGACTCATTCTTTTATAAATGAAGCAAAAGAAGGTAGAAAACCCACACTTTTGTCTAAAAATAGGCCACCAGTAACTCTAACCTCTTGACCCCTGGAAGATTTACTCCCTTTATGACCAGGCCATTTTTTGCGATACGACACTGCGTTAATTTAACTAACAATTGCATGGTCGTGCGATGCTGTACCCAAATGAAATGTACGTCCTTTTTTTTCCCACAAGTAGAGCTTTCTTTTGGTGGTATTTGATCACCTCTGCATATTTTTTTGGGGGGGGGTTTTAAAACAAATAAAGACTGATCATTTTAAATAAAGAAACAATATTTTTTACTTTCTGCTATGAAACATATCCAATAAATAAAAAAATAAAAATCGGGAGTAAGATGGACGTCTGACCCTGCAGCTCCGCTCAGCCTTGGCACTCTCAGAAACCCTCTGCCCAGCACAGCAACCTTCCTCCCCTCTCTCCCACACCAGAGGGGAGGTGGAACATGGGGGATCACAGCGGTATGTCCAGGAAGAAGAACCGCTCCTTCTATAAGTCACGCCACTTCACAGACTTTTACAGGCTGACAGACATGCAGAGCAGCCAAAATGGCACCGGAGCGGTGTCTCTCCCTCTACCCTCGCCAGCACAAACAACTCCACAGGAATCCGCACTCACCCCAGAGGACATGGACATCTCTGTGCCTGATGCCATACCTCACCAAGGCTCCCCTTCAGACAGAGTTAAGTCATCGGCACAGTCCCCAGCACCCTCTCCATTTAAAGTCCCGCTGTATAAGAAACAGCACTGGGATGTGTCCGATGACAGTGAAGGCTCACAGGAATCTTTGGCTGCACACCCTGCCTCACAGGAAACCTTAAAACTCATGTTACTGTCTCTACAAAAAGATTTATGTAATGAGCTCCGCTCCTCTTTATCTTCCCTGCACCTCAGAGTAGAACAGGTAGAGGAACGTACTGACATACTGGAGAGGCAGTTTACAGAGCATTCCTTTGCACACCACGAGGCCTCTGAGGCATTCCACCAACACTCTGAAGAAATACGATTTTTACAGGCTAAAATGGCCAACCTAGAGGATCGCTCCAGGAGGAACAATATAAAGTTCAGAGGCATTCCTGAGACTGTCAAACCTCCGGACCTACTCCATCACATCCAACAACTGTTCCTCAAACTTATTCCACAACTGTCGCAGGCTGACATCAGCATAGACCACGCTCACAGGATTGCTTAACCAAACCACCTGCCAGAAAGGGTCCCACGCGATATATTGATGCGTATCCATTTCTTCCAAACAAAAGAAAGGATCATGTCCGCAGCTCGTTCTGCCGCAACCCTCCCAGACCCTTACTCTTCCATCTCTCTATACATGGATATATCAGCAGCCACCGCGCAAAAAAGGAGAAAATTTGCCCAAGTCACTGCAGTCCTCCGAGATCGTAGCATCACATATAAATGGGGCTTTTCCCACCAAATTAGTGGTGACATTTCAACACCAAACAACCAACATCTATACACATAAGAAGACATCAAAAGGCTACTTAACTGGGCCTCATCTCCTCACCTCCACCAGACCTAGAGACACGCCGTCCACAGACCTTTGAGCATGGCCGCAATAACACCAACCGTGCCTCACCTCGTGACCAATGTCTTTTTGAAAGATTCTACTCTGTCATATCTAGGTATACGCCTAACTAGCCCTATCTCTTGACTACTTCTCCTAAACTTCTCAAACCTAGTAACTAAGCTACAAAAAAACTGCGCAGGACTTACAACATATTCAAGCATCATGGGTCGGGTGCATAGCGATCACCAAGATGTACCTCTTGCCTCATATATTATACGTATTCCGAACTATGCCTGTTCCTTTCTTGCAATCACACCTCAACAAATTACAAGCTATTTTGGCCTCATTTATATGGAATGGAAAACACCCCAGAATTAAAAGATCTACGTTATGTTCACCAATTTCTGCCGGCAGAATGGGAGCACCCAATATTTCTGCATACTTCAAAACAATTGTCCTTGACCAAGCCAAATATTGGTGGAAGTCAGATATACAACGCTCCTGGGGACAAATTGAATCAACGGTTTTAGCAACTAACCCTAAGTTGACACTTAGGACATCACTTCTACAACACCACAAACAGGAATGCTACCTCAGGACAGTCAATGCTGTCATTAGAATCTGGAGAGCAACTCACCAACAAAACGGAGGCATCCCTCACCCAATACTGTAATATATACCCTTAAATGTTTTACAATCTATTCTATCTGACATCCCAATATCAAATTGGTCACATGCGAGCCTCAACACACTAGGACAGGGCTCAAAATGTCAAGTCCTGAGCTACTAGCCAGGCCTTAAGGCGTACTCGCCACCAGTTGCCCCGCCCAACCCCTACCATGTCCCGCCTCCTAATCCCGCCCCTAGACACAACCTCATAAATCTCATGAAATGACACTTAAATGTTTTATGCAGAATTAAGTTATACAAATAAATATTAACAACAACTTTATCCGTGCCCAAAAAACAAGCATGCCTATGTCTACCAATGCAGCATGTGTCCCCAGTGCAGCAAAATGTCCCCAATGCAGCAAAATGTCCCCATTTTGCAGCCAGAGTCCCCCACTTTGCAGCCAGAGTCCCCATTTTGCAGCCAGAGTCCCCCACATTGCAGCCAGAGTTCCCCCACAATTGCAGCCAGAGTTCCCCCACAATTGCAGCCAGAGTTCTCCCACATTGCAGGACAAGGGGGAGGGGCTGTATATGACGCGCGCGGCGGGGAACACAGCTATTGAATTGAAAGCTGTAATTTTTCCGCGCTCTGAACAACCAGACGGCGGTGGCGGCGACAGCGGCTGAAGCGGCGACTCTCCTCTCCTTGAGGGCTGCACTAGGAGATCTCTTCCACAATTCCTCACTTCTTTCCTTCCAGCAAATACAAACATCTACCACATTCCATCTAAAAAAAAAATTCAAGTACCTCAGAATTTTCTCAGCTCTTTCACTGGTACCATGGACCAAAAACCTCTTCTTCTGGCACCTTATAAAATTGTACAATACCGAAAAACCCAACCGAAAAGAAATTTCTCTTATCTACATGCGTTTCACCAACTCCACACCAGAACATAAGTTCTCTGCTATGCTACATTGGGAGAATACCTTACATTATAACTACACATATCCTCAATGGCTCAGTGCCCTCCAAAGGCCACTAAAAACCTCCTGATGTATAACACACTGGGAAACCACGCAGAAAATTCTTAATAATTGGTATCTCACACTTTCCAAATTAGCAAGGATTTACCCTTCCACATCGAATGCTTGTTGGAGGCAGGGGCGGGTCCAGAGTCTCGTCTCAGGAGGGGCACTGCCAAAAAATACGATTTTTTACAGGCAATTTATCTGGAAAAAGGCTGGTGTTGGCGCTTCAGTCATCACGGCACCATGGTTGTTATGGTGTCGGGATGATTGTAGCGCATTATTTCTATTATTACATTGTTATAGAAAATGAAATAGTTCAACTCACCATAATGCAGAATCGATGGGAGCCCCGAGTGTGTCACTTGCCACCAGATGCAGATTGTCACTTTCCACAAGTTGCGTATTGTCCACTTGCCACGTCATCTGCCACACATTGCGTATTGTCCACTAGCCACATCACCTGCCACAAGTTGCGTATTGTCCACTTGCCACAAGTTGTGGATTGTCCACTTGCCACGTCACCTGCCACACATTGCGGATAGTCCACTAGCCACATCACCTGACACAAGTTGCAGATTGTCCACTTGCCACAAGTTGCAGATTGTCCACTTGCCACAAGTTGCAGATTATCACTTGCCACGTCAACTGCCACACATTGCGAATTGTCCACTTGCCACAAGTTGCGGATTGTCCACTTGCCACGTCACCTGCCACACATTGTAGATTGTCCACTTGCCACACCTTGCGGATTGTCCACTAGCCACGTCACCTGCCACACGTTGCGTATTGTCCACTAGCCAAGTCACCTGCCACAAGTTGCAGATTGTCCACTTGCCACAAGTTGCGGATTGTCCACTTGCCACAAGTTGCGGATTGTCCACTTGCCACGTCACCTGCCACACATTGCGGATTGTCCACTAGTCACATCACCTGCCACAAGTTGCGGATTGTCCACTTGTCACAAGTTGCAGATTCTCACTTGCCACGTCAACTGCCACACATTGCAAATTGTCCACTTGCCACAAGTTGCGGATTGTCCACTTGCCACGTCACCTGCCACACATTGTAGATTGTCCACTTGCCACACCTTGCGGATTGTCCACTTGCCACGTCACCTGCCACATGTTGCGGATTGTCCACTTGCCACGTCACCTGCCACACCTTGTGGATTTCCACTTTCTGCGTCACCTGCCACACCTTGCGGATTGTCACTTTCCTGCTTAGGTGGGGAATGGGGATTGTCACTTCCTGCCTGCACAGTAAATGGGGGCGGAACTGCCAGGATACAGGGCGGGCACCGGGAGGATGATGACATCTCTCTTCTCTGCCACCCGCTGATTGGACAGTCCACTCACCGAGCCTCCCAGTTGGTGGCTTCCTGTCTCTCTCACCCGCCCGCCAAGCCGCCTCCGCTTGCAAGTCAGTGTGTATAACAGGCGCTACGCGCACCTGTTACTTTCTGTACTGGCTGGTGCTTTTGGCGATGTAGTGTGTTCCATGCTGGAATGCACACGGCGCTCGCGTGATGACGTCATCGCACGGTGCCGCGTGCGTTCCAGCTTGAAACACGGAAGTGCGCCGCACACGGCACCTTGTTTAAATTCAGTGTGATGCACTGCACCTGATCTCCTGCCTATAAAGGCATTCAAAGGAGATACATTTCTTGTTTTATTATTGTCAGCCGTAGCTCGGCCATGCTACAGAGAAGGGTGTCATCGCTCCCCATGCCGGAAGACCACTCCAGCCTCAACTACTCCTTTAGTGCCATCTGCAGTTACTGTAACTGGGAGCCATTGCTGGGGACAACCTTTAGAGACTTCCTTGCTGAACATCCTTCACTACAGAATCCCTATTGCCTATACTGAAGCCTGCAAAACGGATAAGTGGCTATTGTATTACTTGTAGTGCTATAGTAAGATCTGCTACTTATGTGCCAGCTAAACAATTGCTATTGTTTATCATGCCTTCTGACTATCAACATATTTAGGATGCTATTGTGTTAAAGGACTGTCTCCTAAGGAATATCTTAAAGCAACATCTATACTCAAATACCCTGAGCTTTATTCACCTCTCATAAGTAACTATTGGTTATTGCTACAACTTGTGAATTACTACATGTACTATAAAAGTACCTGAGCTATACTGCCTCTCAAACGTAACCATTAGTTGCCACTACAACTTATGTATTACTAAATGTACTCTCAAAGTACCTGAGCTATACTGCCTCTTATACGTAACCATTAGTTGCCACTACAACTTATGTATTACTACATGTACTCTCAAAGTACCTGAGCTATACTGCCCTTCATATGTAACCATTAGTTGCCACTACAACTTATGTATTACTACATGTACTCTCAAAGTACCTGAGCTATACTGCCTCTCATATGTGACTATTAGTTGCCACTACAACTTGTCTATTACTATGTGTACTCCCGAAGTACCTGTGTCATATTGTCTTTCGTACGCAACTATTAGTTGTTACTACAACTCATATTTACTACGTGCTTGACAGAAGTATAAGTTGATTCAAAGAATAAGGGGAAGGGAAAAACATAAAGGCACTCACACTTGCCAACATCCGTAAAATTATTTCAAAGGAAAAGGTACTACTCAGGGCAGTGACAGGGCGGACTTTTCAGGCAATGACAAGGACATAGAATTGTTTAGAAAAATATATACATTTAAATTTAATTACACAGTACAAAAATAAATTTCAATAAAATACAAAGAAAGAAATATGCAGTCAAAAGCAGTGTTTTCAATCGTCTCGTCTACGCGTTTCGCCTAGCGGCTTCTTCAGGACGAGTTTTGAGAAAATGTTTTGGACATTAGAGTATTGCTGATTTCAAATCAATTGAGTTGTTAGCCATCCACGTGCGTAAAGGACCAGGTGGAATGAACAGTATACAGGTGGAATAAGAACGCCCAATGGAGGGAAAAAGGAAATCCCCTAGGGCTATGCACAAATAATTATATATCGAAATGCATCCATATGTAGGTTCTGACATATATTAAGAAACCCCAAGCAGACCGGGACCAATGAGGCAAAAAGCAGGTGAGACGCCAAAGGGAAAATAGATCCAAACACAAGGCAATCAACACTGCTATATCCATTAATAGACAATCCAAATAGATGGAGGCCTCAATGTGGAGAAATCCTAATGTGTCCCGGGGGTAGCCTGTGCTGCATGCGGTTTGCTTGGGGTTTCTTAATATATGTCAGAACCTACATATGGATGCATTTCGATATATAATTATTTGTGCATAGCCCTAGGGGATTTCCTTTTTCCCTCCATTGGGTGTTCTTATTCCACCTGTATACTGTTCATTCCACCTGGTCCTTGACGCACGTGGATGGCTAACAACTCAATTGATTTGAAATCAGCAATACTCTAATGTCCAAAACATTTTCTCAAAACTCGTCCTGAAGAAGCCGCTAGGCGAAACGCGTAGGCGAGACGATTGAAAACACTGCTTTTGACTGCATATTTCTTTCTTTGTATTTTATTGAAATTTATTTTTGTACTGTGTAATTACATTTATATATTTTTCTAAACAATTCTATGTCCTTGTCATTGCCTGAAAAGTCCGCCCTGTCACTGCCCTGAGTAGAAGTATAAGTTGCTTATAGGCCTCGTCCTAATAAATTGAACATGTTTGCTCTAACTTTTCTATGCTAGGGGTTGATGCTATTTCATAGCATCTCCCTTAGTGGCCTAATACATCCCTGTATGCTCAAAGTGATATGATGTAGTGAACCCCCAAAAACTCCTTGTTGCGAGGAGTGACGCCTGGGGTCCCTTACTGATAATCACTTGCATATAGAGGTGTATTGGAATATTGACCTTGAACTATATTTTTAAACGCTAAGCTCTGGTCGCATGTTGTAATGCGTCCATGCTTAGTAGCTCAACGCCTTTCTTTATGTGACACAGAGATGATGTATAGATCCCCCAAACCCCTGTCGCGAGGAGTGATGCCTGGGGCCCAATACTGAGTTGTCGCATAGAGAGTCGCATTGAATTCCTTGCTAACCGCAGTTGTGGTTCACTCCGTTCACCAGTGCTGTTACAGTGTGACTGTGTCAGTGTCACTTGTATACCGCGCCAACCGTCAGCTCAACCACCACGCCGCCCGCACACTCACCCGCAACTAACTTTTCGGGAGGGGCAATTGCCCTGTTGCCCCCTCTGGATCCGCCCCTGGTTGGAGGACTTGAGGGAACTCTGGATCATCACTACACATCTGGTGCACTTGCCCCAACTGAAGTCTTTTTAGACTGCCCTCACAAGACTTCTATCCTCTATTCTTTTGACCTCTATCTCCCTATCCCCTCAAATGGTCCTCTTGGGTCTGGGCTTAGATTCATGGCCACCAACCACCCACACCGTCCTAACCCATGTTCTTATTACCACTTGTCTGGCCATTGCCAGAAAGTGGAAATCTCCCGACCCCCTTCCATCAAGGAAGTGATACTACTATTAAATAACCATTGTCTAATGGAATTTATGCATGCCAAGGCCCAGCTGAAAGTCCCTGCATTCTTTAAAAAATAGAACCCTTGGCTCGTACACCCCAAATGCTCACCTCTGCCCTGATCTGCAAATCCACTCTGCTTATTCTTAGAATCTCAGCACCCAAGAGGATCACCTGCATTACTGCTATTCTTACACGGTTTGTAATCCTACATTACATTGGTATTACACTTTACTCATAATGTTCATATGTTATTCATGCTCCTGTTACCCAATGAAAGTTACCACAACTATATCACTGTACATGTTTGTACTCTACTTCTGCTACCAAATTGCCTGTATTTTATGAAAGAAAAAGTGCTGTACTGATAAACTGTATGAATAAAAATTACAAGTTTAAAAAAAATTGATTTTTCATAAATATAGACCAATATGTATTCTGCTACATATTTTTGCTAAAAAAAATCCCAATACACGTACATTGATTGGTTTGTCCAAAAGGTATAGTGTCTACAAACTATGGGATATTTGTATTTATTTATTAATGTTTTACTAGCAATGGCGGCTATTAGCGACCTATAGCGGGACTGCGATATTGCGGTGGACA
This sequence comes from Rana temporaria, assembly GCF_905171775.1. Lineage (NCBI taxonomy): Eukaryota > Metazoa > Chordata > Amphibia > Anura > Ranidae > Rana > Rana temporaria. The sequence continues at coordinate 248,299,298 of NC_053492.1, forward strand.
TTCTGACACTTACCGACACTTTGGACACTTTTTGGGGACCAGTGACATAATATGGTGATCAATGCTAAAAAAAAAAACTGTCACTGTACTAATGACGCTGTCTGGGAAGGGGTTTTACTAAACAGTGGGAGGTGTTTTTACTAGGGGAATACAAGGGTTTCCTAGTCCCTGCTTTGCAGAGGCACAGTATCCATTCCATCCCTCCTGTCAGAACGGCAATCTGCCATATTTACACTGTTCTGCCTCTGTGCTCGATGATCTGCTCCCGCTGTGTGCGATCACAGTGAAAGCAAGCCACAGGCAACGTGCATGCTTGCCCCCTGCCCTGAAGAGCCGAATATATACGTGATCCAACATGGACCATAAAGAGGTTGTAAAGGTAAAAAAAAAATGTTTCCCTAAATAGCTTCCTTTACCTTAGTGCAGTCCTCCTTCACTTACCTCATCCTTCGTTTTTGCTTTTAAATGTCCTTATTTCTTCTGAGAAATCCTCACTTCTTGTTCTTCTGTCTGTAACTCCACACAGTAATGCAAGGCTTTCTCCCTGGTGTGGAGTGTCGTGCTTACCCCCTCCCTTGAGGGGGGAGGGGCGAGCAGCAGAGTCAGGACTCTCTCTACATTGCGGATAGAGAAAGGAGCTGTGTGTTAGTGGGCGTCCTGACTCTCCTGCTCACCCCCTCCCCAACAGTGTCATCAATCAGTGCCCACCATTTCCCACCAGTGCCAGTAATCAGTGCCCACCAGTGCCAGCAATCAGTGCCCACCGCTGCCCACAAGTGCAACCAATCAGTACCCATTAGTGATGCCAGTCAGTGCTGGCTATCAATGCTGCCTATCAGTGCTGTCCATCAATGCCCGTAAAGAGAGAAAAAACAAAAAGCGACCGCCATTTAGGTTAAATGTGCAATTTTAATGAACAGATGTATCAAAACACTCAATTCCCAATCACAAGAAGATCCGTAATGTCGGCATAATGGAGTCTGATGAGGTGTCTATCTCCGCTTGTGTCAGCTGTCTACAAGGATAGTCTCTACAGTGCTCTGCTGTGAGAAAGGAAGCCGGTGTCCTGTCCGCCAGGTGACTTCCGGTTTTCGGGCAGCAACCAGAGCGAGGTCTGGAATGCAAGCTGTGAGTGTAAGATGGATGCTGGAGCGCAGCGTGAGGCAGGAGGCAGGATGACGTCACGGACCGTAATGCAACGCGTTTCGGTGCATGCGCAGTGATGAGTTGTGGTCACCGCGCACCTTTTTTAAGCTAGTCTGTATTGGCTGTGAAACAGCCTTTTTATATGCCGAGGTGGTGTCGCCACCTATTGGGGTTAATGGTAAGCACACTCCATACAACAATGGAGGCTTACATTAGTATTGGCAGTTTGTGTATTAGGAATATAGAACATT